>NW_024582423.1:286246-331281 GCF_018398535.1 Haplochromis burtoni
TAAGATAAGATAAGATAAGATAAGATAAGATAAGATAAGATAAGATAAGATAAGATAAGATAAGATAAGATAAGATAAGATAAGATAAGATAAGACTTTATTAGTCTCACACGTAGGAAATTTTTTGGTTTTGTTCACGGCACAAAGTACAAGTTTAAAAGCAGTAAAAGTTAAGAAAAACACAATAGAATAGGGTAAGATAAAAGAGAATAACATACTATAAAACACGAGTAAATACTAATACTATTTAAATACTAATAAATACTATATACAATAGAATAAAATACTGTACAAAATAGAATAAAATGCTCTGTTATAGTAGGAAAAAATTGCACTTGGTAATACTGCACATCAGGGAGACAGTTACAATTCTGTATGGGATGTGCGTGTGTGTCTGTCTGCACCTGTGTGATCATCTGCAGAGTCTGACAGCAGCTGGAAGGAAAGCCCTGTGAAATCTCTCTGTCCCACATCATGGGTGCTGCAACCTGCCACTGAAGGAGCTGCTCAGTGCTGTGAGTCTCCTGCATGGGGTGGGAAATGTTGTCCAACAGGAATGACAGCTTATTATTTCTTAATATATATTTTAGTTCATTTATGTAGGTTCTCCAATAATTTACTCAATGAAAAATTGGAATATTTTAATACTGAAATAGTGATTCAGAAGAATTATTAAAGTAATTTATTAGTTATTAAAGTTATTAAAGAGCAAATGTACTAATATTTAAACTTAAATAATTCTTTAGAGATTGTGCCTGAGCAGGTCTATAATATATTCACTCGTAAAATATCGAGTGAATAACAAGAAAAGGGGAAATACTCATATACTGTGTAACGAGTCATTCACATAATCCTCCAACTGCACACTTTGTTGGGGACCATACTCTTTGGAAGGCCCTCTTGGGTCCCCGTACCCTATTTTGGGATGCCAGACCCGGAAGTGGGTGGTGGAGTCACCGTCATCCAACTGGTCACACCATCGCCGACATACTGCCTGCTGGGATGTAGTTCTCCACCGGAAAACTACAAATATTATTAGAAATCGGAGATCACTTACGATCTCGGCGATAACTCGTCGAAAGGATCCGCTACCATCGTTCACTTTGGAGGAGAAGGGAGGGAAGAGGCGCGTTGCCAAAATGATGGAAGAAATAGACAGATTTCAAGTGCCGAGTGCTGTACAGGAGGCGGAGATGCAGGCTGAGATGCAGCCGCTGGTAAGTCTAGAACAGTCTGGAAATGACCGGCGGCGCTTGTTTGCCTTGTTTAATTAAAAATGACATTACAACCGCGCATACTTGTGTAGTGTTTGAGGCCTTGCCATTCATAGACTGAGACCCCGACAATCGCATCACCTGCCATGTGTAATGCTGCTCGATGCGGGCTGCCATTAGAACGTTCTCCATCAAGTTTCCCGGCTGCTTCCACGGAGTGAAATCGAATAAACGACGGCGGAATACACGAGGGGACGTGGATTTTGCTCACAAACAAGCTTTGTTGTGTTTTGTTTGTTTGTTTGTTTGTTTGTTTTTGTCGCTCGGCATAACGCAAACAGCGTCCGGTTTGCTGCGCAGCATCCGTCATGTCTGGCGAAAACAAGCATCCCATCCCAGCACTGCTGCTGCTGCATCCTCAGCATCCATGCAGCAAGTTACTCTGGTATCGACGCCACTTGCGTCACTTTGACGGGATTAGCAGGGGGCTCCTTATCGCTTGTATATGTTTGTATGTGCCATTAAAGGTTCGCCTTTACATACAAATCTCAGTGTAAACGGTTTAACGGAGCGCTCCGTGGCCTGTAGCGGGGCCCGGGGTTACTGCAGCCTGCAGGGCGGCCTCTGCTGCCCGCCGCCGGGGCCGCTGGGGAACCAGACTAGACTAAAGCAACCTGACCTGCTGTCTCCAGGTGCCCCCACACCAGAAGTCCCCACCGTTCCTCATTTGCTGTTGTTTATAAAGCCTTTCATCCCTCTTGCCTTTGCTCTCTAGTTGTAAGATGCACATTTATTTTAAGACTGCTGGCACAAATCACAGATCTGTGTTTATTACCATTTATTCCCGTTGCTTAGCTATGGTGGGTATTACTCTGCATTACAAAACGACATTCATTATTCATCGCTGCCTCAGTAAAACACATCTCTGCACTTCCTTGTGTCCAGGACCCTGCCTCGTCCACAGCTTCAGAGGCTGACTCAGACACCAGAGAGGGGGAGCCTGTCACTATAAACTACAAGCCTTCACCTTTGCAGATGAAAATAGGTGAGAGATACAGTTTTAACTGCAGGCTAAATGTCTGTCTGTCCATCTGTGGTTGTTGGAGTGTTGTTTGATTGACTGTCAAACACAAAATGGTGCGTAGTCTGTAGACACAGATCGTAAAGGAACCAGCATAGATACTGTATAGCTGTGCTGAGGCATTTTAATTAATGGCACATTGGCCTCTATGATTATTCTTGATGCCTTGCTAAGTAAAAACTAATGCGGTTACTACTGTAATAGGGCCGCAGCTACAGATTATTGTCTTTATTCACGAATCTGCTGATTATGTTTAGAATCTGTCCACTAATCTTTTAGTTTATTATTTTTAACAAAAGGCCAATTGCATGTTCCCAAAACCCAATGTGATTGTCTTCAAGGCAGGGAATAACAGCCTCTTTGGCCCCTCTCATGCCGTCTTTATAGAAAGCCACAGTTCTTAAAGATTCATTTCAGCACCTTGGACAGAGTCCAGTGGCGAGCAGGAGCACATAGTTTTTAATGTTTTTTATTTTTACTGTTTGCTACTGTATGTTTACTCAGAGTCAATAATATCTAAGAATTAGTGAGCTACTCTGTTAGTCAACGCTCTTTTTTTAGGCTGTACAGCTACAGTTATGTATACGTTACCACTATCTTCTCTCTCTCGCCGTTTCTTGGTCCTGCGTCCAATTAAACATTGTTATAAAAACTACCTTGGCAACTATGTTGATTTCATTAGGTGTGCATGTTTGTTAAATTCATCACTTTGCTTTTGTGACCTTGAGATAAAGAAACAAGCAAAACAAAAATACAATCTACATCTATATGTCATGTCAAAACGTATTTGGTGCAGATTCCTCACAGCAAGAAGGGTCAGGTTTGAAAAATGCTGGTGAGCCAGGCCTCTCTGTGTGGAGTTTGCAGGTTCTCCCAGTGACTGCATGGATCAAATGGTGAAGCTAAATTGGCAGTAGGTGAAGGTGTTAGTGTGCAGAGTTGTTTGTCTCTTTGTATTAGCCCTGTGAGGAGCTTGCAACTCTCCGGGGTGTACTCTTGTTCTCGTTGTCAGCTGAGATAGGCATCAGCCTCGCCTACAACCTCAGCCTATAAGTGGTTAAGAAAATACATTGACATTCAAATGTTTTTAGATTTTAGTTCAGCAGTAGCTGATGCCGAAAGGGGAAGGTTCTAGTTTTTGATGTCACATGCAAAGTTTCTGAATACGTTTTACTTTTAGGCCTTTGAATTGTAATATGTTAAACAAATTTAACAGTTCTCTAAGCTCACACAGCAACAATCAGCACTCTTTGGTCAGCTGATCATTGAAGCAAATCTCTCCAGTGAGCAGAAACTGATCTGCCCTGAAGTCACGTCTGTTACTCTGCTGCACAGCTTACCAAAACGTTGTCTTCTTAAGTAAGAAATGCCATCTCAGTCTTCTTAAAGTAAAGATTGACTTAATATAGAATTCAGCTAAATCAGGTCATCACACCTGATTCTCATAAGTGTGCCTAAATAAAGTAAACATGAACATGCGTGCATATTTGTGCATATTTGCAACATTTAACTCAAGTATTACTTTACCTTACTGTAGTTTACTAGTTAAACTTATTCCGTCACTCTTATACAGATCATTTATTGTTCAAAGCTCAACCTTTATGCCTTTGCCTGCTTCTGTGTTCCTTACACAGAGAAACAGAGAGAGCTGGCTAGGAAGGGCTCGCTGAAGAACGGCAACGCTGTAGGTAGTCCAGTCAACCAGCAGCCCAAGAAGAACAATGTCATGGCCAGAACACGGTAAGATGCGAGCAGTCTCATCGTGGGGTCAGTCGAGAAATTACAAGAAGGACTTCTGTTGGCTGGTTGTTATTGATAAACAAAATCTCAGTAATTAGAAGTTTCTCACAGCAAACCTCATACAGTGCAATTTACGTGTTGAAAGAGATTCATGTGGTGTAATTGTGTAACTGTAGTAGCTTTAAGTATAGGAGTACTGTAACAATTGTAATGATCCAGCCTGAAGTGAAGCCACAGAAAAATACAAATAAAGATGCTTAGGTGTGACAGTATTTCAAATGTAGAAATTAAGCTTATTTTGTTCTTTCTAAATGTGCCATGTGTGGAAACAAAAATGTGTTTTAAGGCTGTACAAAAAAAGAGTCGTACTGATGTAGGGTTTGTAAGATGTCTGAAGTTAGACATTATACTGCTTTCACGCTTCTGTTGTTCCAGTGATTCAGCTGTGACGCTGCCTCCAGGCCTACTTTTCATTTATTTCAACATCTCTGCCAGTCCTGTTTTTGCTCACTTCTTACAGCTTGTGAAACTGTTTTTTCCTCCTCTGCGCCTGATCTCAACTCTCTCTCTTTTCCCCTCAATGCAGGTTGGTAGTTCCCAATAAAGGCTATTCGTCTTTAGACCAGAGCCCGGATGAGAAGCCTTTGGTGGCCCTAGATACAGACAGGTGGACACACAAACATCTTTCTTTCTGAGAAGCACATAAGCAAACATTAATGATATTAATATAGTATCCTGTGTTTTTCTGTTTCAGTGACGATGACTTTGACATGTCTAGATACTCCTCGTCGGGATACTCTTCAGCCGAGGTAAGAGCTTGTGCTTCAGCAAATATCAATGCATCCCACCCCCTTGTATTTACTCTCATATTTCCCCCCATCTTCCATAATTATTAAGAGGCTAAGTGTTAGGGTTTTACAAGCCAGTGTTAAAACTATCCATGGCAATTCTGTGGGCATGTACACTCCCTGCAAGCGCATGATTACACTGCAGATATATCTGCAGACAAATGTGTATTAGACACAAAGCTGGATACAAATGAAATGTGATATCTGCATGTCTGCTCCTGCAAACCTTGTTTGTAACGCTGCTGCCACTATAAGTGCAAATTGCAGACGCATCCTCATATTTATAACCTGTCTGTGACGAGTCTAAGCTTGTGGGTTTTGTAGGGTGAGTTTTACAGTGTCAGATCCTAATTCCAACATGCTGTCAGAAATGAATAGCTAATGCACGTTACATACTTTAAAGCACTTATTTGCTCTCTTAGTTCCAGCTAACCTGGGTGTAACAAGTACATATACAGTTACTGTTTCCACTGCAGGCCGAACAGAGGTTGTTTGTTGTGCTTATTGTTGATAGAGTGCAGAACAGCATATAGATGAAATGACTGCACACTTTTTGTGCAAACAAAGGAATTATTTTGGTTATTTAAAAAAATCACAGCAGGAACAGTAGTTATCACGCTCCAAGTGATGATGCTTCCAGCCATCTGTGAAAGTGCCCAATCTCACTTTGCCATGGTTACCACTCGAACTTTTAGCCAGTCTAAATCACGAGCATAGACAGTCCTAATGTTTGTTGTTAATGTTAATGTTTTATTGCATTAGTACAATCAGATTTTGATTTACCAGTGATTTATATAAACATATCTATTTTTTTCTTTTCTTTTCCCTACCTGTCCTCCTGTGTGCTTTGGAATTTTACTTTCCTCCAATTCGTATGTTCCCAACCATGCAGTTTGCACAAATTATGTCCTGGAGCAGTGTTTTAAGGACCAAATTAAAACAATTAAAACACAAACACACGCTTTTCCTGCTTTTTGCAAAGAAACTCCTAAAATGTTTAAAGGGATTCTCAACATTTTAGGAAATAATGGACCTTTTGCTGGTAATCAGTGGACACTCAGAGGAATTAGATAACCTGAGCACATATAAGAATGGTTTTAAAGGTTGGGTCATTCAGTACATCATACAAACTAGATAAAACATGCCAATTATTAAACTTTTGAGGTGTAGATTTTGTTACCTTTCTGCTAAGCCTGTAGCTGCTCTCACAAATATCTCTCCTTTATGATAAATTAAAATACCTGCCTGCTAACTTGAGTTAAGTTTTTCTTATACATACGAGAGTGGCACTAATCCTCTCACCTAATTTTCTGCAGTAAAGCGAAGAAGTACACTATCTCAATAAGCTGTCTGAGACTGTCAAACATTAAACAGCTAGTTCAACAAAATAAATAAATAAAAACACAGATTAGATGAGCCTACTACTAGATGTTTGCATCTACTCATCATGTCATGGTATTTCTATGGGCTCAAATTGTGGGCATAAATCTTTTGTACTGGTAAATTAGGATTTGTGTGTGTGTAAAAAAGATTTAAACTGTATTACCCTTCAAGGACCTGCAGTTCAAAAAAGTGCCCCTCCGACAGCCAAACCCATCTGTTCTCTGATTCGATAGTTAAATTTGTGATTGACATGATATTGACCAATCAGCTGAAAGGAAGAAAAATAGGGTCAAAATCCGTACTTGTAAGTTGAAACCTGAGTGCAGAGTTTCACAAGTGTTTTTTGGCTATGTCCACATGCAAATCTTTTTTACGCACACACAAATTCTTTTTACACATACAAAACTGATTTACAAGTACAAAATATTTATGACCGCAATTTGAGCCCATATATTTCTATAAACTTTTCCAGGGTGGAATACAGCATATATTGACTACAAATGGTAGTTTCTGTTTGCCATCCTAAACAGGTTTTGTTTAACAGCAGTCACTGGACTGATCAATACTCAGATTTCCAAAGAACTCAGCGAAAATCTAAGAAGAACTGTAGATTGTAGATTCAGGCTTTCAAACTTAAGAACACTGTACCAGCTGTCAAGCATGGTGGTGGTAGCATCATGCTCCGGGGCTGTTTTGCTGTCAGAGGAACTGGTATATTGCACAAAGTGAAATAATGGAAAACAACTTCCATTTTCTTAAACTTCACTGCAAATCAAAAGCTATGCAGTTGAAAATTAAACACACACTGGGTTTTCCAAAAAGACAATGACCCCAAACGCATCAAAACTGAATTTAGAGTGGAAAAAGCAGGTTAACATTAAGTTTCTGCAATGGTATTCCCAAAGCCCCAACCTCATTCTGTTCGAAAATCTTTTGACTATGCTTAAAAGCCGGATCTGTGCCAGCAAACCAGAAATGTAAATGACTCCAAAAGAACTCTAAGGAGCTTGTGGAAGTGGGAGTTGTCCCTTAAGAGGGTCATTGGCCCACTATTGATCATGTGCCTCATCACATGAGCCAAGATGTGAAAAGGGTGTGGGTCATTATCAGGAGAGGTTTTGGGTGCAACGATTGTGAGATCTTGCTTCACCCTATCATTTGAACCATTGAGATCACCTGATGCAAGATGTGAGTGGGCGTTAAGGCATCTGGGAACAGATCTCAAAACTGGATTGTAGGTGGCAGACAGCTGGTGTCGTAAGGCACCCCCTCTGTTCAAAGATGATCGTTCACAGTGGACATAGATGAGGCCATCTTTTATCCTCTTTCAAACCAGCTGTCTTCTCTGTCCAAAATGTGAACATTGGCCTCCTCGAATTAGGATCATCATCATCATAATGGTTTGTCCCAAGGACAACTCTCCCAAACACAAACTAAACTACGTAGTGTATACTATGCAGTGTAATGAGGAGTTCTCAGTCTTCTACATTAGACAAACCAAACAGCCACATAGAAGAGCCACCTCGACAGGACAGGAGTCAGCTGTACATCTGGATCTAAAGGATAAAGGTCACTCTTTCTTACCATGACCTTCACGCCCATGATGGGTGGATGTAAACTCCTGTCCACCACTATTTTTTCACTAGAGTCACATGATTTTAGTAATTCGTTGTGTGACAGGAAGGGAATCAGCACATAAAGTTACATGTTTGGTCTTCATTACTTTTTGCACATTCCAGCTTTTGCAAAAGCTCTGCAGCCCGGTGATCTGCAACCCAAGGGTTAGTAAATGATGCTGTAACTCACTGACCTCTCTCTGTGTCCTCTCATTTTTCAGCAAATCAATCAAGATTTGAACATTCAGCTGCTGAAAGATGGCTACCGCCTTGACGAAATCCCCGACGACGAGGACCTGGATTTGATCCCACCCAAATCAGTCAACCCTACCTGCATGTGCTGCCAGGCAACCTCCTCTACCACCTGTCAAATACAGTAACTCTGCCTTTCCAGCCTTCTGCCCCCCCCCCCCCCCCCGCGCTCTTTTCCACACAACATGAGCTCCCCTGCCCTCCCGTCTTTATCTGCTGTGACTTTACTTCGCCATGACAGTGGCGACAGTGAGACCTTGTTAGAATATCGTAAGTGCTATGATGATATTGACAACAACAAATAATCAAATTACCTTATAGAAACCTTGGTTTAAAATCTAGGAGAATGACCATATTTGAAATTAATCAATATGTAATAAAAAGATTAGTAAAGTGGTGGTTTCCTCCTATGGTAGGACTTGCACTTGTGTTTGAGAGCTCTTCTCCTGGTCAACATGATTTAACATAACACACTGATAAAAGCTGACAAAAAAGAAAAGTTTGTTTGATGCTCTAAAGTGATTTCAGTTTCCCAGAAGAATAAGAAACATTATCATAACTGACTCAGCCGTTCTGTTTACCTGAATTCTGAGTTGCATATATATATATTTTATTTTCTAGTTTGTTTGTTAGTTTTTTTTTATTTAAACGCTTACTTTTTTAACCTGAGGGATAATTAAAATTGAATGTGCTGATGCTCAGATATTTGATTGTGTCGTAGAAGTCTGATTCTCCAAACAGAGGAAACTGTATTGTTGTTGTACCTTAAGGGGTTAATATGTAGCACAGACCAGGTCATTGCACTCATTAACACCACCTTCAATACTTCTGCTCTCTTTGCCTAAATGGCAAAGAGAGATGTGGCATCACAGAGTTTAGGAGTGAATGTATGAAATCGAATAGCTGAGGAACAAACTGCATGAAGAGCATCTGACTGAATAATCCAATGGTAAATAATGAGCAAGTAGCTTTTTTGCACCACAGTTAATTTGTGCAATCACACGCTACTGTTGTTGCATTGTTTTCAATTTGCACATTTTGCTTTTTACTTTTTTGGGGAGCCTTTATCATTGTACTGTTTCCTGCAGAGCAGTGAAAATGAACTGTGTAGAAAGGGATGATTGCATATTGTTTCTTGCTCTGATCCCCACGTTATCAAGGCCAAAGCAACCTGATGATCACCGGACACCCTCCTTCCCATTTCTGTGTCAGTGCCACAGATCATTAGGTGAACACAGGGTCACACACCAGAGGAGGTGTACTTCGAAGTGAGATTAATGAGCTAATGAGCTATCTTAAGCTTAAAGTCAGAGATTTCAGTGTTAGAAAGGTTGCTCTGTTTTAACCTGACTAAATCACCATGGTAAATACTACTGATCGCCAAAAAACGAAAGCCAGACTTAACAAAGGCAGCTGACAGCCACTGTTGTGGCATTTTAGGTTTTGTCAAGCCAACTAACACAAAGATAACCTGGCTTTGTTGAATTTGTTTCGTGGTATACATCTTAGAAAGATGACCCAACACACACACACACACATGCATGCATAAAGACCTACAATGCCAAAATAATAAGTAAGACAGCATCGATTTCTGTTTCAAACAGAATGAAAATCGTTTATTGCAACATCATGGATCGTTGACTTGGAGCACTAATGCCCTTCATTTACGACCCTCTCTCCTCTAAATTAGCTGTTGATTTGCAATTATATGCCTTAAGTATAGAAAAAACTTAAAAGATGTCTGTGTTCCATCTTGATTAGTTTATTTGAAGAGCATTTGCTAAGAAGTTATGCTTTTTTTTTCTTTTTACATTTAGACACAAGTGATAACTGTTTTTCTTTTCTTTTCTTTTTTTAAAAAGAAAAAAAAGATTTTCTTGTAACGTAAACACTTCCATTACAGTATTTAACAATGTTATGTGCAGTGTATGAAAACGACAAATAAACAAAATGCAAATGAAACAGCGTCTGATGTGCTTGGTTATCCATAATAACATTATTCATAATTTATTATGGTAATATATAATAATGGCTGCATAGTGTGACTATGGGTGTGAGACGCGAAAAAGAAGAAAGAGGCGAATGCTTAAAAAGAAAAAAAAAACCCAAAAGGATAATTTTAATGTTAAAACATTTGAGCAACAATTATTACACAGGTATGTGTATTGCGATAGCATGGGATCTGCATTGACAGTCCCTGATTACAGTACAGTAGCATCAGAAGTAAGGGCTTCAACCTGAAAGGCACCAGCATCCAATCACAGTCATCATAATGCCAGAAAAGAAGAAAAATAAAATAAAATAAGCATTTCACTTCACAAATATATGTAGTTTGTATTCTACAAGCTACAGACTCTATTTGGACATTTGAATGCATCGCATGACAAGTACAAAAGAAAACTAATGACATCAATAATAATTCATCTGGCTCCTGTAGTGGCTTAATAAGACCTCTCATTCCATTTGTAATATTATAAAAGATCCCCAGACAAATAAAACATACACTGTACCAAAGAAAATACATACAAACATGCTACATGATGGAATTTGTTGAACTAATCAAGAAAGCACTCCTCAAATGGAAGGACAAACAATAAGAATAAAAATAACAATAATAATAATAATAATTAGGACTCTATCCTACGAGAAATGTTGTGCTTCCATGTCAACACCAGGGGGTGTAATTTTAAGTCATGTGTCCACACATCACATTATTCCCTGATTTAAAAAAAAATGCAGTCCAAACAAAACTGGCACTCTTGGCATTTGAAGACAGTCGTTGAGCTTTAAAGTATTACTGAACAGCAACACAAAGAATCTGACGATGTTAATTCAGGTAGTATTGAAAAACGTAGAAATTCCCCTCTGCCACAAAACCGTCAAAAGGCACGGACTTTTACTAAACATAAATCACTGTGGTCAGAACACCGAGTAGTGTTTAAACAGTAAGTGAAAAAATGTTACCACGTTATCGTCTAAAAGGTTTTACCCTGTTATGTTTTCAAGCGTTACTAAGAAACAACACAAATGCTGAGATTTGCTTGTGTATTATGGCCTCAACAAGGTACTATAAAGGTATATTGGTGCATTTAATTGCAATGTGTGTGTTTCAACACAGGAAACACACTGCTTATCCCTACAAGCTCATAACACACCTGATTATACCTGAAGTCCATGGCAAAATGTGTGAAATTAAATAAACAGGCTCTATATTTCTCTATAGTATAGTTTTCTTATTACTCTCTAATAACATGTAACTACACTAGACTTAGTATATCACCCATCTGAAGTTAGTTTGATCTATTTACATGATAATACTGCTGTGTTGTGCATTTGCATTATCCTGGCTGAAAAGCAACTGTTCAAGTGTGCATAAGTCTATGTATGCAATAACAATATTCATTAAAGGACTATTTCCAGAACTTCTTTAAGCGCTAGGAATATAAGGACTTGCGTTCTTCCCATTCTCTTCATTTGCAAGGGAAGTCTGCGATGCAAAGTGAACTCATGCAGTGTTTTTCAAACACTTTATGGGTACATGGTTTCCACTTGGACGGCAGATTCTTTCAAGAAAAAAGAACATTTTTTTGACAACAGACAATAAAGTTGAAGAAGAACTGAACTTCCCTGAAATAACCCTTAATAAATAACAATCACCTCAGGGAATGAGAGGAGAAGTTCTAGTGTGATTACAGTCAGATTTGTCATGTTTACTTCGTTTACATGTGTAGTAAACTCTGAATTGTGGTCTGGCTGGTTGTCTGGCTCGACAGGATTTGTAGAAAAGGTACAGGCGCCACACGCGAGTGTGGATGTCTGTGTATGCCTCTGTATGTGCAGTATGTACCTTTGTGTGCACATGTACAGTATGTGGGTGTGTCTCACACCCCGGTGGGGCTTCGGTCTCCAGAATCAGAGGAGGACACGGACACGGAGCAACGCCTTCTCTTGGCCGCGCCGGAGCCCTGGAGCATGCTGGGATGAAAGCCTGGATGTCGCCGGGCGTGTTTCTTCAGGTGGTCGCTCCTCATGAAGCACTTGTCACACATCGGACAGTTGAAGCGCTTTTCGCCTGTGTGCGTGCGATAGTGACGGGTGAGCTCGTCCGATCGGGAGAACTTCTTGCCGCAGCCTGCCCAGGTACACTCAAAGGGGCGCTCACCTGAAGGAAACACACCCAGTTTTTGTTTTTGTACATTTACAACTAATCATATTAACCAACCCAAACCACTCCTTCCTCGCCACAAAATCAATCATGTCATCATGTTACATTTGCACATTTTCTTTCCTTCTAAAAAGAAAACAAACTAAGAGTCGACCTTTTTTTGTGAAATCTATTATAGGACCTACTTTGAGTTTGCTGTGTGTGAACAAATACTCACTTTTTTAATACTTATTTTACAAAACATAAAAAAATCAAAATGATTATAAAAAGTCTCCTGTGGCACCTGCTTTGCATTCACACAAGTATGAGAATATGAAAAACACAGAGACCAACAAACAACCCAGAGGACTTGGAGGCTGTATTCTGCATAGCAACAATCAGAGTGGATGAAAAAACTTATTGTGATAAGAGGAAACAATCAAAACTAAAGCACAGACACACATTTGCGAGATTAATCAAGTGTGACAAGGAGAAGAGGGGGTGAAAATAAGACACAGGCTGCGGTCTGGAGCGAAACTAAGATCTGCTGAAAGACTGCTGCTAAGAACAATAACATGTTGACATCGGAGCCGTCAGTCAAGATAGCCCTGAGGTGAAACAGGGCACATTACCCCCTCAACAGCGCTTCCACGTGCTGAGCAGAACCACATGTCAGCTCTTGTTTACAAGCCCACGCGAGGGGAGTGGAGGTGGATGACGTATGAGGAAATGGTGGCGCAGTGTGCGTTACCTCCGGACAAGAACACGTGGGGACAACAGTGTCGCAGTGACCCGCGTGTGAATCACGACCTATTTAATGTGTCGGCAGATGTTCTTCCACTGTTACTCCGACTGCCAGTGCTGTATGATGAAGAGTGGTGGCAGGAACACAAAGCTAAAATCATTAGAGGCGTTATTGGGTCTCATGATGCCCAATGCTCCGGCGTCATTTATTACATCTCAACAATAAAGCTTCGCAAATATGGGCGTCCGCACGTGGTGTTTACCCAAGATCGCACTCTGGCCGCGTGTCCACAGGACGTTAAAACAAAGATTTCCTCCCCCTTGCCTCTCCACCTCTCTGCCAGCCTCTGGTCCAATATGTCCCGGTGAGTCACACCCCCTCCCACAAGTAGGCGATCATGAGACCACCTTTCCTATAATGTGGTTTTGCAGAAACACGTGGTCACGCCCCTAAAAGTCTCACAACACGAGACACAGGTCTGGACTCTTGTCCGTCACGTTTTACTCTTACTTTCTCGGTTAAAAGTCTTACGTCATAAATAAGAAAAATACGAAAAAGGGTCGAAGTGACGCAGAGCTGTTGGTATCGTGTCGCCTAAGCACCCAGCAAGCACCCCATCCCCTCTCACTTTACTTACCGGTATGGACCCGAAGATGGGCTTTAAGGTGGGACGACTTGCCGTACATCTTCCCGCAGCCAGCAAAAGGGCAGCAGTGTCTCTTCTCGGAGCACGGCAGTCTCCCCGCCGCCGCCGCCTTCGTGTTCCGGGGATGTTTGGCTTGGCTGGCCGGAGAGCCGCGGCTGTCCCCGCAGCTCAGGCGACTCCCCCACTCCGCTTTCTCTTGCGCGCCGGCCTCGCTGCCCCCGAGACATCTGTTTTCTCCGGCGCTGACAGCGTTGGGGCTGCATTTGTTCAAGTCCAGCAAAATCCTCGCCACCATCAGTAAAGTCCTGTTCTCCTGGCTCTCTTTCAGTACGTCCTCCATCCGCCCCGGCGGTGGTCGGCTGGGGACGCGGTCTGCAGAGACGTCGACTTCCGACGACATCACGATCCCTGAAGCAGAGCCGGGAGGACAGAAGCAAAACAATAGATCTTGAGAGGCGAGGAAAAACTATCCGACAACGCGGATACAGTAATCAGTCCGCAGTCCTCCCAGGAAACATGCGGTTAATCATCCACACGTGTCGTCTTCAATGTGACCACTCCGCGCAGACTGCGCTTTTCTTGTCGGGGTTGCGCGGAGGATAAATAAACGCCCCGCTCAGTAAAGATAGCGCTTTGAAAATGTTCCCCGGTTCCTCCTTTCTCTAACCTCCTTTCTCTTTCTTCCTCCAGATCCTTTTAATTCTAACGGACGAATCAAAATCACAGCGTTTGCCCACGGCGCTATTGTGTCCACGTCCCTGTGCGCAGACACACACGGGTCAACTTGTCCTATTTTACAGAGAGCAGCACTTTAGTTCAACTCCAAGAAACAATTTCGCGGAATCCCACTGTGTCATAATTAAACTGGACTGTGATTGGATGAGAAGAAACGTGACTCGGTTTTTGGGGGACTGCCTATTGACTAAAGTGAGTGAAAAGACCCTCGACTAATCACAAGACTGGGATTGGTGAAAAGGGCAAGACCACACTCATGTTACCTTCAGGGACTTAAGGAAAATGGTAAATATGGTTGTTAGAGTATAAAAATGGATTTGAGGAATCATTAAGAAAAATAGAAGTCCATGTAGATCTATATGTAGATACGTAAAAGTGTCGTCAATATACATGATAAAAACAAAAATCCAACCCTTTGTGATTTTGGATAATAAATACATGGAAAATGAATAATGAACATTGGTTATATTTGGTCAGATTTATAATTACATGCCTTTTTAATAACAAGTTTAATAATAATTACAAATTTATTTCTCTGAAGTTTAAGTTTTGTAAGCAATAAATGGTGTCCTTTCCTCTTTTCTGGATGATTTGCTTCAGTCACTTGTCTCTTTCATCGTTCGGTGATCCCACCTAATTTGACCTGTGTAATGTGTACAAAACACTTAAGTATCATCCCTGTCATTCTCTTACAGTCAAAGCTTTTCTGGTAATTTCCTACCCTACACAGTAACAAACAGCATGCTTTAGCACGAGCCAGCAGATTTTTTTTTTTAAAGATGACACAAAAAACTGTATATGTATATATATGTAAAATTATGAATGATCTGTTATGTATGGAAAAAATGGCTTGTGGTTATAGTTTGCCCCTGTGTTTTTACAGCTGCTAAATATTTACAAGTTCCACTTTAGAGGGCAGAAATATTGACACGTAAGCTTGTTTCGTGAGATAAAGGCATCTAAGATAAAGCTACTGTTTTTCTTACAGTCACACTTTTTCCGTGACTTTATAAAAACATTTTTAATGTTTACATTCTGATAGTTTCCTTAGTTTATGCTCACCCTAGAACTATGTGTTTCTTAATCCTGCCAAATTACTATTCACTATGAACTAAACGAGGCAGCACCTTTCCCTTGCGCCTCAACATTTTCAGACTACATGTTTCCCACTCTCTCTTAAAAGTTTGCTTAAAAAAAGAAAAAAGAAGAAAAGGAATGAGTATAATACTGCCAGCCCACTTAAGTGAAATAAGACCCCTTTAGTTAAAAAGTGCAGGGGGTGGTTCACTTCTGGTCAAAGTTCCTAGAAAATCCTCAGCTTAGGGGCTGCAGGGATTGAGCAATGTGAGCTCTTGACAGTTCTCCCTGACGTGAACTTTGTAGTCAATAGTTGGACACATGTTCTTCCTTGGTTTTGTTTTTCTGTTTACCCACAGAGAGGTATGGCCCTTCGTTTTTATAGGACAGGACTCGGTGTTCTCAAAATATGGGTTTGAACTTTGCCTGGTGACAAACAACACAAATGCATAATTCAGAGGAAGCTTACTGCCCCTCTGCTGCACGGATATATATATATATATATATAGATATAGCTCATATAGATTCATGTGTCTTGTGTTGAATCAATATGAAAAACAAGGATTATGAGGGAGTAGGATTCAAGCCAACTGCACAGAAATAACATAACAATAAGTTCTATTTTCTGCATCACAGAATAAAACTGTACAAGGACTTCTTGCTCTTTTTCCACGATCGCCCCATGCTGGAACTCCGCCCCATTTTGCTCCAGCAGAACCCCCAGATTTCCAGGAACAAAAATCTGGTTGAAACTAGGGTCTTGGCCAGATGAGTGTAGTCTCTGCAGCCACCCTCCCACTCCTCCTGCAGCAGAGCTGTAAACATTTCTGGGGAAGAGGAGGCGCTTCCTCGGCTGCCGCAGTTGCTGCTCCCCGCTTCCTCCTCGCACTAACGTGCAAAGAGTTCAATAGTGCACGGTGCATCTGGGTCATGTTGTTGTGGTGTCTTGTACGGCGATTGCGGCAAAGGTTGTTTTTTTTAAAGCGTGTGAGCGCGTGCGTGTCATGTAACCGAGAGGTGGTGGAGGAGGGCGCGCGCATAATCTCAGTACAAAATGTTCTCTTCCACGTGCGGAGTATGAGCTGACGCACCACTGCTGGCCCTCTCCCTTGTGCTAATATAGGCTACCCCGCCCCTCCCCGGTTTCCAAACACTCACAGCCCGGCGGACTACAGGCACAGCGCGGGCACGGCAGGGAGTGTAAAACCTTCACAGTTAATATGTAAAACCACGTTTGTATAAACCACAGGTGTCATGCAGGCCCTGGCCAATATGACATAAATATATTCAAGTACTCAGTACTCAGCTGATTACTGAAGAATTTCTATTACAGCTGAAGAAAGCGTGTGAAAATCATTTATACTCTGGGACCAGTTCCAGGCTTTGTTTTTATGGCAGTGTAAGAAGTTTTACAAAGGACAGTCAATGCAGGGGTTTGTTGCCATATCTGCAGAACAGCTTGATGTGCTCCAGTGCCTTATGAGCCTTTGTTGCCTTATGTATCCTACAAAGACTTTTTGTTTGTTTGTTTTTTTTTGATTAGTTTCTGCTTAAAACTAGAAGCTTTCAAGGTATTCTTCTGTGGGACCAACTCCCAGTTTGGATTCAGGAGACAGACACTCTGTTTTTAAGGTTACACTTAAAACTTTCCTTTTGACAAAGCTTAGTTAGGGCTGGATCCTGAAGCCTGGGTTCCCTTAAGAGGGTTAAGGGTAACCTGAGCTGCTTTTCTCACTCTACTACTGTAAGTCTTTACAATATCGCCCACCAAACACTGGATGTCGGATAGACGTGCAGATCATGTCTATATTGATCCATCACTTGTCACGCCGATGTCACTTTGCGCAGTGGGCAAGCTCCTTGAGGTGACCGCTGTTGTGATTTAGTGCCATATAAATAAAATTGAGGTGAGATACATCATAAGGGAGTCAAAGATGCTGATGTTCCTGTAGCCGTTTAACTTCAGAGTTTAAATCATTGTCCCAATCAGATATTGAGGTGTTATAATGTGTAGCGAGTGTAGGAACTTTCATTCTTCTTTTCTGAAGAGG
The DNA here is from genome assembly GCF_018398535.1 of Haplochromis burtoni. Classification (NCBI taxonomy): domain Eukaryota; kingdom Metazoa; phylum Chordata; class Actinopteri; order Cichliformes; family Cichlidae; genus Haplochromis; species Haplochromis burtoni. The sequence continues at coordinate 303,779 of NW_024582423.1, forward strand.
GGAGAAAGTCAGTAGAAGCAAGACACAGGTAGGCAAGAGGAAGGTGGGTGTTAATGGTGAAGATGCAAGGAGCAGTGCAGATGGATGCATTTAAATACCTGTGTTAAACCATCCAAAGCAGCTGGTAGTGGTGAGGGCACTCAGTGTGCTGTCATTCATTGCTCGAGTATCCACATGAATTAAAAACAGACAAGACACAAATCTATTTAATTGTTTATTTAACAATGCATGCCAGACATGATCCTATTCACATTGAAGAATACAGATTTGTATTTGCATCCAAATACTCACTACTTTAATTTCATATTATAATCTCTCTCTGTCTTTCTCTCAGTCATCATTACACATCATCTCTGTACACTCTGAGTGGAAGAACTGCATGCATTTAAAGGACATTAAATAAAGTGTGACCAGTAGAGGGATAAGTCCCTTTTAGTTGAACAACATCAGAAGTTATTGCAGAAAAAACATGTGCGTGATACTCTAAAGCTTACGAGTCACAGGTTTCATAGGAGGGAAGCAAATCTGTTGATTATTATTATCACATATGCTCATGATTCCCCAAAACTTTAAGAGACAGTGTAGTAAAATATTTAAAAAATACTGTACATTAAGATTCTGTTGGGTTGTGTTGTGTTGGCATGCCTCCCAGTTATTAGTATCATCTACACTTCCGATTCACACGCAGTTTAATTAAACGCACGTACAAACATACGCACACACGCATGCCTCCTCTCAGTACCTTCCACAACAGTCTCGTCAGCATATCGCAAACACAATCATGTACAAACCTTAACAAGTTTCTACATGCTTCGGACTTGTATGCTCTCTTGTATATGAGGATAAGGAACTTTGAAAAGAGTAAAAGAGAATGTAAGGTCAAATAGCAGGGCATAAACTTTCATTCCAACGCGGTCATTTTGTTTTCTGACTGGCCCTGCAACGACTGAGGTGACCTCTGCCTAGTTAATCCCATCTGCAACAGCTGTGACTCAGCGTGTTTCCATTTGGTTAGACAGAGTTTGGTTTGGTTCAAAATGCAAGAGTCAACTAAGCATGACTGCAAAGACATTCCTCACTTTTGTTTGTACTGTTTGTGTTTTCAACTTTTGTGGTAGAACAAGTTGATCAGGTATGAAGACATTCATGCATTGTATTGCCATTTCTGAACACCTAAACACAAAAATATATAGTTTTTCTATGATCAAAAAGATTCTGGGTTAGACTCATTAAGCACAGTGATTATACTGGACTCTTTCTTTCTTTCTTTCAACGATTAACTTTCCATCTTGCATCACTGGGGTAATGTTGTCCCTGAGCACTGACCTTCATCTTTAAACTATGCTATGACTTTCATATGTGTTGAGGAAATTAAAACTCTCATCTTTTAGGTTTGCCATCCAGCCACTGCACACAATTGGGGTTAACTGCAACTTCTGTTGTGATTACAAGGTTAAAGGGACAATCTCCAGATTCTACCTAGAAAAGTAACTGGTCACGTGGTGTGGCGCTTTGCCCAGGACCACAGTTGTTTAATGTCTTTTGTAGCTCGCAAATTAAGAGACATCACCTGGGGGCTTTTAACAGTCCTGGATCATTAGATTTGGGTAGTACCACATGATTTAATCCAATTCGAGCAAGAAAGACCAGTTACTGCAATGACACCTACTGTTTATATCACATCCTCACCCTCGTTTTCGTGCGCAGGTTTGTTTGTTTTTTTGTCCTCCAAAGCTATTGTTGTCAGTGAGATCTTTTATGTGTTCTGGTGAAGAAATTCAAATAAATACCCATACAAGCAATGATACAGTTTACAGATAACAACAATTCCCCCACTCTGTACATCAGATGTGTCCAAAGAGAACAACAAATGTCTGTGAGAACATAACCACTGATTTTTTGGCCTCTTCACAACAGAAGACAAAGATGAAAAGAGGAAATTCACAGATTTATGAATCACTTCAGTCCCCACATACTCCATCCATGCCCAAAAGGCACCCTAAGTTTGGTATACTGGCAACTATGTATTGCCTTGTCAACATTAGAAAATTCTCATAAGCTGGTTGATAAAACATACAATAAAAACTACTTTAAATACTTTAAATATGATCGAAATGTACATTATATCAGACAAGTCTATATATTTAATAAATAATATAATACATCGTCATTTAGTGCATGTAGATGGTCATCTTTTATTAAATTGAAAAGCTTAATTAGAAAATACTCGACAAAAATATCACTGAGAAGATATAAATATTGATTTTTGTAATTCAAACAGGCATTTACTGCAATTATCAATAAGGAGCAAGAAAATGTCAATAAATAGAATCAATCTCAAAAGAAGAGCAACATGATTAAAACTGAATCATAAGAGTGAGAAAATATAAAAACAAACATTAAAAATCAGTAAGAATTCTATTGATTGAAGCTATTTTGTCTTTACAAAGCTATCGGAAAAAGACATCTTCTTTTTCAGACTTCTTTCTTTACAATAAAAAAAAATGAGAACTTTTTTAAAAACACTGATCTGGCTTTCATCTTTTAATATTAATGACCCTATGTTTCCTCCTTCATGCCGCTTTAAAATGCATGCCTTTCTTAATAAATCTCAGCTAGAATGTGTATACTTGGCAACTCATTCCGAAGCTTTTCCAAATATAAATCAATCAGAAATAAATTCAAGGTCCTTCAATATGATCTGTATGCTTATTTCAACATTTGTTTTAGTATTAGGCAACTGCTTTTTTGTGTGTTTTTTAAAATAAGCCTCTTTTTGCAGTGACCTGCTTTGAATTCAATTAAAAAAAAAAGAATGAAAGGAGAAAAACAAATGGATGACAGTTATTGGATAGATGAAGGACGGATCTGTTAGGTGCAGGCGGATGTAAAAACCGTTTCAAAAATAATGCCACTGCCGAAACCTGAAGGAAGAGGGCTGGGCTACAAGAGAGCTACGATTCTTGGAGTGAAAAGATTTTTGGTGTCAGGTGCGGGCAACTAAGGTTCACATCAGGTTTGCCCAGCAAGTGTTGCTTCTCACACAGGCTCATAACGCCCCCTTGTCCCCATCTATTGCAATTGCACTTGTAAAAGCTCTCTGGAGTCAGGTATAAACTAAGGTATCTCTCCAAGTGATATGTAGGATTTCACTGACCAAGTGTGTGCGCGGATAAACATGAGGATGTCACCATACGCGGAGCGCCTTTCTCTTTCACGCCCTTACATGATGCCTCAGGACAGTGCCTCAAGCACGGCCGCAGGAGATACATGGTGGCATGCCGACTTTTTGACTGCAGTGTGTTCAAATGCTGCTTTGTTTCTGGCAAAGATGAGTGCTTTAGCCGTTTCCTCTCTGATGCTACAATATACAAACAGAAGAGAAAGAAGTGTATCCTTCAAAAATGAAATATTTATTTATTATGTGAAAGATTGAGTACTTAGAGGTAATTTGAAGTGCAGTGAAGTCCAAAGACTTCTGATCTCTTCACAAAGTGGCCAGAAATGTTAGTGTGTTTCTGGGTTGAGTTTATGCGAGTTAGGATTATATGAAGCAGGAAAAATGTATTTGAAGGTAAGGTTTTGCAGTAGTAATGACTCTATGTTGGCAAAAGAGGTGGGTGTCTTTTCTTTCTTTCTCCTCTCCCTTGGCCTCTCAGACTTGACAGTGTCTACCATATAAAGCTGCTAGGAGTAACAGTATACTTTGTGTGTGACTAGTGTGACTGATATGTGATGTAACACAGTGAAAGATGTCTACTTGAAGTAAAGGTGGTGGGTGGAAGACATACAGTACGAATACACCTTCCATTGCCATAACACCAAACTGAGAGTTACTTAGCTACAAGAGGTAAAAACTAGTCTAGATTCATAGCTCTTTGTTTTGACTGGTGTACAGTAGGACCCCTATATCTCCAATCCTTCTCTGCAGATTCATGATTCAGAGTAAAGCTGCCCTTCAATACTGACTATGAATACATTTTTCTAATCTGAGATATAATGCGGGGGAAAAAAACAACCTTAGATCTCGTCCAGATTAGCATCTAAGGGCAACTTCACCCTGCTATCACTTTAGCCCTCGGCCCTCACAATACTCCTCTCTGGTCCTAACAGTGTGCAAGTGCACTTACACATCCTCGTCACGTGTAGTTTTGTCTATCGAAGCTGCGGAAAGCCGACGGAGCTGCCAGCTTCCTCATTGAGAGGCTGTCAGTTTTGGCTGTGTCAGGTCTTGCTCCAGACTTGCTCCTGAGGAAGGGGTTTCTGGTTCCTGCCAGACCCCGCCCCCCAGGCCCAGGCCCCCTGTCTGCCCCCAGACCCGGTCCTCTCTCCATCCTCTCACTCACCGACAGGCTCTTCCGGTGCGGAGGAGCCAGCGTGAGCGAAGGATGGGAGTCGTCTGACGAGCAGCTGTTTGCTCGCTCCAGCTTGGAGAAGGGGGAGCAGAGAGGGGCCCCACTGGGCCCACCTAGGACCCCTAGCCGAGGGGTATCAGGGGGTGGAACCAGGTCATCAGGGTCCTCAGGATCAGACTCTGTGTGACTAAGCTCTGCCTCTCTCTCTGGATGAGAGGAACCAACGTCCGACGGCTTATCAAAGGGGAATGAAGTGGAACCTCCAGGTGACTGCGAGCGTTCTGCAGGGGTGTATGGAGATGAGACGCAGCGTGTATCGATGCAGTCAGTGATGCTGGTGTACTCCGCGGCCTTTACCTGGACTCCGGCCCCAATCCCACCATAACAGCTTCTTGGTGTGAACATGAGGCTGTGTGACTTGACCAGAGGAGGCTCATCCAGGAAACCTGTGCCTGCGGTAGAGAGGTAGCGGCTGCTCTTAGAACGTTCGAGCAGCCCTGCTGAGGGAGGTGGGGATGGTTCCATATCCCAAGGAGGTAAAGTGCTGTCTGGTAAGAGATGTGCTGAGCATAATGACAAATCAGCTGCAGCACTATCATCAAACATAGCTCCAGCAGTTCCGCTGCTGCCTGCACCGCCCTCCGAGTGCCTGTCGCCCAAACCGCTGGTGGCAGCGCTGCTGAACTCCCGGCCTCCAGGCAGCACCGTCTCTATTATATCTGACTGCAGCGAGGAGTCTCTCTGGAGAGGTGGGACCATACGGAGAGGATCTAGAAAGACCTCCGCAGGCCCCACCTCTTCAGACGTTGAGACATAGATATCAATGCAGGATGACGGACGGTGCTGCTGGGAGACCGATAACGTCGCCAGTGGGAGGGGCTTAGACTCCTTGGGGCCGGCAGCTGAGGACACAGATTGTGAGCTGTTGGCTCTGTGGAGACTGAGGGAGCGGTCTTTGAAGAAACTTTCAGCTCTCTCAGCTCTACTTCCCCGTTCAGCAGCACGACCAGCTCCAACATAAAATGAATGACTTCTGGTCCGTGTTGCTATGCCAGTGGGCGAAGGAGGAGACATGGAACCCTCAGCTGTTCCCTCTAGAGCCTCCTGTAGGCGGTAGCAGTTCCCCTCTGTGCTGTTAAAGCTGCTTTGACGGAGAATGTATGCGGCTTCAGGGCACTCAGCCTGGCGGAGTATGTATGCAGAGTCTGTGCAGTCAGACGAAGTCCGAGAACGTGCTTTTTGGACCTCCCCGCGCTCGACACCAGTCATGCGCTCCAGCGCTACAGTAATTCGTCCAATTAGCTCTTCCATTTGGGCCAGACGAATATCAACAGTCTGTAGTGATGCCTTCATGAAGTGTTCCCTCTCATTGACTTCCTCTAAACGCATCGCCATATTCTCCACCCTGACAGAGGAGACAGAAATGAGAGAAAAACATCATAAGAGCACTGGAGGGGGTAGAGTAGAGAGGCGAAAACAGTGTGTGTTCTTAGCTACACATTTCTGTACGCCGAAGGAAATTCTAAATTCACTTTTGTGTTATCAGATTGATCAGCTTCTTTTCTCTCTTTGCCCTTAGTTTCTTTTGCTAGAGTGCGCTGAGCTCTCTTGGCCATTGTACAGAAAAAGAAAAATGGAAATGAGTATTGAAATATGTTCTATATTTCCATTGTTTGATGGTTTTAATGCGGACACTGATTTTAAGTGCAGCCATGTCTGACCTTTCAGAAGTGACTCTGATTCTCTCATCATTGGAGGAGTGGAATCTGTCATCTTTCTCTCTGAAGTACTCCTCTATACACTGCTCCTCAAAATCATGGACTTTCTTCAGTTCGTCTTCTGTGATGAAAAGCTCTGTGGATGAAAGGGATTGAGTGTGTTAACGCTAACTATTCAGAAATACTGAAGAGATTTCTTTTTTCGTAAACAGACACTTTTATTGCACTAAAATGGAATAAATGTAACAAGTTCTATTACAAAAAGCTTCTTATTGTATGTGTGCAACTCACTCAGTCCATAGTCCCTTTCATCGTCATCATGCTTGCGCCATCGACAACACAGGTGCTTGAGGACCATAGTTATGTGGCTGAATATGATGAGAGGTGGAGGAAGGACCGGACGTTCATGGAAGGTCATAATGAGCTGGTAGCGCTGAAATTTCCACACCTGGTTGGAGATGGACTTGACCTCGAAGAATGTATTACTACAGACAATCACAGACAGAGACGCCATACAAGCCGAGAAAGATTACATCTGCTGTAAGCTAAAATAAACCGAATCAAGAGAGTTTTGAGGAGAAAATCTGACTAAACCTTCAGTTTAACTGTTGTGTCTTATATTGTCTGCTTTTTTTTGTAATAACACTAATGCAGAGAAGAGGACGACTGCATTTGCTTCATTGATTATATAAAAGAGCAGCAACCGACCATTAGTCTGATAATGTCCATGTGGAAAAACCACCATCCCATTATGATACTATAATTAGCTACCAGCCTCAGTGCCCAAATAAAAGTTACATGTGATGCCATTTTTTTGAATATGAGGGAAAAAAACATCAATAAAAACAATTTAATATTGCTAAGATGAATCCTCATCTTTGTCATCCTTTCTTATGAGAGCTAGAGGACAAGAATAAATAATTTCTGCCTTCATGCAGCCAAAAATAACTGAGTTTTGTGCTTCGCTGCATTTCTAAAACACTGCGGTGTCTACTTAAAGTGCAAAAGCTAAAACTATTGGAGGGTTTTACGTACTTGAACACAGCAATGAGCAGGTTAACCAGGAGTATGTTGGCCACCAGCAGATAGCAGGCCATGATCGCTGGAACAATCCAGGCACCCGTCTTGCACGGAGGCAGAGCCACCACCACACCGTCCTCTGTAGTGATGTTCTGCCCACAGGGGGCTGCGCATCACCACAAAATAAATACAAAAAAGCGAACAAGTTACTAGAAGGCAAACTATATCTTTAGATAAAGACATCCATTCATCATTAATAATATTTCAGAAGAATGTTTTGCACGAAAAATAAATGAAATACATGCAGACACATAATAACAGATAACAAACAGACGATGCTGTATATAATCAGAATTAAAATAAAGCAAAACTAAGAAAATTGAAGAAACTATCAAACATTCAAATGTATACTCGATCAACTAAAAGAGACAAGCAGACCTCAAAAAATATATATATATATTTTTAAAAAATGCACTTTTCCTTATTTTGCAAACAAACAAGAAGCATAATTCATCATTATGCTTCTTTTCTTAAAGTGGCGGTAGGAGAGAGTGGAAATCATAATGGTAGGGGTTTATGTACACAGATGTGCATCTGATAACAAAATACACACATACACAGAAAAAAAAACACATTTGTCATGTGTCACCACAGTTTGCGTTTACAATATATTTAAACATGTCGTCCGTGTTTAAAATATATTGTCACATATGCGAGCCATAGCTTCATTCAGCAATGGTTGACTGTTCTGAATCATTTGAGATGTATTTAGAATGTTTTTTCCATCTGTGATGGTTCAGTTGCTGTGGCTTATCTGGGGAACATTCAGCATTTGTTGTTGGTTTGTTTGCTTTTGAGATTCATTCTACTCATACTCATCATTGCTTGGTGCTCAATTGTTTCACGCAATGCAGCCCAAAGACAGAGAACTGAAGTAATTTTTCCATTTAATTATTTTTAACCTTCCAAAAAATTTGGATTTAAAAACTCTGACAACTGAACCACTTGAAAAAACAGATTATAGATGATGAGAGGTGGTTAATAAATATGTTGTGGTGCTGATGTGTGGATGCTTTTGTTTTTATTCCTGCGTGATGTTGTATTAGCTTTTGAGTCTCAGTGCTTAGTCACGTTAAATGTCGGATTTATCGGCTGAAATATTTCTCCAATGTTGCAATTGCTTCGGTGAGAAGCTGAGCCGGCGTAAGGGGAGGGTGACATGGTTTAATGTGACAGATGGAGTTGTCATGGCAGGGTCACTTCTTCAAATGGGACGAATTAAAAATCGAATAACAACGAGAGGATAAGAAACATCAACGGAATATCAAATTTTAAACTTTGATATTTCCTCCTGATGTGAAAGCCTGCCAAAAACAAAGACCAGACACATTTGAATAGTGCTGCTGCCATGTAACATTACCATTTGCCAGCCAGTGCAAAAATTTGTGAGTCTAAAGTTGCTTGCAGGATATGGCCTTAGGTCAAGCTACTAGTTGTCTCAATAAAAGATCTGGAGAAGACTGATAGTGTCAGGGAATCAGGAGTTTTGGATTCTTTTAAAATCCGCTCTGTTATTTGTAGAAAACACTGCTGATATTCAGTAGCTGACCCAAGATGCCAACACATGAGGGCAACTTCAGCCTTAGAGCATGGAGCTGCATGCACACTTTTGTATCAAGTGGTCCTCTAGTGGTAGCAGTGGGCATGACATGGCATTAATGTGACGATGATGAAGGAGAGGTGGGAGAGGTAGATGTGGTTAAATTAAGTTCTATAGCTATAGATTTACTGGGATTTTGACTGCATTGGGCAATGTGGGATGGACCATTATTACGCCAGGTTCCATGAGTGCGTAAGTAATTTTCGACCAGCCAGAGTTTTTCATTCAGCCTTTGCTGTACCTTCCTACTATGCATATCTGAAACAAAGAATGAAAACATTATTTCAGATCTCTTCTCTTTGGGCCACTCCTCACATTCTGTACACACCACCAAATATTACCACACAAAAAGATAAGAACGGAGCAGCACACAAAACGCACTCTCACTCTCTGGACATTTCCACATACACACTTCTCACAGTCTATTTATAATTTATTGAGTCAGAATGTCACTCTCTCTACATGACTGCAGATGCAATTAGTCTCCGAGGAAAACAGTTTTATTATGTATGTGTTACACACACACACTCACACACATGCGCGCGCACATAAACATCTTCAAGTAATAGTTCAAGCTGTGAAGAAATGAGTGAAAATGAAATCTAATTTCATACTGAGACTGGTGTTTTCAGTAATACTGCTTCCGTCATTCCTCCCTCCTTCCTCCTTACAAAAACGCATTTTGTCTAACAGCTTACACTCTCGCCCCTGAACTTACGGTCAATCTGGTCGGCAAACACCTCTCCGTAGATCATCCAGTAAGGCATGAAGAAGATGTTCCTGGCTAGCATCCAGGATGGGTCTTCGTTAGGGTTGAGAATGGCTTGACGTGCCACCCCAAAACTCATCAGCACCACCAACATGATGATCACAAAATACATCATGTCGATCATCTGACAGAGGGAGAGAGGAAGAGGAGAAGGGAAGAGGTGAGTGGTTAAAGGAAAGAGAAAACGAGGACAGGATATTTTGAAAATAATGACACTGGATGGGGAAATAGGTAATGAGCGGTGTCTGTCACTGCAGGAAAATCAGTTGGTCTGCATTTGCATTTTTTGATTAGTATTCTTCCCAGTGTAAGTTGGTCAACTGAAATTTAATTTAACTTGTTTTGGAACGAAGCCTGAAGTCAATATTTAAAATGCATTTAATTTAGAGCAATCTCTGAGCACTTTCAGGGCTGAAGGGGACACTCTCCCTTTGGGCTTATTTATCCTTCGAACACTTTTGTGCATTTTTTTGATGCACTCAGACTGTCGCTCATCTTGCATTCAGATACCCTGTTAAAGCAAACTTGGAGCTACAGCTGTCACCAAAGTTGTTATTACTAAAAAGAAAGAAAAGTGCAAGGCACACTAATAAGCAGAATAAAGCATCAAAACTAGTAAGAACACAGTTGATACTTTTGGCTGTAACTACAATGCAATTTTTACATTTCTTTATTAGCTTTATTAGCCTGCATAGATAAGTGCTTGGCACCAAAAGATGGTTAAACCTGAGCCCAAGTAAAAGCAATGGCGGTGTAATTAAAAGAAATGACTCAATTACTCAGATAATAAGATAAATCTAAAAAGATTTATATTAAATTAGGTGAAACACACTCATTTGTTTTTACTGTATGTGGACAGGAAGTGCTTGCATGTGTAGTCAGTCCCCTGAGGCTTGTTCAGAGCCAGAAAAAAACCCTGTTTATGCCTGTGAACAACGTTGACTTCAAACCTGCTCATCACATATGCAAATTATTTGAGTAAATCACTGTCAATTTAAGTAACTCTAACTAACTGCTGATTTTCATATCAAAGAGTCTGCGTCCAGCGGTAAACAGGGACATGCCCAGGACGGTCGAGGATCAGAAAGATACAGAACTGGCTCTTTGATCCCCCTCCCCCCGTTGTTTTATCTCCATGTCTGTATCGGCTCTGATCTTGAGCTCTCTACGATCAAACAATAAAGTTAAGAAGCTTGTTTACCGCTTACAGATTAAACCTTTGCAATCATCAAACTCAGGTAGCCGTTACAGTCAGTATAGATCATGTTGGGCAAAGTCAGAGGGTAAACAGATAGAAATGAAGGCCAGATAATGGAAGGAAAATATGAAAAATACTGCAGATTATAATAGGGATGCCTAAACACACAGAGTTGACTTCCCCTGCCTCTTCTCACCATCTTGCCGATCATCATCACATAGGGACCCAGGTACTTGTTGACTCCGAAGATGTCGAGCAGCCGGATGTACCAATAGATGATGTTGACACAGTAAATCACCCGTCCATAACTCATGAGCGGTGGCTCCTGGAGACGCAGCACCATGCCGACAGAGAATATGAGGATGGCCATGAGGTCTGTGATGTTCCAGTACTCCTGAAGCCACACCTTCACCTTCTGTAACAACTTTCCCGGCTCAGACATCAGGATCTAAACAGCGATCAGAGGAAAATGAACAGAAATGTGGATGCTGTAATGCAGAGATGACAGAAAATGGCATTAATTAAATACAGACGTTAAAGGGTAAAATAAACAGTGACCCTAAAAAGTGACAAAAATAGCACAACAGAAAAATGCACTCTATCACAACCACCATAAGAGGGCAGCATGAGTTCACCTATCGGAGAATCTAACAGCTCAGAATGAGCTGACACAATGATGAATGCATTTCATATACTTACAGTAAAAACAAAGCCACAGAGGATGAACATAATATGGCCACATACCTTTATATTCTATTCACTTTACTCTTTTGCTTTCATGGTTTTCCCATTTCTGTGGCCTGCCTGCATCTCCACTACCAAACACTCTTTTACATCTATTTCTCTGATATATGTACATTTTACCTATTTGCTATGAGACTTAGATGATATGGACATCATGATTAGCCTTTGCCCTCCACCACTGAACTCACTAAATAAGCTGTCGGAGACACTTTGGGTCTTCAGTTGGCTGGCCGGTAGGGAAGACTTGCTTAGAGAGGTCACTACAGGTCTACATTTATAGTCTATTGTACCTCTCTCATCTTCTCTATGCCATTGGTGAAGATGTAAGCGATAACAATCCACTCTTGAGGAGAAGGCCACAAGTCCATCTTGACCAGGACAATGTAGTTGAACAGCATCAGGTAGCCCACATATGCCATCTGCATAGTGATGCAACAGCAGAGAAAAATCAGCATGGTTATGAGTTTGTGCGCTTCAGACACATTAGTAAACTTTACACGAATGAAGATCAATTATCTCACTGCAAACAGATTCAGTGAAAGGGGGTTTGCCCAAATTAAACACATATTGAGTGAAGTCCTGACCCTCATTGCAACTCCCATTAATGCAGTTTTCAGGCTTTGATAAAAGATATTTGGGGTCAAGGTACCTCCATTATGTGTCTCCTGAATCTTTTAAAAAACATGTTGGCTTTCTGGTTTATACGCATATTTTTTTCCATCTGCAAAACAAGCATTCTACCAATGTTCATTCTACACATGCACATTTGCTTCACACAATAGCTAATTATTAAACCTGGACAGCACACATCAGGTCATAGGTATAAATCTAAATTGGGAACAAGACTAAAAACTCCATTTTTGGCTCAGAGAACACATCTGCAATAGTTGAAAGGCACCACAGAGTATTTCTCTTTAACCCGAAGGGCAGAAAGGAGAAGTGGGGTAAGACGGTGGGGGGTGGAGAAGAGAAGGAGAGCGAATAGCCAGAGAGAGGAAAACAGGAGGAAACAAAGAGCAGTGAAAATATTTTCTCTGCATAAATAAACAGCGAAATCCCTGCCGGTGCTAAAGAGATGTTTTCACTGGGCAAGCAAATTGAGGCAACCCAAGATAGGTTAAGGAAAAATAATAAATGAGCCAGAATCAAACAAAGCACACACGCTCATAGGCAGATACTGTACCACACAAGCTATACATAAACAGTTACAGATTCTACATCTAAGCTGCTCTATTAAAACAGATAATTGAAAAATCCAAAGCTTAATTTAATATTTATATATTGTAGTAGTTAATCTAGTGGCAATAGCCCAGAAACTTTAGTCAATATTCACACTGTCAATAAAAAGCCTTCTTGTGTGATTCAATTCCTTACCCACCCTCATCCTCCTATACTTTTCTCTTAATGCTGCTTCCATCAGCCTCCAGATCTACTTCATACTATACTTTCCCACACCGTCAAGCCAGGCAATGTCAGGTTGGAACGGGAGGTTAATGACAATGGAGGCAGCGTGAAAGTAGAGGCTTTTGATGCTGTTGCAGAAATACAGTAAGCAGTGACAGTAGCAACAGGAAGCAGAGCATGTAGGTGGTGCTGCTGAAACTGACACTGACCGTATGGAACCAGAACTTGACAATTGGTGCATTGTAGAACTCGTATATCTTGCGTCCCATGGGGATAAGGCGGTGGCGGTTCTGAACCTCCTCAACATCCTTCTTTCTGGATGTCTCTGTGGTTACTTTGCCCAGCATTGCCTGGGCGAATGCAAACCCCACATGGAGCGAGGGAGGAAGGAGTGAGAGGTGTGAGGATTTAAAGTATGGAGAGTGTGGGAAGAGGGAAATGTGATGGATGGGAAAGGTGGGGGAGGAGGAGTCGGTAGAGATGCAGAGGAAAGATGGATAGGAGGATGAGTATTTGGGATGGAGGAGGAAGAGTTGAATAACAGAGAAAAGGGAGAAGGGGGGAGAGGGTTAAATTATGGGCTACAGCACTTTTTTAATATCATAATTAAAGAAGCAAGCACAAGCAATGCAATCATTCCAAAATGTGAAATGTGTGTTTGAGGTGGAGTTTGGGTGAAGGCTGGAAGGCTGGTAACAGAGTATTACGCAGACATGGACACTCATGGATTGTGTCTCAGACAACAATTAGGAGGCAAAAAAGAGACAAGGTACTGACAGGAAGAAGACAGAAAAAAGGAAAGATAAGACATAGATATCTCACTTCAATCTGTGACACATTTCCTTATCCATGAGAGAGGGTTCGGAGCCCACTTTTTTATGGGTCATGGTCTTAATGTCAAAGCAACACCAGACCTCTGAGAGGAATTGTATTCTAAGTCAACAAGCGTAACAGACCTGGGCAACGTTTAAAGTTTTAAAGCTGGTCTAAATGGTTCAAATATGCAATGAGGAGTCGGTGTACATCCCAGGGCTTTGAATAGGTAGACTCGTCATAAAAACCACCTCTATGAAATTAGAAGAAAAGGAGCACTTTTAGTAAGAACTAGAGGATTTCTATTTTGTTTTATGCCCCAAATATGTGAAACATATAGAGCTAAAGTTTTCTCCAAGGCACACACAGACAGGGCCTTCAGGATGAACAAATTCAGACGCCAGTGTGTAAACCACACCATGCCTTAACTGCACTAAACATGCATTTTAGCTATCAGACAGGCTTTTACATCCATTACAGTGTGTTCTATGCCAAGCATCTGATCATCATATCATGAAAATACAATCTCCCTCTGTGGTGTAGCAGTCCGTGTATATATGTATGAATCTTTGTGTGATTCATAAGTAAGTGACGCTGCATTTGTGCAGTCAGAAGCCAGGGCAACAGGAAGGGGCTCTTTACAAGTACATCCTCTAGCAGCGGGGAATCTTTGTTTAACGCCAGAGTGCCTCAAGGACTGCAAGTGTAAAAAAAAGACCCGTTTCGTGAATGTTTGCACTGGCTTGCTGGCTTGCTCAATGCAAGATGGAAAATATGCACAGTGGTGCTGGAAGGCATTCAACTTCAGCTCAGCCGCTTCACGCGACGGCTACGGATTCAGTTCGTGCATTGAAATTGATTTTCAAATTCCAGTCTTCATTCGAACACACAAGCTGGATCCTGGCATCGTCGCTAGAACTGACCTGGACTGAAATGGAGCGAGTTCTAATTCTTTGGTACTTTTTGTGTCTATGCAGATGGACCAACTCTTCTGCTGTGAGCTGGGAGAAGGTGCTCAGACTTTGCATGATTTAAGCTCTGCAGCAGCAGGCGGACATGGTTATATAATGCAAAAGCCTGGGCCTCCCATGCTCAGCAGCCGCCATGCTGAGTGGTATGCTGCAGCAAGCCATCACTGATGGTAGAGAGTGAGGGGAAGCAATTGGCTAGCATACAGTACTGTACCTCAATCAGACCTGAGCTTGAAGAAAAAGGGAAAAAGAGAGAAAGAACCAGAGAGGGAGAGAAAGAGCGAGGGGGAAAGAGGGAGGGAGAGATTTGCAGGAAAAAAGATAGAAAGCAAAAGTAATAAAGAAGCAAAGAGAGAGCTGGGCTGAGAATGAGAGAGAAGGGAAGGGGGGTGGGTGAGAGAGAAACAGAGGAGAAGATAGACGGAAAGAGAAAGATACACGAGGGAACCCACAAGCGGCGACAGACTGAGACGCTACAACTCCACAATCATGTCTTTGCTGAGACGATGAGAAACAGAAAGGCCAATTTGGCAGGAAGTGTCCAGCTGGCCAGAATAGGGAAACAAATATGTGTGCGTGGAGAACTGTGTGCATATATCCGTGTCTGAGTGTGTGTAGCGTCATCTCATTGTGGACAGCACCAACATTGTTTAAAAACTTGCCCACAAGAGATATTTACAAAAGGAAACAGTGTCAGGGTTGGGTGCAGTTTTAAGATCGAACAAAGCGTGTGTGTTTGTGTGTGCATGGTCTGAATATGTGTATCGATTCTGACTATGCAGGGCTGAGGTGGGTTCTCTCACCACGGAGTTGTACTGCGTCTCACAGTAAGATCTTACTGTGAACTCCATGTCTTCCTCCTCCTTCTCCTTCACTGGTTTTTCAGGCTCCTCCTCCTCCTTTTCCTGCAGGTAGGCCTCCTGATCCTGGGGCATGTAGGACATCTCGTCCTTGTTCTTGAATTCCAGACTCAGGATCGATGGTGGGAGCAGCAGCCCTAATATTACCTGTGTGATCAAATGAGGGAGACAGGAAGTGGATGTGGAGGGAAAAGCTGGAAGTGACAAATCACAGAGTGTTATGCTATAGTTTCATGAGAGGCGCCATGGAAATTAGGACACAAAGACTCTGGAGCAAAAAAACCTTCAAAATCGCTCTATTTTACACATGTGAACCTCACATAATAAAGCATTTGCTCTCACGAACACCTCCCAATCCTGTCCTGACCTGCTTTTAGCTGAATGACAAAGCTGTGGTATTTACAACAGCTAGTCTAACGGTGGAGGTCAATTATAAAGGCATTAGACAAGGACATGCAGCAAGAATCCTGTGCTGCCAAGATGGATGACGGGGACACACGCATCTCGAGCGGCTATTAAAAAAAATGGCAGCTGTGCTGTAAACACTTCAGCAGCTAATAGGCAAGCAAGAGCAAGTCAAACGTGATCACAGTGGGAAGTAAAGAATAAGAGAAAAAGATGAAAATCAGGGTAATGAGTTATCTTTTTTTTGGCACGGTGGTTAGCACTGTTGCCGCACAGCAAGAAGGTCCTGAGTTCAATTCTACCATCAGGCCGGGGTCTTTCTGTGTGGAGTTTGCATGTTCTCCCCGTGTTTGCGTGGGTTCCCTCCGGGTACTCCGGCTTCCTCCCACCGTCCAAAGACATGCAACTTGTGGGGATAGGTTAATTGAATAATCCAAATTGCCACTAGGTGTGAATGTGCGAGTGAATGTGAGTGTGAATGGTTGTCTGTCCCTATGTGTTAGCCCTGCGACAGACTGGCGACCTGTCCAGGGTGTACCCTGCCTCTCGCCCAATGACTGCTGGGATAGGCTCCAGCGCCCCCCGCGACCCTGAAAAGGACAAGCGGAAGCGAATGGATGGATGAGTTATCTTTTTCTTAAGAGTGAATTTTTATTTTTTGTTTTTTTCGTCATAAATATGTTAAGGGCTAAGATTAAAAATGGATTCAATAATTTACCAAAATAGCTGTCAGTAAAGTTAGATGGTTAGATGAGTAGCATGGATTAAATATAGAATATGAAAAGGATCACAGTAAATCAGGTAGTATCCCCGATTTTATGAGGGTGTTTAAGGCAACCGCACCATTACTTACTGATGTATAAGGTAAGTAAGTAAAGTCTGTTTCTATAGCATGTTTAAAACCAAAGTGCTTCACAGTAAAAAAGAAAAAGAAAGCAGTGTACAGCTTACAGTCCACTGAAATCTTTCCAGTTTCCAATTGTAATATAAATACATTCAAAAGCTGTGCACACGGATGATTATGACAACATTTTTAACAATGATACTCTCCGTATTTCACAAACTCCTTGATGCATCTCGGTTTGTTTGTTTTTTCCACTTTTTCTTCTTTCTGTCTTACTGCTCCAGTGAGTTTGCCTTAGTAGGGCTCTCTCTATCTCTCTTTTGCGCTCTCTCTCTCTCGCTCTCCTGCAAAGGCCAAATCACACTTAAAGCACTTGCAGTATCCTCTCGCTCTGAGATGCTAGAAAGCCGGACCCATCACTCCCCTCGCTCGGTGTATGAATGAGTGTGATCTCAGCCTCAGCAAATCCCAGTGCAACTCTTCAGCATAAATAAGTCTAACCTCTGAACTGAGCAGCTCCCTGCCTATCACTCTACCACCAGATGTCTTGGAGACCCACATGAGCAAATATTGCTCTAATCTTAACCACCAGTCTTAACTAAAAGCTTTTCCTTGACTTAAAAGGGGTGTTCACCGCATGAGCGTCAATGTAAAATACATTGCACTCTGTTTCAAGGGGTTTTTTTGTGACTAAATTAAGGTCAGTTCTCCCGTCCCCTCTGACCTAAAAAGATGGCTTTGAAGGCTTATACTAATTAAGTTGTGGCAGAAGTTCAGCCAGCAGTCCGGCACTGATCACACTGACAGTGTCGAGCTTATTATTGTCCAATAAACCTCTTTTCTCTGGATGGCCATTCCTCCCACCATCACAAGCAACCTTGACTGGGTTGATCTTTAAGTACAGTACATCATTTCACCTACATAAACTCACCCTAAGATGTTAATCTGCTATGAAATAGTGTCGCTGGTCACCCTGGAAGACCAAAGTGACTGAGAACACGAACATTTGATATTACATAATTTTCTGGTATTAACCAATCCAGGTGTAGGTTCAGATTTGTCCATCTGATAAGTAATAGTAATAGTAAGTCTGTGCTAAACTGAGAGGCAGGTGTGGATAGCGTACTCTTTTTACCGCCAGTGGTGACCTGCCTACTCCTCACAGTCCAGCACGCACTCTAAATCCTGAACAATGACTCATCATAGCCCCTTCAGGTGTTCCTCATTTGACCTTTTTAATTCCCCGTGAACAGAACTTTCTGGATTAGGTTAATTTTTCACTCGTATGGTTTAGGCCAATTGTATGTAGTGAGGATAAACATGCACACAGCGTGCACGAGATGAAACAAGGACATAACTACATTATTGTATATTATGTCCTCATTATAGACTTCCTCCACTTCCACTTGCACACATCTTCTGCAGCCTATAACTCATAAGAGATATTCAAGAGTTTAAAAAATCTCTGAAGCATGACCAAGCTACGTACAGATTATCCATCTTTTAGCTGAAAAATATGCATGCCAGCACTCTGACAGACAAGCTACATCATGGAAATACTGCTTTTAAATTACTTGAAAGTTTATATTTTATGTGCTATGCTGACTACAGGTAGGTTTTACTTCTTACGCAGGTGTATCACCTACAGAGTAACTGATAGGTATCTCGTTACTTTACAGGCAGTCTGAGGGGATACAACCATGAATCTCTTACACTAGAGAAGGACATTGCTTTTAAATGCACAGACTCTTCTACTCAACCATCTACCCGACGTGTACTACCTTCAGCCCTGAGTTCTTGCGCATGCGCAGGCGCCCCATCCACATGTCGGTCAGCAGCATCTGACTGCAGGTGTGAGCGATGAAATCTCTATGTTTGGCTGCTACAGCCAGCTGCAGGCAGGTGGCATTGCTCCAGTTCTTCAGCTCGTATGTCAGCAGCTTCATGGCCATCTGCTCATCCTGTTTATAGGACTGGTCTAGGAGCTCCACAGCCAGCTGGCCAAACTCTCTGGGAAAATATATAAAGTATGTATACAAGCACACTGAGTCATGAATCAAGACAGCAATATACTTTGCCTAAAAGTGAAAATGTTATTCAACTGGTCATAACACTGCTGGCCATCTGGCCCCAAGTCTGAGGGTATTATGGAATTAAAACACATGTACAAACATAAAAACTGTGCGGTGTGAATTGGTTACAAGGTGAATGTTTAGATGACTTACAAGGATAATATTAAATGCAACATATCTTTGATAAATGAAAGAAATATGATGTGGCCAACACAAATATATGCAGAAACACAACAGTTTTCTCAGATGTTCAAAGCAACATCTGTACCAGTACCATCGCTTATATCAAATTTTTAATTGGGTTCCAAAATCCTACACAATACTTTTCTCATACTTTCATTTCAGGACATTAATTTTTTACAGCATCACATTCAATTATGAACAAATTTTTCATATATATATTAGTATATAATATATGGTTAATATATGTGTCTGTTAATATAATATTAGGGTAGTGCGTTGTGATAATAAATAATATATTATATCTAATATATATATATATATATATATATATATATATAGCAGCATTAGTGGCTTCACATACATACAATGGATGGATAAAAAATGTTTAGTTCATAATTTAATATGATCATGAATATGATTGAATATGACGCAGAATATGATACAAACTCACTCAGGAATCCAAATATTGTCTGGAAAGTTAACTCCAAATATGTCAATTACAAGGTTATCTTTTCAAATGTGTGTGTTCATCTCAGGCATTACCTCAATCTCACATGCCCATCCTTAACTAATGGTGATGCATGTTATTAGATCTTTTTATGTGCGTCACTTACATCCCATGAGAGCTAGTCTGAAACAGGTCAGTTTGTATGAGGGAAGGTATGTGTGTATGTACATCCACCTACATATACTGATGTATGAGGTAGACACTCCTGTCTGGACTCTTAGCTCAGCGTTACATTAATCATTTACAGCATGTTCCCATGTCTTCCAGCTCTTCTAAGTACTATAATATACATTATTTATATATAAAACTATACTTGAATATCCTGTTTAAACCGAATAAGCTGGCAGAGGGAGGGAAAGATAAAGAGTGAGCCAGATGGAGAGAGATTGGGATAACATGAAAATATATCATGTCACCCACCGAGAGTTGTGGTTTAGTTCCTGGGAGATGTCATCCACCATGTCGTTCTCAGATGCTTCGTGTGCCATGGCCTTACAAAGCTTACATGCCACCAAGGCTTTGGCCATGGCCTCTTCACCATGCTGCCAAAAGAACAGCGCCATCTTCTGACGTTTCATGAGCACAGCCCACACCATCAGCTCGTGGAAGGGGAAAGGGAAGTGGTTGATTTCTGGGTCGTCCAAATCGATGTCTACCTCTTCCTCTCGTTTACGTGTCGTCTTCTGACGACCTCTTCGGATTGGCATGTCATCCTAGTGGGGAAACAGAAGCATCTGTATAAAAGTATTTCTCAGGGATTTTTCAGATCTTTTCTGTATAGAAGGAAAACATTATGCATATATGTGGTTTGGATTGTAAATACTGATCACAAGTGTCAGCCAAGAAATTTGACAGTTTTACATGATGTAAACCTCTGAAGAACACTTTGGTTCGACTGCATCTAGACGCCTAAACTGATCTTCTATAAATGCTTGGAAAGTCATATTTTGAAGAGACAAGCTAGAGCACAATGTGCCAAATACTAAACAATCTAGATAACGCAGAGCGGGTATGGGCTCATGTACATCTCCGCAAGATTTTAAACATAATTTAACTTCTTTATAATATAGTTTCAGTTCAATTAATAGCAAAAAACCTTACAAGAGGTAAATTTATTGGCTTTTCACCAAGTTGACTCTCTGTCTCTGGAGACATAGCTGCTGCCAGTCAGTCATTAAATGACATAATTTCACATTTAGACTGTTGAAAACCGCTAAATCCATTTGAAAAATAACTTTCAGTGCAAGAGATCAGCTGGACATAAAAGATTGCAGAGCAGTAAAATATTCAGCAATTACAGATAGTGACAAATATCTGGTATAAGCTAGCAAATTTCAGTGATATTCAGAAATGAAATTATCGCAATGCTTGAAATGATTGCAAGTATTACAAAAGAAACCCTTCAGGGTTCACAGCTGTCACCCTTTAACAGCAGTATTTCTGACATACATACTGGCTAGATGATAAATAGGCTTTTTGAAGATAGAAAGGTAATGGCGTGGCAAAAACAACAGAGAACACACATCGACACATGGGGGATAAATTCACAACATACAGAAAAACAAAGGAATGTTTGTTCCATGCGTATAAATACCTCCGAGGAACAGTGCTTTGTGAAGCTTTAAGAAATTACACCACACACCACATGAATGTGATCAGGTCATCCATAGCTTATTCAGCTGAATACAGCAGGACTGCTTTGAAATGCACTGCAAGATATATATGCATTTAAACTGTCTGGAGCATGAGTCTCCAGCTTTTTAAAAAGTCCATAAATCTGAGAAAAAGCTGTAAACCAAAATGACTTTGTTTTGTTTTATTGGCTGTTTGTGTGAAAAGCACTCAGCTGACTCAGAAATGTATAAAACTAACCAGCAAAATAGATTAAATATACATCTAGAGCTTCCCTTCATCTACTGAGAGGCACACGGCACACATGAGCACACTTATTTAGATGAGTAAACTGTAGATCAGTTAAGTGAAGAGGCTTGAGAGATAAGGGTTAGGAACAGTGAAGGAATGACTAAATAACAACCATGATTGGATCAAGACTCACCTCCATCCCCAGCAGTTTCAGAGCCTTGGGCTAGAAATGAAAAAGAAACATTAACACACAGCGAGACCTTGTTGAATGTATTTTATAGCACACTTTACTTTTTATGCACAAGACTTACAGGCCAAGAAGATCCTTTAAACAGAGTAAATCACTGACTTTTATTTGCATGCTTCAAAATGGAACCGATACTTAGGGATGGCACTTTGTGCTCATTTGAGTGACTGTATATATGGCAATAATATCTAATCCTTTTCTGCTTGCATGTATTAAATGAATTTATATTTGTAGATCTGGTACAGTACTGTGTATCTGCATTAAAGCAGGGCATGTATGAATTATGTATTCATGAGCCATCATCTGAGTTGGTAAAAATAACCCAAATCTCTTGTGGGGATTCTGATATCTACATCTATTTCAAGACTTTGTTCTTCCTTAACATGTGTTTATGTGTGCATGCACATAACTATGTGGCTGTGCATTCACTTGGTCTAGAAATTCCCAGTTAAAGTGGAGGTGACTCTGTCTTTCTTTGTCTCTCATTTTGCCTCCTTGCTCTGTCTCTCCTGTTTCTTACCTCAAACGTTATCTGTGCCTTTCCAGCTGCTTTGTGGCTACCATGCAGTCTTGTACAGTAAGATAAACAGATGCACAAAGGTTCACATACACACTTGCACACAACGCTCACAATCACACGACTGAATGTGCAAATACCAAAGTGCATCATTAAGTATTGTGTTTTATACAGTTATGCATGTTTACATTTTCCTCACAAGTGTGCAGGTTTTCGAGGCAGAATGAGAAAACAGGATGTGAAATGTATATAATGTGCAACATGTGCAGCAGTATAAAACACAACCATCAAACAAAGCACGATTTCAGAGATCACTTTGTCACTTTGGTTGTGTGTACTAATCACCAAGAAAACTTGCTGGTGGGGTTGTAATGAACTCTGTGCAGTTTGATGATGATGACGGCGCATAATGAAGAGCAACTGCTACACAAAGATGATTTGTTGCATTAGGCTTATGATAGGGCATGCTATGTTCCTACTTTACTTGATGTGTAAATGAATAACAGGGGAAGCAATGCTCATATATTTAACCTGTGCTGATCAACAGCACCCTGACACACAAATAAAAGCTAAATTTGTGTAAGTATGTGCATGTTAACTAAATTCTTCTCAGTTGAAACCCAAAATTAATCCCTTAAACATATTGGTGCCTTTTTCTAATTTCAGGCAATTACACTTACATAAGTAATTATGCACTTAGATATATTTAGATAGCACCAAATCACAGGCTTGGTGACACTGGGAAGGAAAAACTCCCTTTTAACAGAAAGAAGTCTCCACTTTTGTTTATTTTTTTCATGTTGTAACTCTGGTTTTTGTGATCAATTCAAAAAGTGCAGCATAAATGTTGGACTCAGTCATTTTTATTCCTACCTATTTTTCTGCTGTACTTTCAGGCTAATATTTTTCTGGAATTGGTATTGATAAAAAACAAAATTACTAAAATCCGCTCCCATCTTTTTGTCCAAAAAAAGTCACGTGTCTCACTGACGTCCCACTGCAGATCTCCTTTTCTGCCATTTGTCAGGTCAAAATCATCAAAACTTGCATCTAAAAGTTAATTAATTACCATCCGCAAAGCGCAGCTGACCTTTAGATTCTCTGATAAATATGTTAGTATAAGAAATATATTATTATCCACTTATCCTTATGAGGACACGTTTGATAATGAGGCTCATTTAGCTGGTGCTGCTCCTTGGATTAATGACAGTAGATCTGAAATTGATTAAACACTAAGAGGATAATTCAGGTGAGACTCATTCACTTACCCTCTTGGGTCCGAAGAGGTTATGATATAGAGTTCGGAACCTCTTCCTGGTGTAGTTACACCGATATGCCCCGCCCATGAGGTATTCAATGACCAGTCCAATGTCAATGAGGCTGATCCGGTAGTCCGGGGGCAGGTTTCCCTAAAAACCAAACAGGGTTAACAGGCAACGACCCACACCGACTGATTAACACAGGAAGGGAAACAAGAGTACAAAACAAAATCACACAGCCATATACACTCACTGCACAAAATCCATATCAAACTGTTTTTGGCTATGAAAGAAAACTTGATTATCTGATTCACCTTGAAGTAGATCCAACTGAACCCTGGATACTCTTGCTTGGAAAGAACACATAATGTCAGTGAATAAACGGCATGATAAGCAAGAGCAGGAGAAATGAGATACACAGAAACTCTCGGGCAAGATCTCTCTTCCAGTCTCTTTAATAAATTGTTGTCTCAACCAGACTGTTGTTCTGTTTGGCTTTTGATATTTACACGGGTCTTGTTTTCCATGTAGAAACGTGAAACAGTTTTATCAATACTGTAAGCAAAAAAATGAAAAAAATGAAGTTGTTTTTTTAAAAAGGATCACAGTTTCAGGGATCCTATTACTCTTTCTACAATGTGACATGATAAAGCCCCAAAGTGCAAGTCTTTTATATTCAATAGAGGAGCTGAAAATGAGGAGAGAATTAAATCTCAGGTGCAGCGTGAATTAGAGAGTGTAATTTCTGAGGACAATTACAAAGCATGTAAAAAAAAAAAGTGAATGATTTGTCATAATTTGCATTTAGGCATGTAATGAGATCTTCACAGTGAGGTTCAATGCAGTCTCGAGGAGAAGAAAGGAGAAGGAAAGTATAAATGACTCATTAGCCTGGAAGAGAGTGGAAAGATAGACGGACAGCTATTAACATGGAAGGTGAGACTCACTATTGAAACAGAAGCACCTTCACATGTGGACTATAACCATGTCGACACTCGCTACTCCTCCTCATGCCCTCAACATCAACCCTGCAGCAATTACCCTGGCAGCCACTGCTCCTTTGAGACACCAGTTACCTGTCGTGACTGTTCTTCAATCAGATGTGGTATCCTAGAAATCCACTGTTTCATGGATGAAAATAAGTATATCCACTAGAAACTGTTGACTTTTTTAGCACTTGTAAATAAGAAAGCATTTGATTCTAAAATGTGGTTTCTTTATCTTTTCTAACATTTAATTGCTAACAATTACTTGATATTCTTCTGTGGTAAAAGTAAGTACAAAAAACCCAACACAAAAGACTTAAATAGGATTAACCTCTGTGTGCTCAAGGGAATTTGTAAATTTAAAGGCACAAATCTTTCCGTTTTCTTGCAGTCACCGTTTCAAATTTCACCCACAATTTGTTTTTGATGCAATTCAAATCTGAGCCCAGAGAACATTACTCCAAAAATCTTTTACCTATACAAACCTGTGAAAAACGAAATGCATCCCATGATTCTGAACCTTGTAGAACCGCTTAAGTTCAAGTAATAGTTTTCTAAATGAGTTCATCAGTCTTTTACATTGCTGTGGAAGAATTCAGCCCCATTCTTCTTCTGTCACAGTTCATGTGACAAAATATTTGGAGGCGGCTAACTGAGACTGCTCACTGCCTAAATTTACTGAGGCTGCCCAGTTGAACGATTTAATTCAAACTATTTAGAGACCTTTTTATGTCCCTTGTTAGACTTGTAGGTATTTACAGGACTCTGGACTGGACTCTGCTAGTGCATCTCAAAAAATGAGAGTATTGTGAAAAAATTTTTTTTCATTGTAATTTAATTCAAACAGGTAAACTTTCATGTAAATGTAAAGTAAATTATTTCAAGTCAGATGCTAAGTGCCGCTGGAAAATGAAAAGTAATAAGCATTTCCATGAAGATGGAAGCATGAAATGCTCTAAAATCTCCTGGTAGATGGCTGTGTTGACTTTGGACTTGATAAAACACAATCCACCGACAACAACCAACAACCGCAGATGATCCCAAATCATCACAGACTGCAGAAACTTCACACTGGACTTCAGACAGCTTGGATTCTGTGCCTCTCTTCAGACTCCTTGACCTTGATCTCTAAATCTAATACAAAATTTACTTTCATCTAAAAAAAAAAAGAACTTTGCACTTCTGAGCAACCGTCCAGTTCTGTTTTTCTCCTTGGTCAGGTAAGAGACTTCTAATATTGTCTCTTGTTCAGGAGTGGGTTGCTATTAGAAATGTAACAGTTGAAAATATTTTCCTAAAAACATCTGTGCGTGGTGCTCTTGATGCACTGATACCAGCCTCTGTCCAGTCCTTGTGAAGATTTCTCAAGTTGTTGAACTGACTTTTCTTGACAGTCTTCTCATTTCTGTTTTTGTTAACTTTTCCTTTCCAGGCAACTCTTCATTAATGTGCTTTGCTACAGCACTCTGCAAACAGGCAGAGGCTTTCTGAACTTTCTGAGGCTTACCCTCCTTGTGGAAAGTTATCTGGACAACTGCCAAGTCAGCAGGCGTCTCTGTGATTGTGGTTGCTCTCACAAATATTTATTCTGTATTTATACTGTTTGAATAGTGATTTGCTCAAATTTGAAATTAAATATTTTAATTTGTATTTTCACGAGCTATGAGCCATAATAGGAAAATAAAAACAAACTTTTTCACACTATGATAAGTTTTTGAGATGCACTAGCATGTTGTTTGTTTGACTTTATCACCTTTACCTGAAGACAAATTTTCAAACAGGATCAATGATGTTGGAAAAGTCATGGCATGTACTTTTTTTTTAAAAAAAAAACAAAAAAAACTTCAATAATAATTGTTCTCCACTCTCTTACACTAATAAATGAATGTGCAGTATATACACATGTACCAGCAAGTAGCTGTTGATCCCTCCTGTAATTGGTGTTAAAGGTCAAGCTAATAGCTTCTATGAATGCACTCTGAGCTCTTACAGAACAGTTCTTAATATTCTTGTGTAGTTAGCTTTGAGTCCTAGCGGACTTACTAATGATTAACTGAAACTTTTAAAACTTGCCTCTAACATTTACGGCTCTAGTTTAAACCAGGTGCTTTGACAAAGGTACCTTTTGCCCAAACTATGTGAACCTCTCTGATGATAATTGTAAAGACATTGGTGAAATATATACTGAGCTGTGTACTGGATCCACATTTCTTACCCTTCTTAGCTATCTCCTGAGCTCTCAGTTTGTAAATAGCAAAGCAAACTGAGGGTAAAAAGCACACTGCTACTACATTAGGATGCCTTCCCAACCCCTGTTTGAAAAGCAACACTAAAGCCACAACCTGTACATAAAGCTACAATGTTCATTTACTCTGCTATTCATTTGATTATTTACTAGGTGTAGTACAGAAACCCATTTCTATGACGATCGCTTTTCTTGATCTGCAGACTGAACTTGAATACAGCCTGCATTCACCCATAGCGCTGATATTAGCAAAATACCTGCAATTTAAATCTAATTAATAGCCATTAAATGCCAGCGGTAAAGCCTAACAGTCTTCAAAGACCAATGAAAAAGAAAGGAAGCAGCTATGACATGAAGATCTAAATTTAAATCTAATTAGCACCATACCATGATAGAACAGTGACACACAAACACTCAGCAACACTATTGCAATTACACACAGCTCTGCAGAAAGGAGATGGTAACGTTATGCCATGCACTACAATGTATGTTTTGCACATTGGTGAAATGGTGCAGTGAGATGGCAGTTACGCTGCGTGTTCCTGCTTTCTACACCAGCATGAGATCGAAGTTTGTGCAAAGATAGGAGAAGAAGTAAAGGAGGGGAGATTACAGACACTTTCAGAGGCGCATGTGGCGTCACTGCAATTAGTAACACTATAATTAATGAGCATGTCTCCATGCTAATGGTAATGGTTGTTGACCTCTCTATCATCTCTCAAAACTATAATATGTGCTGAATGTAAAATATATGCTGTCACCTTTTATCATGAGCAATTTTAAGGCACCATAGAAGTTTGTTTTTTGTTTTTTCGGTTGTTTTTTTTTTTTTGGTTATTATTACTTTACAGACAATCTTGTG
>NW_024582423.1:331301-341113 GCF_018398535.1 Haplochromis burtoni
TTAAGCTTTTTTTTGCTATCTAATATATAGTAAACATTTAAAAACAAACAAAAAAGATTTTACATTGGTTTCAGAGGAAAAGAAAAAAAAACCTTGTGTAGGCAATGACATGCCAGAGCTTTTTCTGTCATTTTACACATTTTTTCCTTACAATTTAAGCCCGAAGTCATGCAGACACATTTTTTAATGTACTGAAGCAGCATTTCTGTATCATGTACAAAAACTGAGACGTGCTGCTGAAATTACACTTCTTTTTCCTATATTAAAATATCTCACAGATTAAATGTGCAGTTACACTTCTTCACATGTGGCCCACAATGTAAAATGAGTTTGACACCCCTTATTTAAATGTTATGAATGTGTTTTTCTACCACCCCCCGTAAGCTCTCTGAATCACCTTGTGTCTCAACTATCACTATTCAAGAAATCAAGTTACAGGCCATTTAAAATACAAGTTAAAACTAAAACAAACTGTGGGACTACTAAGCTCTTCAGCCTTGCAGCATTTCCATTGTGGTCTCACTTTGCTCAGTATTGCTCCGAGTTCTGCGGATAAAACAATATTTAATACATGTAGTGTTTGTTTACCGTGGTGGTGTGTGCCTTTGATAAAGAAAGGAGTAAACTGAGGAATCATGAGAGGGATGAGAGTCGTGCACAGCACTACACAGCCACTGCAGCCCGCAACTCCAGCTGAAAAAGAAAAGCCGGCCGGCATCTATTTGCAGTTTACAGCAACTAGTGCAAAATGTAGATATATACGGAGTGATGCAAACAGCATAACAACACACACCACAAAAAAAGCAACTGCAACTCTATGGAGTCAAACTTGTCTTCTTTAATATACCACATTCCCATACTGAACAGCAACAGAGCTACTGGGACGGCAGTGATGGTCATACCTTTTTGACATCTCTGACGAGGTGGTACAGCGTGTTTGATGGTCCATGGCGCTGTTGAAAGAAAGAAAAAAGTAACAGAATGAGGTTTTTTTTTTTTTTTTAAAGCGTGTTTTCAACACTTTATGCTTGTCATTACCGTGTTATAGAGCTCCTCCAGCCTGGAAAGAGTGAGGAAACGGTGCATGCTGACTCCATTTTCAATCAGTAGCTTGACAAAGTCAACTCTGTCCAGAACTAAGGCATCCAGCATCGCCTGCTCCAGGGAACCAACCTAGGACATACACAGTATACAGTGATATCACATCCTATACACAAGAACTGCATCAAGTATTTCTTCTCATGTAAACAACTTTGAGCATCGTGAGCTATTATTGTTATAATTATTAGAGCAGTATTAGCATTAAGTTCAAATTCAACTACTGTGAAACTCAGAGTTGAGACAAAGTGTTTTTAACAGCCCGTTTCATCGCGTCAGTGCGAATAAATCAGGTTCAAACATCCTGTGAATATAAATAATAACACAGTATGTATACATCACATATATTCTGGCTTATACTGTATCTGCTTCTTACAGGCCACTGCTGTCCGTAGATGAAGATCTGACTCCGTGCGATGTCCACTCTGTTCCACGCCAAAGCCAAACTCAGCTGATCAGGGGCTGAAGCATTAGCACCTGGTATGGATTGTTACACATACAAGTTTTTCTTTAGGAGAAACACAGCTATAAAATATAAGTATATATTCTAGTATATCCTCACTGCCACATCTATATCTTTGATCAATATATTAACATTAATATGACAGAGTCAACCAAAAGAAATAATTTTTTATGATTATTCTAAATGGACATTGTGTTTATTTATTACTCTGCAGAATTTGTATATTTGTAAAGTGCTGCAGTGGGACTGCCAAGGTTAACGCTCATGAATTATTTTGCTGAAGTGCTTGGCTAAACTGCAAAATGTTATTGTGACAAGACGAAGGTTTGGTCTACTTGAAGCTGTTTTGAATAGTATTGTGCTGCGCTTGTCATCTGTAAAACAGAAGAACCCGTCTTTACTCACTGATATAAGCATTTCTTTAACACTCTACCTCATCCCTGCAGAAAATGTGGACTACACATTTTTCCTTTGATTTCTGTGTCCAAAAACATTTACAGTACTCTGATCCTTCACGTCGATCCTCCAGAAAACATATCAGTAACATAACTAGAAGACAAAGTAAAAGAACTCCAATGTATACAAATGCAAGATTAAAATGATAATAATAATAACAAAAGAGTGTGAGTGGAGTAAATTGAGTGTAATGCTGGGTGGAACAAAATACCTTGTTTACAAGATTTGTGTAAATCTGTTGAGCTATTTTTCTCTAAATGGTGACTGTGACTGAAATTAATATCATAATGAAATTGCACTGTGGTTCAAATGTATTCATGGACTCCTGTCATTTCCTTTTTCTCTCCTCTCTTGTTTTCTGTCGTCTAATATTTTGGAATTAACTCAGTTTTTCAAGGTTCCATTAAAAAAAGCACTTACAGCATTTGAAGTGACTAGACAGTCAGTCCATGAGAGATATTATTTTTTGTCGTTGTACCTGTTTGTACTAACACATCTCAGCAAATGCTGACTAATGAGACGTAATTCAAGATCACAGCCTGCTGTTCCCAACAATACTTTAGCGTAGTGCAAACAGAGAAAAACAAGAAAAACACAAAGGAAGAAATTAATTTTTTTAGCCTTCTGACAAATCAACTGTAAGTTAAAGCACAATAATATCCCTGGTTTGACAAGATGGTGTGATTTGTATTAAGAATCCCAATATCATCACTTTACAGCCTGCTCTCTCTGACTTCAAGGCTTGTGCTGCATCACTAGAGCTTAATGGAGTGAGTTCTGACAGAGTCCCACTGATAATAAGCAGTGCCCACTAATAGGAGTTTTAGGGGATATATGTATATATTAAAAGGAAAGGAGGTCCTGCTTTATCAAAGGCCTGTGACTTCATTCTCTCTGCCTGCAGGGTTGGACTGAAGTCAACTGACTTTATGTACCCAATCTTTAGGATATTGACTACCCCAGACAGCAGGCCATCAATTACTCCCACCTCACCACACTTGCACCATCTGTGTGTAGTTGTTGTTTCCTCTCTGCGAGGTCTCCTTCCACTTCTCTTAATCTTTCTATCTTTCTTACAGAGGCTCGCGCTCTCCCCTTAAATTCTCTTTCTTCGATTCTTGCTCAGTTCGCTCCACTCTGTGCATTCCTGACTGTGATGTTTTGTTTTTTTGTTGAGCCCCAGGCAGTGGCTTAGTTCCTTGGCGAAGGAGTCTAATCCAGTGTTTTAAAAAGCTCTCAGGCAGGATGTGACCGATTTCATTTTACACTAAAAGCCTTGAACACATCTCATTCATGCAGCTGCAGAATGAGAATTGCATCTGAAATGGCCCCCGTGCTGTTGACCATAAGACAATTTTGCCCCTAACTCATTTTTAATTTTTCTAATTTCTTTTTAATGATGTTCTTTTTGCTATTTTGCCTTTTTGCTCTTTGATTTCACATTCTTCCTTCACTTATTCACAAAAGCTTCTCTAACAATGTGACTAGACATGAATAGCAGATCTCATTAAACACAATAACCTTATGTATATATAGAAAAGGTAACAGAATGGAGAAAAAGAGTTTGGAATGAAGATAATTAATGGATGGGCCAAAGAAATTATTCATCATCACTGCAAGCTACTCTTTTGCACTTTTTCCTTGTCTGTGGACTGGCATGTTCCTCTAGGGAACAATTCCTGAGACAGCCAATCATATGTGTTGAATTTCTAAGCACTCCCACAGGAATCACTGATCCTTGGCATGCAGGCATGATGTCTGTACTTCTAGTCTCTAGTGTGTGTGTGTATGTGAGTGTGTGACAGGAAGAGAAAATGCATGCAATCTCCTGTGAGCATAGGAGAAGCAACAGAAACCACAATCAATACAACCTACTGAACAACCAATTGAGCAAATGGATCCATGGATCCCCTCTCTCTCCCACTCGTGTGTGTGTGTGGTTTACTTTGGTAATTTTTCATTATTATTAACAAATGTATAGGAATTTGTTACAGAACAGCTTGAATATGAGCCTTTTTACAAGTGTACGCACATGAACCAAAGCATTATGTCCACTCACAGTCAATGTATTGGCTCTAGGAGAATGGGAAGTTGCAAAAGACTGAGCTTTTTTTTTTCCAAGTTCCAAATTTTTGTGCCCAGACAACTGTTCAGAGCATCTCAAAAATGGCAGTACTTGTGAATCATTCATGGCCAGTATTAATGAATACTTACAAACAGTGATTTGGAGAGGAACAAACCATTAAACAGGAAAGGGCTGTTGTGGGATATACCCTAAAAATGTAAACTTCTCCGCGCCAGAGCTACTTTAGAAGTCTTGTAGTCCATAACTCAGTGGGTGTGAAGTGTTTTACTGTCACAGCAAAGACCAACAGCATATGACGCAGGGCTAGTGATAATGGTTTGTTCTTCAGTGTTTCTTTGTGCATATTTCAGTGTCAGTCCTCATGTTGTCGTGCTGATTAAATAGAATGCGTTGCAGTGTGATAAATGGAGGAGGAAACAACAAGGATATGAGCCTTTAAATCACTATTAGTTTGTCTCTGAGGAGCAATTTATGAGATATTTTATAAGGTGATCTGACGTGCAGTCCCAGAGTACTCAGTGGTTCTCCTTTAAAAGAGAGTTTAAACTCCTCGTGGTCCAAATCTTTTGGCCATGACAGCAGCCCTTGAACGGCCATGCCACATAAGGTTCTGTACATGTGTAAATATAAGATATTTTACAACATGAGCTGTGCTTAGATGATATATGGCTTTCACAAAGAACTTTTTTACCTCATGAAAATGTATTTCATAAGTGCAACTTAAATGCAAATATATTCTTCAAAGAAAATGCCACAAAAGACAGGGCACTTACCGGGGACTGGCAGTGTCATCCTAGAATTACTTGTCTCTGGCCACAGAGGTAATGAGCAGCTGTGTTTGCGCTAATTGATGATTTTACAGGTGTTATTTTTATCTCAGGTTTTTAATTAGCATACAAAATGAGAAAGCTGAGCTCACTGTAAGCCTGCCTGTAATGGCTTTAATACTGTAGCTGTTGGGAAACTAGAGCTGCAACCCCCTTATGTTTAAGTAATTACTTAAACAATTAGACACCTAAATATACACTCACCACTCACTTTGTTAGTTACACCTTGGTAGCATTAGATTGGACCACCTTTTGCTTTCAGGACTGACTTAAAATACTCCTGGAAATACTCCTCAGAGATTTTGGTCCATATTGACATGATAGCATAGTTGCTACAGATTTGCTGGCTGCACATCCATGATGTGAATCTTCCATTTCACCAGATCCCAAAGATGCTCTATTGGATTTAGATCTGGTGACTGTGGAGGCCATTTGGATACACTGAACTCATTGTCATGTTCAAGAAAAAAGTTTGAGGCGATTTGAGCTTTGTGACGTGTCATCATGCTGAAAGCAGCCATCAGAAGATGCTTTATACTGCATATGGTCATAAAGGGATGGGCATTTTCGGCAACAATACTTAGGCGGCTTGTGCCATTTAAACCATGCTCAGCTGGTACAAGGGGCACCAAGCAAGCCAAGAAAATACCCCCACACTATTATGCCAGCACCAGCAGACTGATCCATTGATAAAAGGCAGGAAGGCTCAATGCTTTCATGCTGTTTACGTCAAATTCTGACTCTACTATCAGAATGTTTTGGCAGAAATCTAGACTCAACATAACAGGCAAAGTTTGTCATATCTATAGACCAATTCTGGGGTAACTGTTGATGCTCTGAGCTGACAGGAGTGGCACCTGTTCTTCTGCTTCTGGAAAACCATCTGCTACCAGATTTGATGTGTCTTACGTTTTAAAGTGTTCTTCTGTATATGTTGGCTGTATAATCACTATGTGATTTATTGTTGGCTTCCAATCAGCTTGAAGCAGTCTGTCCATTCTGCTCTGAGCTCTGGGATCAACAGGGAATTTTCACCCAGAGAAATTCAGTTCACCAGATATTTTCGCACAGTTCTCTGAAAACTCTAGAGATGGATTTACGGGAAAATCGCAATGGATCCCAGTTTCTGAAATACTCAGTCCAGCCCGTCTCTTTCCGACAACCATGACTCAAAGTCACTTAAATGTTAAACCTTTGTTTAAGGTTATGATGCTCAGGCTGAACTTCAGCAGGTCGTCTTGACTCTGTCTACACACCTAAAAGCATTGCGTTGCTGCCATGTGACTGGCTGATGAGATCAGACAGATTTCTCTGTGTTTTATTCCAGAGCTACGAGGTGTAACCACAGAAACCTGTGTGATTTGAGCAACTAACTGGAACAGTGTATGAGGAAGGAACGCTTTCTGAAACAGTCATCTTCCCTTCATGTAAAGAAACTGCCAAATAACAACATTTGAGGAGTGAAATTGAAGTCACTCACTGTGGACTCATGCTTCAACAAACACCAAACACACACACGTACCAACATACTCACCTTTGAGTAACGCAGTGAGAATGGCAAGGTCAATGTCTTGATGACCCTCCGATCCCATCCGGAAAACTGTTATCTGTGAGACAATGACCAGACAATGACACACACACACACATACACAGAAGAAAGTCAAGGAGACAGAAAAGCGAGAGCGTCTGGGAGTGAGGTGAGGTGGTTCCTGTGAAAGCAAAGCAGCTTTAGTTTTGAGTCATGTGATTCTTGTTGGAGCAAATGTCTTAATGTATGCTCATAGCATATAAAGAAAGTAATATAGCTACATCGTGTGTGCTCTTATTTGCTGGATTAAACTGCTTCACTAAAAACACTTCTGCTGAGGTGCTTGGTGGAGGAAAAGGGGAGAGCTGACGAAATCCTCTCATGTACTGTACGGTAGTCCCCCTCTCTCTTGGCTCTTATAGAGAGAACTCCACAAGCAGCCTGTTCACTGGAAAGAGGGAATGAAGGGATTTGCTGAGGAGGCAACTGAGGAGAACGAGTAAAAACACAGAAGGGAGGAGGTTCAAATGAATAAGAACTGCAGGTTTTCTCCCCTAACACAGTTCATTCTGGTCTTTTTTTCCGCTGTGTCGTACACTTTTCGGATTAGGCTTAAAGGGAATATTTTACTCACTGCCCAGTTTAGATCTTTATTTGCTGCATATTTTACATCATGTGTGAGAATGAACAAATGGTGCGATGGATGCGAGCTAAAGTCAGCTGAGAGGGTAATTTGAGAAATGCTGTGGGTTTTCTTGATTTTTTTTAAAGTCAGAAATAGCAACAGCGCACACGTAATGGCGTTAGCGTGTGGGCCCACGTGCTCATATGTGTGCATGTGTGAAAGGCACCTTGTGGGAGCATGAGAGAATCCGTGTTCTGAATGCTTGATGAGCTATTCCTCTAATCCCTTACAACCAGCCATCCATCTCCTCCCACCTCCCTCCCCGCAGCACATCTTCTTTCCCATCTACACCCCCACCCCCACCCCAAATGCCTTCATTTCGTGGGGCTCCAGGAATCCGCAGTCTTTGCTGCTGCTGTTGCCGCTGCATCCCTTGGGCAAT
The DNA here is from genome assembly GCF_018398535.1 of Haplochromis burtoni. Lineage (NCBI taxonomy): Eukaryota > Metazoa > Chordata > Actinopteri > Cichliformes > Cichlidae > Haplochromis > Haplochromis burtoni. The sequence continues at coordinate 338,827 of NW_024582423.1, forward strand.
GCTGCAATGTTGTAGGCTAACCCTCCTCTTTATCCCTCTATATCTCGTTCCCGCTTTTACACTAAGTGAACACAAGTAATTCAAGTCCACATTGATATTTTACATTATCTGTTTATATTGGCTCTTTGCTCATTTGAACAAAAACTAATTGCTAATAAGGGTAGCTTTTAGGTGCGTGCATGCTCATGTGCATGTGGTGGTCATGTGCCCATCTAATCATGGGGTCTTTCCGGAGGTGAAATAGAAGTGTAATGAGATGTAAAGGTATCGATTGAGATCTTCTTGATACCAGTGAGTCGCTGGTGCAGAGCGTAATTTCATTAGCTTCCTGGAGTTACAGTGCACCTGTGTGCATTTTCATAGTGTGGCCAGTGGCTTGAGCATCATTTGCCACAATGCCAGACTCATTGCCTGCACTCTAATAGACACTGACAACACATTTAGGGAGCCATCTGTAGATCCCATGTTAAAGTCTTTCCAAGTGTGCGTGCATGACTTTGAGTTTAAGAGACTGATTAGTCTCATCTGTGCTCCTGTGTAGAGGCTTGAAAAAGTCAAATGGCGTATGTGAAATGTGTGACCTTCTGACAACATGATTTACAGAAAGAACTGCTCATACTGACAAAAAGGGAAAGAATATCTGAAGGCAGAGAGGGCAGCTAGATCTACAGCTGTTAAGGGTGTGTTTGGGTGCGTGTCTAATTTCAACCAATCTGGCTTTTTGTCCATTATACCCTGTAGTTATCATTAGTGGGTTGAAGAATTCCCCTACAATCACTCCCTGACACACACACACACATGACTCTTGGTCAAATTCCTTCAGGACTACAATGAAAGATAATGTGGTAGATGAACGATGATTATAGCTTCTGCTCTCTCTTCCACCCAGCATCTTTTTGTCAATCACTAATCTTACAGCAGCCTCTCACTGGCATGCTGCCCCTTCATCCTTTGCCCACTGCCTCATCCCTCGTCACTCCCTCCAATTACATCCCCAAGGTGACCCCGTGCATATGAGCTACCTGCTATGGCTGGGAAACTGCTGCTCAGAAGCTGAGCTACATATCCTCTGAGACAATGCAAGGCTGCTTTAATCTCAGCAATCCCACAGAGAGTCATCAATAAATGTGAGCGAAAGTAAACAGGCAGCTTTTCCTTTTTCTCACCTCATACACTGAAAGACGCTCTTGAGTACTTACTGGGAGCAAACAACTTTAGCACAGTGGTAGACACAGTTTCAATATTTTTGCTCTTCCACTCAAGGCATAAATTCACCCATCTGTTGTGGATTCCAGCTGTCTTTTGACAAGAATAGAGGAACTAAGAAAAGACGCATTAATGACAAGAAGAGGGAGACAAGTGGAGGCAGGGATTGAGAGAAAAGGCGGCAGGAAAGAGGAAGCGTGCGTGAAGCAAATGGAAGCCAGAAGGAGCGAGATGTTGTGTTGGCAAATTGAAGATTGATATGTGAAATTAAAGAGGAACAGGCAGGATTCTTGCATCTTCAGAGGTGCTATGCTGCATACCCTGAGGATCAGAAAACAGCTCTTCATACTCCAGCGAGCCGAGCTGATTGCAAAACATTCATCTTCATTTAACAGGCAAAGATCCTGCTGACACTGGCCAAACACACAATCACGGGTTTCTGAATCGTCTTCTGCGGCTCACTCAATAACAATGGTAAAAGTTCAAGTCTGACAAAACTCTGCTAATGGTTTCATCTGGATGAATTTTAAGCATAAATTATTTACATGTATATTTCTTTCTTTCTGGGAGAAACCATAAACCAATAGCTTTCAGTACAGCGAGAAACAGAGGAACGAGGGAAATAAGTTTCTCTACTCATGAAATTTTAAACTGATAAACTGCCCTGCTGATAATGAACCAAGGAATTGTCTCCCTCTGTTTGTGCCTCAAACTGTCTGCGTACCTCATTTCCCATTTGCTATATAGCCAAACCATTTCTCCCCCTGCCTCATCCCTCCCTACATCCCCTCCTCTTTCCCTCCATCTGTCCCTACCATGTTCCCTCCCACTTGCCCTCTCCCTCTCTCTCATGGTCTATTTAAGTCGCTCGTTTGCTCTCATTTTCCTCCTACTCTTTCTTAGTATCTCTTGTCAGGACTGTGGAGGAACATTGTGGGCTGGTGGTTCCTCCTCAATATTTTATCCGAATTAAAGAAACAGAGATGGTTTTACTTTTATTTACAAAGCTTGGACATACTCTGACAGCCAAGTGGGCTGGGGTGTGTGTGTGTGGGCTGGGGTGTGTGTGTGTGTGTGTGTG
>NW_024582423.1:341133-363113 GCF_018398535.1 Haplochromis burtoni
GGGGGGGTGCAGTAATCACACCAATCACACAACATTAACCCAACTGACACAGTCAGTGTCTAGTCCCATCATCCCGTTACAATGCAATGATCTGCTGGGAATCCCATTCATGTGGATGTTACTGTGGGATGTGATGTCCAAAGCACTGTTGGTTCACCTAGACTTCATAAGGCAGGTGGTTTTAATGTTCATCTGATAGAGAATTTAATATAATACATAAGAAAATAATGACACTGATGATAAAAAGATTAATGATACAGAACAGCAATAATAAGTAAAAAATATGTAGTTGGCAGTTTAATATAAACTCTTTTTTTGTGCTTCAGCCTTAAATCTCTTCTGGTTGGTGCCATGAAAGCAAGAAACACCACTTTATGGGTGGCTCAGCACTATGTCCTGTCATGTGTTCATGTCACTAAAGTCACAGGTGTGAGATATTTATCATCAACCAAGATCAACAACAAAAAAAAAAATGCATAAATAAACAATTAAAGCATTTGATGTATTTCCCATATTTAAGTGCCCTTGTTTTATCCCAGCACAGAGTGAGAGCCATTTTGCAGTTATTTATGGTTATGCTACAGTTTCTCTCAGAGTTTACCAGCTCTACTATTACTGCAGAGTGCTACATGCAGGACAGGGAGGAAGAGAAAGCAGGTGATAGCGTTTATAACTGATGAGCATTTGTTAGCTTGATATAAATGCCTGAAAGGCTTCCTAATTCATCTGAAATGCTGGACAGATGTTGACCAATCCCAAATGTCTCTAAGTCTTATAGGAAATAAGTCCCCCAGAAAACCACCCAGCAGATAGGCCTGACCCTCATTTTATTTCAAAGGCAGAGATTAATTCTGTCCAGTTATTCTGTCCAGAATAATGACATTTTAAAAAGCCTGTGGGTTGTAAAGCACTAACAGCAGTGTGAGTTACAATAAAGATAAATTTGGGAAGTCTGAGGTGAATCCTTTCATGCAACTACGCTGCAGTGATATATATTAAGGACCCCCCACCTATCTAAATCTTGTTCTTCACCAAGACACGTTAAAAAGTGAGATATGGCTTGACGTCTGTCAATGCATTTATTATACTCACCAGCAAACTTCATTAGCTACACCTGTTCAACTGCTCATTAATGCTAATAGCTAATCAGCCAATGCCAGCAGTTTAATGCATGTAGACATATAGATATGGTCAAAATAACCTGCTGAAGTTCAAACTCAGGTTTGGAATGGGAAGAATGATGATTTAAGTGACTTTGAACATGGTATGGTTGTTAGTGCAAGATAGGCTGGCCTGAGTGTTTCAGAAACTGCTGATCTACTGGGATTTTCCCACACCTCCATCTCTAGGGTTTACAGACAAGGGTGTGAGAAAGAGAAAATATCCAGTGAGCAGATGTTCTCTGAGCAAAACTGACATGTTGATCAGAGGTCAGAGATAATGGCCAGACTGCTTTGACCTGATAGGAAGTCAAGGATCACTCAAAGATCACTTGCAACAACCAAGGTATGCAGAATCGGAATGCACAAGTGAAGAAGGGCCCACAGTAGCAGAAGACCACACATGTGCCACTCCTGTCAGTTAAGAACAGGAAATGGAAACACGAAACACGAAACCAGGGATCCACCCTGCCTTGTATAGATCACACAGATGCTGGTGGCCTGAGGGTATGGGGGATATTTTCTCAGCATACGTTTGGCTTCTTAGTACCAACTGAGCTTTGTTCAAACACCACAGTCAGCCTGAGTGTTGTTGCTGACCACATGCATCCCTTTATGGCCAAAGTGTACCTTTCTGATGGCTACTTCTAGCATTATGAGGTGCCATGCTATAAGGCCCAAAAAACTTTAAACTGGTCTCTTGAACATGATAATGAGTTCACTGCATTCAAATGGCTTCTACATATCCCACATCTGCAGCAACAGTGAGATGCCATCATCTCAACGTGGACCAGAAAGTCCACTTTCGAGTTGAGTCCACGCTGAGGCGTCCTCCTAGCAGATTGTTGAATCTATGTCATGAAGATTTAAAACAGGTCTGAAAGCAAAAGCGTATCCAACCCAATACAAACAAGACGCAACTAAAGGAAGTGGCTGGTGAGTGTATGCAGTAAATTTCATGTGAGAGCAATTTACATCTAACTCAAAAGGTGCATATTAGTCACCGATTAACTTTACCCCTAAACTACCTTGTCTTCATTCCAGCGTGGCAAAAATGTCTTGAAAAAGTGTGTACTTTAGGCCCTCTTCATGCAGTGTAAAAAACATTAAGTGCAATAAACAAAAGAGAGCCAACAAGAAAATGACTGAAGCACAAACTGTCCACATAAATAAACCAACATGCTGGAAATAAGGTAAAACAAAATAAGACACAGCCTTTCTTTGGTCTTCCTGTTTCTCTTCACTAGACCTCTTCAGTACACACACACACAGCCAGTCACCTGCGGTCTAGATCTTTTCTACTTGGGTGTCTCTGCCACAGAGTCAAAAATCAAAGCAAAGGCCTTCTGACAGAGAGCCATATAGACTCACAATTGTTCTTTGTCTTTCTCTTCCACACTTGCCCCTTTCAGACCAGTGCAAAGACTCAGGATTAACTCGCTACTGCTTCGGATATGACGACAAGCTTGTTGTGTGATCTGACTACTCCCGTGGGTGTTGGATACTACCTAATTCTATGGGTGCTGAATAATCACCGTAATACCACATTATATTATACTTAGTGCACTTGGTAAATAGTAATTGTAATAGTTTGTGGTTCTGCAGAGTTCACATACAGACAGATCTTTAAGGAGAGATGTACCACAACTTTCTATCTTTCTATCGTTATCAAGTGAGTGGTTTTTGTGCAGTTTGCATATGGCTAGAAAAGAAAATTTGAGTTTCAAATATTTCCTTAGAAAAGTGAACGGTTTCTATCACATTTCTAGCCTGCTTACAGAACAAATACCTGGGTGTGCATCATCAGAAGTTAGTGGGGGTGGTTTCTTCTTATGTAGCTGCTCTTGAAAAAACCTGGATCCTTCTAATGGTTGTCAAAACACCTTTTTATTGATATATGAGGTGTCAAAACTCATTATTAAAGGTACAATAAAGTTAAGAGTTTTCAGTCTATACTCAAAGCATCACATAAGAAGCAGGTTAGTGGAAAAGCTGGATGTATAGCTGGAGGCATATTACTGAGCTGCAGATCGGTTGTGTTTGGCAGAGCTCAAAACACACAACACAATAATTGTACTGTATTTGTAAAACACATGGTGAAGAAAAGCCCGGAGAGCTAAAAATACACTTTAGGTTAGTGGTTACAGCAAGTGAACGTGAACTATTACGATGTCTTTATAGGCAGCTGGGCAGAAATAGGGAAGCATCTGTTCTGTCATATACTCGTGAAGAAAGCAGCTGAAAAATGCAGCCTGAAATGTATTCTACAGAGACATGCTGTGAGCGCGAGTGGAGGGGAAGCTCATGTGATGCCTATTAGTTTGGCAAGTTAGGAGGGTGGTAAAATCATCACAGTAAGAGAAACAGAAAGGTAATAGACAGCAGAGAGATAACCATATCCATTTCTCTCCTTTCAAAAAAACACCTTTGATACTCTCTGTATGGCAGATGGGCTACAAAAACGACACTTTTATGAGAGATGCAGAAATTGCTGGGAAATACAAAAGTCAACTTTTTTAATCAAACTTTTATGTCCTTAATAAATGTTGAATTGCACTGTTAAGATTACAAGCCAAGAATGATTATGTCTTTCTGTTTAGTTTTTTCTTCCATTAAGCCTAAAGATGCATCAGTTACACGCACAGGTTTACACAGAAGGTTTATTACCCCTGCATCTGATGACGACCAATTGGTTGCATTTCAAATTGTGTTTTATATATTTTTGTCCAGATATCATCAAACTCATTAAAGCTCAAGTTGGATAAAAGTGAACCAAAATAAATGTTTATTTATAGGTTCTTAAGTTCAGAGAGTGAAACAAGTAAAAAAAAAAAAGAATTCTCCTGGACTTGCCCCAAGCCAACAAGCAGGAAACAAAAATCTATAACTTAGATCTTGTGTAGGGTCTCTTTCCTAATCTTCCTTTTATTAGCTCATAAATATTTTCTATCTAAGTGACACAGAGAAACTTATGGATGTGTGTATATCAAACAGGACTGGAATGTTCTGCTAAACCCAAATGCTGTTATAACTTGACTGCAGGTGATTCAGAAACTCTGCAGCAAAGTGTTTAAAGACAGAACACTTTAAGACCTTACTTTGGTTGCCTGTCAGTTTCTGTATTATTTTAAAATTCTTTAACTTGGTTTAAAGAAATTCGTGGAATTGCTTCAGTATTTATGGCTCGTATACTTAGTCTGAAGCAGTATGACTCTTAATGTCCTCTGGCACAAGTCCTTCAGTTGTTCCAAAGTGCAGAAGAAAAACCTTCAGCGAGACAGCTTTTAGCATATTTTTTTTTTGCCCCAAGCCAGTGTGCCAGAGGATCTGAGAGCAGCTGGAAGTCTTTAAAAAACAAAAGTACCTCTTTATGCTGGCTTTTTAGTGTGGTTTATAGAAATTACTTACCTCATTCAATTTGCTTATTTAATTTTATTTATATATATTTTTAGAATTATTAGAATTATTATTATTAATTATTTCTGGTAATATATATTTTATTTTTTTACCTTGAAATCCTTTAATTCACATTTTCAGTTATTTTTATATTCACTTTATGATTTTTTTTATTTATTTATTGAGGGATTGTTTTATTGTGTGTGAGAGCAGCTGAGCATGAATTTCTTTCAGGATTAATAAAGTTCTGTGAAATTAAATGAAAATAAAATTAATTATTCTTGCGCTCTTATTTTCTTTCATTCTTTTATTAGATTGGTTTCAAGCTTTAATTACTAGTTTGTCAATAACCTGTGAAATGCTTTGATCTGGACTAACCTGTGCATCTGGTGAACTGACAGCTGCTATATAAATGTTTAAGTCATCCAGTAGTGTGGAGATCACAATGACTGTCCTGTTTGTGGACTGACAGCACTGCAAAGATGCCCTTTTTATAACAGTTTTGTGAGTTCGGGGAGAGGCTGCGTTGGATTATCTGGGCCTTACAGTTGCTCCTGCTGAATGATTCACATGTCATTGTTCTGCTTTTGTATACTATGTTCAGAGAATCTATTAATTTGAGGATCAGTCAGCCACTGGAACCCCATTGAGGGTGTAATCAATCCACTTACACGCTGCACAGCCATGACCAAAGCTGAGCTGCCTGCAAAAATGCTACATGTATACTATGTGTGTGCATGTACTATATCTATAGATTTTGACTTAATGTAATTATTACACCGACTGAATCACAAAATATGTGTTGGATTCAAGCTCAAGCATTTTACTAAAGTAAAGAAAAGTGTGTGTGTGCATGATACTGATTACAAATTAAAAGGCAAAATGCCACGATCTGCCAGCAGTCCCAAAAATCACTGATCTGGCAAACACTCCCTTCCTTACAAAACATCTAGTGAACTATGTTTAAACCAAATTGGGGCAAAAGCAACCAAGTAGCAAATGACTTAGTACTGCTGCTGGGTGTTTTTGTATCAGAGTGAATATATTGCAGTGTTATGCTATAAAGTGAGTGTAAGGTTGTGCAGGAGTGCATGTAGATTGGGTGTAACATTGTGGTACACTTTTACTCGCAGCATGTCTTATCAAACCTGCAAAACTGCAAGCCTTGCCACAATTGCATATATGTGAGTGGGTAGCTCATACCAAATATCGATTTTCCATCTCATTAGAATTTTATATTGCATACCGTACAATTTGCACATGTTTCAATAAATCATTGCACCATTTTCCCATTTTCCTGGAAAAGAAAAAAGACATAAGCAGTGGCTCAAGCCTTTTGCCCTGTACTGTATAATATTTGATTTCAATACAAAACTGAAGTGAAATTACTTAGTCTGAGCAATAACTCTCACCTGTCCGTCTTCAGTAAGATTTAAATAGCTTTAGAAATAAATGTTGAGGAAGTAAATGTCAGATTTTTTAAAAATGTTTTTTACTGGATATAACTAAAAAAAATAAAAACAGAAACCATTAGACAGAGCATAAACATATAACTACAACTAACACAACACTACACTATACCAGCTGCCTTGCTTTACTGACCTCCTCATTTATGATCCAGTCTTTTGAACACATTTGCAATTTATTAACAAAACATTCTGGTTAATTTGTGCGTTTTGGCTTAAAATAACTTTTTAAAGTTAAGCTGATGTTCTCAGGAACAGGATGCACAGTTGAGTTGGACCACTACAGAGTCCTTGGGTATAGCAGTGTATGTAATAGGCTGCCCAGTGGTGTCATTTCTTTTCATTAGGAACATTTAGGTTGGGTTTTTCAGGAACATTCAATAATGTTCACTGTTAACACATTTCAGAAAGTTATGCAAATTTTCTCTATTTTTGCTAAAGAATTGAGCAGTGCAAATGACTTTTCATTAGTAGATGTGTAGACATAATTATATACAGATACACACAGATAGACATTCCTACAGACAGTATTTAACAGCATTAATAAGATCTTTGCGTCATGTGACTGCTCTCAAAGGGACTGGGACTCCTTCCCAGGAGTAAAGGATGTGTGTGACTGCATTCCTTCACAAGACATTTGTTCTGGTGGAATGCTTTAAAAAGGGGCACAGATTCTCAAGTTGAAGGCCATTTGGTCCTGAAAGTCATCTGAATACATTTACATTGACTTGACATTACATGATTTACATACATAAAAGATGGAGAAATAAGTGCTTCAGTTTCAAGATGTAAACATTTCATTAGACAAATCCATATTTGTTCATTTTGGGGCATCTTTACAGAGGTGAATAGTGATAACTATGTTATAAATTGTTTAATGTGTATCTGAATGTTGTGTGTTTCTGTGTCAGGTTGCTTGTGCTTTAATGTATCATGTATATTTTGTTCATCAGCTTGCATTTCCTCCACCTGGACATATGCATTTGCAGCTCTGCATCAATGTGTTTACCACAATGTATATGTGCAAATGCACAAGGAGTGTTTGAGAAGGAGTGACTCACCAGTTCCTTCTTCTTCATGCACTCCATGAGAATGATGAACAGATGTTGAGCCTGTGAGCGGCTGTAGGTGAAAGTCTTCTGAATGGTCACCAGCAACTGGTCTCTTAGAGACTCATTAATTATGCTGCAGAGGCAGAAAGGTGTGGAAAAAGAAAAGAGAGTATCAAGAACGGGGCCAGAGTGACAGGAAAACAGGCAAATTATATCAGAAGGTTAAACCAAGGCTGACTGGAACTCTTAGCTACCAAATCTCTTGAGTCTTTGTTGAAATACAAATTCTCACATTTGTGTTTTATTAAAGCAAGTTTCATTTTTTCCCCAAGTTTCTGCATACAAACTCACATAAATATTCAAAGATATTTTGATCTAAAACAATCCCTTGACATCTACAGTGCATCCAATTTTTTCATACGCTATTCATGCTTGCCGTTCCACTCCTGTAAAATGTGTACATGTGAGTGCCTACCCTCCCTCCTCTGAGTATTTATGTCCGAAGGCCAAGATGTCAGAGGCTCTGCCGCTGCCGTCGCATACCACCACAGGAACTGGAGGAGTGTCCCTGAGGTACTCCAGCACTATAGAGATCACATTAGGACCCCCTTCTACGATCAGTGCCACCACTGGCACACCCTGACCGATACCTACACGTGAAAACAAGTGGCAGCAGGAGAAACAGGAGGGTAAAGAGTGAAAGAATAGAAGAACAAAACAGAAATATAGCTACAAGCAGCCATAGGCAGCCAAGCAGTTCAGCTTAGCTATAGACTCCATGTAAATATGTACAGTATAATTATAGTTAAAGCGCTGTAAGCACTGATTTGGTAGTCAAATGAGGCTTTCAAGAAAAAAAAAACTTCAGGCAACAATATATATATATTCAGTTTAGTGTCAGCACATAAAAACAATGTTTGATATATGATCACGCTTCCTGTTTGGTTTCCTTTTTCGACGGTTTCAAAATCTAATAACCATGTGATATGCTTTCTGACTATAATCTGTACGGTGACCCTGAGAGGTCAAAAGCACTGCAACTTCAGAAAACACCCAGAAATAGAAAAAAGCTGCAAAAGCACATAAAACACAATGGGAGTTGAATAAAACAAAATCTCACAAAGTACAATGGAAAAAATAATTTTTAGGGTGATGTTAATGTGACTGTGGAAGTGACAGAAACCAAAGCGTGTGAAGGACTGCACTGAGTCAAGCTTAAAGGAAAAAAAGACTCATATATCAATGAAGACTCAGCCCTGGAACCTCTGGTACCAGAACTATTTTTAAGGCTAATACCAACACATGCTGCAATTTCTTTGTGCTTCCTCAAATAGGGTCTTTTTGTCTTTAAATCATTTTAAACCATTTAGTTTAACTATCGGTGTGTATTATCTGGCTTCATGGATAGATAAAGCTGGGTATCATTTGAATACCAGTGTGGATGTATGCTATGCCTTCTAATGATAATGGTAAATGGTCTGTATTTGTATAGCGCTTTACTTGGTCCTAAGTAAAGCTTTACACTATACACAATCATCCACCCATTCACACACACATTCACACACTGGTCATGGCAAGCTACATAATGCCTAGAGGAAAAGAAAACATGTAAACTGTAATCAGAACTGGTCCCAGCATGGAACCCTGTGGAACTCCATAATTAACCTTAGTGTGTGAAGAGGATTCTCCATTTGAAAGAACCACTTGGAGTCTGTTAGATAGATCTACCAAGTTTGGCACTGGCAGAGGACAAAAGCTGTCTTGCTTCTTAGACAGCTTGGCTGGGAAAAGCTTTTAAAAAACAAAAATCCATATTATAACTTTTATGTGATTTGGTATGAAGATCATGTGTTCCCAGTTTGATAAGACTGAATTCAGTTAAATTCTTTATGAAAACCAATATGGCAGACATTCACACCATATTATGCTTTGAGCTTTAGCTGGATGAAAAGCCCCCGACAGTTCCTCATTTTCACAGTCTCAGCTCTGTGCAGTAACACACCTCCATGTTTGACCTGATACTTGAGCACTCGCAGTCCAGAAATGGAAGTTATTGAAAGGAATCGGGGAACTATCTAAAAATCAATTTTCTAAACTTCTCTACAATACAGATACTCTGGCAGAAGAACACAAAAGAGGAAGAAGAAGATGAGAAAAGGTAGAAATGGTTGCCTCTGATGCACTGCCTGGCCCTCAAAAAGGACAAAAAAGTAAAGAGGGAAAGAAGATGGGTATTGAACAGAGGAAAAATCTAAAAATAAATAGGCTTCACTACTTGTGTAAACCTGGATCTATAATTGGAAAAAGTGTTCTAAATTTAATACTTGTGATGCCACATGACTATTTTCGTGTCACTTTGTAATCATGGGAGAGAAGTTGTCAAAAAAGCAGCTGAACCAAAAATATCCATCCCACTTAGTGCTTTGTGTTCCTTGCCACACATACAGGGAGTGCAGAATTATTAGGCAAATGAGTATTTTGTCCACATCATCCTCTTCATGCATGTTGTCTTACTCCAAGCTGTATAGGCTCGAAAGCCTACTACCAATTAAGCATATTAGGTGATGTGCATCTCTGTAATGAGAAGGGGTGTGGTCTAATGACATCAACACCCTATATCAGGTGTGCATAATTATTAGGCAACTTCCTTTCCTTTGGCAAAATGGGTCAAAAGAAGGACTTGACAGGCTCAGAAAAGTCAAAAATAGTGAGATATCTTGCAGAGGGATGCAGCAGTCTCAAAATTGCAAAGCTTCTGAAGCGTGATCATCGAACAATCAAGCGTTTCATTCAAAATAGTCAACAGGGTCGCAAGAAGCGTGTGGAAAAACCAAGGCGCAAAATAACTGCCCATGAACTGAGAAAAGTCAAGCGTGCAGCTGCCAAGATGCCACTTGCCACCAGTTTGGCCATATTTCAGAGCTGCAACATCACTGGAGTGCCCAAAAGCACAAGGTGTGCAATACTCAGAGACATGGCCAAGGTAAGAAAGGCTGAAAGACGACCACCACTGAACAAGACACACAAGCTGAAACGTCAAGACTGGGCCAAGAAATATCTCAAGACTGGTTTTTCTAAGGTTTTATGGACTGATGAAATGAGAGTGAGTCTTGATGGGCCAGATGGATGGGCCCGTGGCTGGATTGGTAAAGGGCAGAGAGCTCCAGTCCGACTCAGACGCCAGCAAGGTGGAGGTGGAGTACTGGTTTGGGCTGGTATCATCAAAGATGAGCTTGTGGGGCCTTTTCGGGTTGAGGATGGAGTCAAGCTCAACTCCCAGTCCTACTGCCAGTTTCTGGAAGACACCTTCTTCAAGCAGTGGTACAGGAAGAAGTCTGCATCCTTCAAGAAAAACATGATTTTCATGCAGGACAATGCTCCATCACACGCGTCCAAGTACTCCACAGCGTGGCTGGCAAGAAAGGGTATAAAAGAAGAAAAACTAATGACATGGCCACCTTGTTCACCTGATCTGAACCCCATTGAGAACCTGTGGTCCATCATCAAATGTGAGATTTACAAGGAGGGAAAACAGTACACCTCTCTGAACAGTGTCTGGGAGGCTGTGGTTGCTGCTGCACGCAATGTTGATGGTGAACAGATCAAAACACTGACAGAATCCATGGATGGCAGGCTTTTGAGTGTCCTTGCAAAGAAAGGTGGCTATATTGGTCGCTGATTTGTTTTTGTTTTGTTTTTGAATGTCAGAAATGTATATTTGTGAATGTGGAGATGTTATATTGGTTTCACTGGTAAAAATAAATAATTGAAATGGGTATATATTTGTTTTTTGTTAAGTTGCCTAATAATTATGCACAGTAATAGTCACCTGCACACACAGATATCCCCCTAAAATAGCTAAAACTAAAAACAAACTAAAAACTACTTCCAAAAACATTCAGCTTTGATATTAATGAGTTTTTTGGGTTCATTGAGAACATGGTTGTTGTTCAATAATAAAATTATTCCTCAAAAATACAACTTGCCTAATAATTCTGCACTCCCTGTAGAGAGAGAGAGAGAGAGAGAGAGAGACAGGTGCAGTGTGTGTGTGTGTGAGAGAGAGAGATAGATAGAGAAAGAAACAGAGGAAGTGGTTTAGTGATCCCTGTTCTCACAACAGAGATCTTTGTCTCTTAATCATGGCTTTTCATGGTAATATTTCATAATTTGCAGGTGTGTTTTCTATATGCAGTGAGACATATGGGAGAACACTGTAAAAACTGCAGTTAAATTTGTAAATTTATGTAAAAATTATATCACAAAAGTCTCAGAGAAATTTACTACTTTTGTCTGTTCCTCTCTTTAATTCTTATGGTTTCCTCCCCATTTCATAGTCGACCACAGAACATCCCCCCTTAAACCACTATAAAACCCTATAAACCCCAGAGTCTCATTCTCTCTTACTCCCTTATATTCTTTCCCCTTTTAGTGGTCTAAGTCCAATCCACGTCCCAAGCCCCCTTCCTCTCCTCTGTGTCTCACATCCTCTCTTCCTAAAGTTCTTTCAGTTGCCACTCCGGTCTCATCCTCTCCCTCCTGTTCTGCTCCATGCGGTTGTGTTTTATGGCGGCTGTTTAGACCCTTCTAATTCAAAAGCTGTGTAACTGCCTGATCCTACCCGCCCAGCATCCTCACCCTGCTCTGCATAATTCACGGAGGAAAGAGCATGGTCTGTCTCTCAAACAAGCAGGCAGACAGGCACATACAAATGCATGCGCACATGGGGCATGCACACACTCTCGCAAACACAAGAGCAAGTGCATAGTCAGAAGTCGACCCACCATCACGCTTTGCCTCACACAGCCTTGTATGGCCTTACAACAGGGACAGTTACATAAAGAGAATATTTTCGGGTCCTTGCCTACTTCAAAGAGGTACAACGTCACTGTGCCACAACACATCTCATGACCATACATCAATAGAGCAGAGAGAGGAGCAGACTAATGGCTTCCTTGTTACATTTGATTCTTCCATTTTTTTAATGCCAATTTCTGTTGTTATCTGTGTGTGTGTGTGTGTGTGTGTGTGTGTGTGTGTGTGTGTGTGTGTGTGTGTGTGTGTGTGTGTGTGTGTGTCTGTGTGTGTCTGTGTGGTGCACGCAAGTGTCAGATCATGCATTGATATTGATGACTGCTGAGCTTTGGTGGCAACGCTGCACCCTCTAAAGTACATTATTGTTCAACTGAAACCCACCAAGGAGCAGATGAGGAGGGAAAAGCACAGCTGTGTCATGGCTAATTGGTAGGAGGAAATTCTGCCTGTGTGCACACAACCACACACAACCACTCACACAAATAGAGTCACAAAGACAGACAAACCACAAATTCTCTTTTGGCTAACTAGCCTAAAGTCGATGGAACATTTTAGGATGACTTTTGGCCTCTGATCTACAGTATTTCTTTTCTTTTTTTTCTCCTACTTTCTTTAAAAAAAAAATAGGATCAAACTTTAGAGTATTTATTGCTTTGGCATTGTTGTTTTTTTTTGTTTTTTTTTTAAATTAACAGTCTTTTAGTACTGGGTTTGTCCTCTCAAAATAAGTCATTGTGGAAAACTGTATTTTTCACATATTGTTAAAATGAAGAGGGTAAATTGTGATGTGCTGATGATGCATGATGTGCTTTCTGTAAATTGTGGTCCTGGTTAGAGTAAAAAAGAATGATAAAGCAGGACACGGTCTGGAGTGACCCTACCTTATGACTGACAACCATATGAGCATGTGTCTCTCATTTTCTCAGTGACATCAATCCCCTGCTTGTCAGTAACCCATGACTGATATCATAGCAGCACCTTTCAAATAGAGTCAGTAGGAAGGAAATCTCGTTTAAGTACCTGGAACAGTTGCTGAGATTTAATCCCATTTTCTGTTCAGCGGCTTGGTTTTGATTGGCTCTGATGGCCAAATCCATCTTCCTCTTAAGCTCATCTGTGTCAGTTCTGGGTGGGACCTTCCATGATATTTCCAGAATCACATAGATATTGTTTAATTTAAAAAAAAAAAATTACTTACTACAGTCTCCGGGTTATCAAATGGAACAAAACAGCACGTGTTTCCTCTAAGATTATACTCTTAGAAATGATGTGTCTAAAAAATGTGTTGGTTCATGTGTCACACATTTTCTGTGAATTTGAACACAACTTGTGAAAAATCAAAAAGAAGAAAAGTTACAAATGTAATTTGAAATTTTCACATGTATCCAATCTTTTGTCCCTGAGTTTATGCAGAAAATCCATTAAAATTGAACGTATTATGTGCTGCATTTTTACAAGTGTTCTAAGTAGTTTTTAAAACACAGATTTCACCTAATGTTTGACATGGACTTTGAATAAAGGCATAAAAAGTCAGTGATAACATAGTCTGACAACCATCTATTAGCTTGTGAAAAAAAACTTTGTTATAAAAAACAAAAACAAAATTGGTTTGTAAAACACATCTATTCAGAGTGTACCTTTTTCTTCCAGTCCTAAAGTAGCTTACAACCCATCCGGGCATGGAGCCACCATTCCTGCTATTATACCTCCAATTGCTATGCCTTACAGAGTAACTTTGTTCCCTGCAAGATCTGTTATCTTACATAGAAAAAATGGTTTTCGATGCATTAATACACAGGATTGTGAGGTATGAATCAGGCATCTGAGAAGATTCTTTAAAGCTGGGGTGAGGGAACTCCAGGGCTCAAGAGCCAGTGTCCTGCAGGTTTTAGGTGTGCCCATGAGCCAACACAGCTGATTTAAATGGCTAAATTGCCTCCTCAATCTGTCATGAAGTTCTCCAGAGGCCGGGTAATGAACTAGTCATTTCAGTCAGGTGTGTTGACCCAGAATGATATCTAAAACCTGCAGGACACTGGCCCTTGAGGCCTGGAGTTCCCCACCCCTGCTTTAAAGCATGTTGCCAGAGAGGCTGTTTCTAATGTCAGTGAAAAGCAGTATTGACATTACCTCGTTGTTTTTCTATAATATTTCTCTGTCTGTGGATATCATCTATATTAATGTGGTTGAAATTGAATCCTTAAATTTAGAAATGCTAATGCTCTGCTGAGATACAGTGATTGTACTTTTTAAATGCAATCCTTTGATTGTTAAATACGGCTGTATAAATGCATCATGTGTGCTCTCTCACTCAGTTGATGATCATCAGCGGAGTCATGTGTGGAGTTATTTCAGCTCCGCAAAAAGCCAAGACACGGCATGTGACACATGTGAAAAGGCCACAAACAGAATATGATGATGAGGGACAAGTGCTGCTAGGGTGAGACAAACGTAGATTGTGGAGTCCTTAGATGCTGCGTGCACGATCCAGGTACAGAGACAAATGTGGAGGTGTTGGCAACATGTAGCACTGTTGCTGAATTTTAGAAAGTGACTTATATCTAGGCTTAGGTTTTTGTGTCTATGTTTAAATGATGGGAATTCCCTGAATCCTTAAATGCAGTAAACTATCCTAAAATTGAAGTGGGACCCTAAAAAACCACATAACGTCTTGACAGAAACTACTGTTTGTTTCCTTCAGAACTGCTTTAACTCTTTGTGGCATAGATCTGACAAGGAGCAGGAGACACACATCTGACATTTTGGTCCATACTGACATGCTGCAGACTTGTCAGCTGCACATCCATGACGTGACTCTCCCGTTTCACCACATCCCAAAGGTTCTCTATCGGATTGAGATCTGATGATTGTGGATGCCATTTGAGTAGAGTGAACTTGCTGTCATGTTCACAAAACCAGACATGATTTGAGTTTTATGACATGCTGCATTATTCTGCTGGAAGCAGCTATCTGAAGATGGGTACACATGAAGCCTCATAAAGGAACAATATCCAGGTAAGATGTGGTGTTTAAATGATAAGGGTCTAGAAATGGCCAAGAAAATATTCCCTACATCATTACACCACCACGAGCCTGAACCACTAATAAAACAAAGCAGGATAAATCCCTGTTTTTGTGTTGTTAATGGCAAATTCTGACCCTACTAATCATATCTATTATCTATTCAGACCAAACAATGTTTTTCTAATCGTCTATTGTTCAGTTTTGGTAAGCCTGTATCAATTGTAACCTCAGTTTCCTGTTCTTAGCTGACTGTGTGGTTTTCTGCTACTGTGTGCCAACTGCTTCGAGGTTCGACTTTTATGCATACCTTGATTGTAACAAATTGTTATCTGGGTTATTGTTGCTATATACAGAGAGCTGGAGATTTTGAACTCCAGAGATGGATGTGTGGGAAAATCCCAGTAGATATGCAGTGTCTGAATACTCAGCCTGAACTGTTGATGGATCCAGATGGATCCACCCAGATGTTGCAGCAGAAACTGAGGCTCATGTCTTTTTAGCTGTCTGTTGTTCAGTTCTGTAACTGTAGCAAGTTTTATATCAACAATATTACAAGCTTTTGTTTTTTTCAATTGGACTTTGATGTTGACGATAGTTAAACAGTGAAGTTATTCAATCCTATTTATATATATCATATAATATAAATATACACATAATATATTCCCCCTTTGTACTGTCTGTTTCAAAGTACTGACTGTATCCATGCACACTTCACACACGCTAATATCAGATAACAAAGAGTAAAAATCCCCAGTCTCTCTTTGGCTCCCATGTCTCTCATATATCAAATATAATTTTAATCCACTGCCCACACCTTACTTTTCAAGAGCGAGACTACTCTGAAAGAGTGTGAAAAAAGTAGAAGTAGCCAAAAAAAAAGGGGGGAGGGAGTCCAATGCTGTAATTTTCTATATATATATCCAGTCTGGAAGACGAGGAAGTAATGAGGAACTGAAGGAATTAGCGAGGTAAAGAGCAGCGTGTAAGCAAGATACACATAACATGCTTAAATGGTCCTAATTAAGGATCCAGCAATGACTCATCCGCCGCGTGTGTGTCTGCGTGTGCGTTGGCGTTTGCGAGTTTGTCCTTGTATGTGTCAAATTAGCATCAGCATGACTGGAGGAGGTGTGCTACAGTATGTGGGCCCTTGTCTTCTCACCTCACACCACCACCCTACACCAATAAAAGAAACCAAAAATAAATTTAAAAAAAAAAGTAAATTCCTTCAACACACACTGACACACTTAAACATCAGAAACAGATATGAGAACCTAACTTGACAAGCTATAGAACAAAATGTCAGATGGTATGCTAAAAGGTCAAAGCTTCTCTCAAAATCTCAAATATTTAGTCTTTAACCTTCTTGAAGCAGCTCAGATGTAATCACATATCTTTTTCTTTTTATTAGAAATATTAGAATTAATGAGCCAGAGTGAGTTTTACACCAGCACTCAGCTAAAAATGTGTTTTCACTGACCAGAAAACACAGTAATTGAGGTTGATCTGTGTGTTGATTTGTACCTAAACATCTACAGCTTGTCCATTATAAATTCAAGCCTCATTTCTTTAAGTGTTGATTATATTCCTGAAGAATATTTTGCATTTTGCCCCCGAGGAACTTGATTTGAACTAGATAAAATCACCTCAGGCATTTAAGACAGATGCTTAAATGGCATAAATGCTTCTGTCTCTTCAAGATGAATACGTATGTGTCGCCATTCTGAGTGTGTCTATGTCAGGAAGCATTCTTTATAAATAGCCACTTACAGGGTCTGTACCCTATGAGAATGACAGCTGAAATGACTCAAATGAAATTAGATGTTGTTCTCCCTGTTTCACTGAAGCAACAGTTCCCAAACTGTGAGGCAGGCCCCACGTCTGTAGGTGTGGACAACGAGGGGAAAAATATGGAGTGAAATTAATTGAATGAGATTTTTCACTGGAAAAAAAAGTGTTAACCAGCGGTAGTACAGTACTAACCACTGCACTGCCACGCATGTGTGCGTGTTCTCCCTGTGCATGTGTGGGTTCTGTCTGGGTAGCTTAAAGTTACAGTGTGTAAATTCTCAACAGCCAGTGCATTGCAGTCAAGTGAGATCTGTTTTTTTTTACCTGTCCCAATTTAAGTGCATGATCAAACCTATGGTGCCCCCTGTGAAACAAACAACTGCGGCTACCATTTTTCTGTAGTGAGTCTAGGCTGTGAGTCCGCTGTCTTTTTCATGTCTCTTTACTTTGAAGGAGGCTAAAAAACTTTGTGAAAGAAACATAATAAGATGAGTCAGTGAATCTCCTTTCTGTCAGATGACAGTGATACTAAGGTGAGTTGTTGATGATATGTTGAACTTTTTTGCTGTTATGCACTGCTGTTTTGTCTGCTGTTAGCATCTGCTCCGTTAGCTGCAGCTTTTGTAGCTGTTAGTCAACGTTAGTGAAACTTTTTTTGAAGTCGGTCTAACATTGTTGGACACTTTGCAGGTAGCACATGAACGCAGGACTAGGACATGCTCATATGATGTGAACATGTAATGAAACTGTTTATCAGAGTGAAAATGTAATATAATATTAGCTTACTAGCTAATATTAGCAAGTGTTGCTCAACCAATCATTTTATGAGTCCAACATTTTTTTTTCCCTGATAAATAACCTAAAAAATAATACCTGACTTACTGTAGCTTTAATTGAGTACTCTAAATTGACTGTTTAGGTTTAAATAACTGTTTTAGCTTCCAGGATATATTCCACTTCACACTATATGACAAATTCAATTGGCCATTAAGAAAACGTATTTATTTTTTGAGAAAAATAAAAAAGAGTTGATTGATTCTGTTTCACCAACCTTTATTCAACTTGGGGTTTTTTTTTACTAATAAAATAAAATTTGCTTTTTGTCTGAATTAGTCTGGTTCGTACGAAGCCCCTCTGATGACTTGGTCCAAAAAATAAATAAATTGTGGCCACAAAATACTACTTCGTGCCCTCGAAATAGTATAACGTGCCCACAAAAATACTTATTTGTGGCCATGAAATACTATATCGAGGGCACGAAATAGGTTTAACGTGCGCACGAAATACTAATTTGTGGTCACGAATTGAGTATAACGTGGCAAACGAATTACGCATTTGTGGCAATGAAATATATAACGTGCACACACCATATTGATACAATTCCTGGACAGCTGCATAGAGACATAAGCATAAGAGTAGGCTAAACCTATACACCATGGACAGAGACAGTATGACTGACTTTTATTTTAGGCTGGAAATGAGCAACAAATGCATTTTGAAAAGCCTGGCAATGCAAGGAACCATTATTACAGAGAGACATTTAAACAGGATATTAAGATAAGATAAGATAAGATAAGCTTTATTAGTCCCACACGTGGGAAATTTGTTTTGTCACAGCAGGAAGTGGACAGTGCAAAAGTTATATAGCAATTATTATAATTGAGTGCCCAGTTGCTTTACAGACAGATTTTATTGTCAACCAACTGCAGGGGTCTCGGAAGGATCACAGTTATCGGTCAAGTGTTTCGTGCCCACAAATTAGCATTTCGTGCGCACAGTATACCTATTTCGTGCCCTCAAAATAGTATTTCGTGGCCACAAATAAGTATTTCGTGAGCACGTTATACCCATTTTGTGCCCACAAAGTAGTATTTTGTGGCCACAATTTATTTATTTTTTGGACCATGTCATCAGAGGGGCTCCGTAGGTTCCCAACCCGTCCACTGTGACATTTCTGACTGTGCCACCACTGTTTTTAACCCACCTACTGTTCCAAAATACATTTACTACATTTCACACTACTGATTGTGCAGTCAGATTCTTTCCACACCACATAACATGTCGTCATCCATGCACATCCTCAACCTGGAACCATACCTGGAGCAAGTTTTGTATCCTACCCACTACTGACTCTGTTATCTCTCCACCACAGGGTTGGACACTCTGGCAGTTCTTGGTTATCATTTTTGACATGTTTTGTGTACGCATTCATGCATGAACACACCTTACCCGCAGTGACTTCAATTGTCCCCACAATGTCTCTGGTCAGTTTTTACTCATATTGCCTGAAAATAGATTATCTATTGATCCACACACCATGCCAATTCACTGACCACCGACCAGAGAGGCTGTGAAAGAGAATTAATGATTCAATTCTAAACATTTAAAAGAAATTTAAACATTTGTATTTGATCATTAGAATTATGCACACTTCCATATAATTCAATCTCCTATTAGTGCTTTATTTGATCTATTACAATCTGTAAATGGTATCATTTCTAATTCATATTCTAGATGCCCATATGCACACTTGGCATTAAAAAGGATCATATTCTGAAAGAGTTTGTCCAGGCATTTACAGTGAACACAGAACAGTACAAACTCATTGACTTCCCATGTGCCACAGTGTAACTATAATTCATTCAATATTTGCTGATGGAGGTCACAGTGTCAAGGCTAATCTGCAATGCAAAGCCTTATGGCTTCTGAATTCAATTGCCCCAACTTTTTCTTTTACGTGTGCTGTGATTAATTAAATCACTGTAATAGGAGGGCAGGTGAAGGTTAACACAGTATCTACATGAATGCATCTATTTCAATACACCAAGTAATTTAGGTGAAAAGCAAGAGGGCACGTTCAAGGCCAGTCGTTCATTGTCACTGACCGCATCTAAACGTGCACAAATTAATAACTTTTTTCCTGGTGTGTGGATTCAGTTTTAAATTGTCACGTAATGAATGCAGCAAATAAGATGAAGGGCTCTCTTATTTTTCTCTATATTAATGGATGAGGCCTGTTTTGATATTTTATCACACCACGTTTTTCCTCCTTTTACCTCCCAATTTTTCATCAAAGCAAACACAGATAACACCTTGCCTCACTGCCTGCATCTTCGGCTGTTTCTTACCTCCTTTGCACTTTATTTCGTTTTCTTCCTTCTCTCCCTGCCCTTAATCCTTTTTTTCTGTATTAATTTTCCCACTCTCCTCTCGGGCTCGTTCTGCACTTCTGTCTGTGAGGCAGTGATTAAAAAGCATTGCAGCCAAGGCCACAGACACATCAAAAGAGCTGTGCAGCGGTGAATCAACAGTGTTGAATGGTGCCAATCATTTTATTGATTTCCTCATCTTACAGTTTGACATTGTCTACTTGGGAATGAAAAGCAGGAGAAAGAAATGCTCCAGTGTAAGAGTAACTGAGAGAATATATATATAAAGTTCTTTTTTTTTTCAAAAACAACATTTGTTTACTTTCATTTATCAACGTTCACTGGGTAATCTGTACCTCTGTTCACATGGGAAATATCCTAGGTTGCCTGAGCTCCATCCTCGTCTGGCTAGCTAACTAATGAGAAGCCCATTGATACAGTAGTACTCAGTATTGACTCTAGTGCTCCCTGATTGTACTTGTGCGTCCTTACAGTACAATGGTTTTTCTACCCTAGCCCGCTTGAGATCAAATTGGGCTACATCATCCATGGAGTGTCACTCCAGTACTCTAGTTTTAATGTGCTGGCTCCAACCATCCATATTTACAGCCTTTGAAGCCATGTTTCGTGTCTTAGGACTTTTATTTTGTTTACACACAGCCAGAGATACCGCTTTTAGATTTAACATCAAATATTCAGCAAAAAGTGAGTCAGTTTTTGACTCAAATGTGCTCTTACGGCAACATAAATTGACCTGTTTTAGATTATAACCTTTTTGTAAGAGGGTAACCAGACAAAAACACCCATAGATTTGTTGTAAAGCACTGATTCCCATAATTTAAACAAAATGTTAGAATATCGTGGAGCCAATTTGATTGCTACAGCATTTCTGGCAGTCACATGGTTATAGCTGTTTCATGGATATTCACACACAGGCGCAGTAGGATTAGCTACAGGATTGCCCAGACATCACAAAAATACCACAGGGGAAGATTACGCATATCTATCCACCACACTTCTTTCATCTTGTGTTGTGTGCAATGTTTGGGACTATGTTGGGGAAAAAGAGAGATCTGGTGGTTACATGTGGTCTAAAACCCACAAGCATGGCCATTTAAACTTAACTGCTGTTTTCTCCCCTTCACTTTTTTTTAAATCTATCTTTCTTTGACAACACCTCCGGGCACACGTGGATCCCACAGGGGTACCTGCTGTGAGGAAAACTGATGCAGTCATCCAGTGACTATGGACAGGTGATCAAGTCAAAAAATGGCCTTTGTCCGCAAGCCTGACACTGGTGAATAAAGAGGTAAATGCCCACACACATCAAGATACACATGCATACAAACGCACAACACGATTCAGTATAATATAACTCTTCACTCTATAACTGAGTGGATTTGTTTCTTGACTTTCTCATGTTAAGAGGATTGAATATATTCAGTATTCATTTTTCACTTTCCTTAATTTCTTTTTTTAATCATTGTTTTTTAGCAATTAAACAGCTTGCTATTACCAGAAGGGTAATTGCTTGGACTTCCTGAATTTCCCAAACTGGACGTTGAAAAGCTTCCGTGCCATGAAAAAGTATTTGCCTCCTTTCTTTGTTTTTCACATATTTGGCACATTTAAATGTTTCAGATCAGCAAAGAATTAGACATACTATTAATATTAGAGTAAATTCAAAATTCAGTTTTTAAAAGATGATTTCATCTATTAAGTGAGAAAGCAATCCAAATGTACCTGGCTAAACCTGCTAACTGGTTGTGCCACCATCGGCAGGAAGAACTGCAATCAAGTGTTTGTGATAACTGGCAATGAGCCTTTCACATCACTGTGAGGAATTTTGGGTTTTCTCCTTGCAACTCTCTCAGGGATGCCATTTTTGCCCAGGGGCAATTACTTTTTCAAATTGGGTCAGATTGGTTTGGATAGCTTTTTTCCCCACAGTAAATGAAATAATTTACTGCAAAGAACTAAGAAATGAAGAAGGGGGTAAATACTATTCACAGCACTATACAGTTATTATCTTTTTATATATGTGCTGTATATGTATATATGCATATGTGTGTGTGTGTGTGTGTGTGTGTGTGTGTGTGTGTGTGTGTGTGTGTGTGTGTGTGTGTG
>NW_024582423.1:363133-373520 GCF_018398535.1 Haplochromis burtoni
TGTGTGTGTGTGTGTGTGTGTGTGTGTGTGTGTGTGTGTGTGTGTGTGTGTGTGTATGCATAAGACTTAATAAGAGCTCACTTTGACAGTCAAAGATAAAAGTACCAAGTCACTATAGAAGTATAGGTTTTCATGTGATTTTGATTAAGGCGGTGGATTCCCTTTGATAGAAGGACTTCACCTCAACAGGCAAGTTGCCAGGATGAGTGGCAGGTTTAACTTTAGCTAAAGCTGAAGGTGGCTATCAGTGCAACCTCAGGCAGTGCGGATTATTTTCAGAGATAGTCTGTGGGTTATGGCTCTGTGGGTAGTCAGCAGGTCACTGGTTACCTATAACTAACAACTGGTAATAACTAATAAACATTAGTACTCATCTTGGAAATACAGCTAACAGCTGCAGAAAGGATTTAAATCAGCGGTGGTACATTAGATGCTTGCATGACAACTGGCCGTCCCTTTGCCTTCCCAGCCCCTTTTGTATTAATCCAGGCATAGGATGACAAAGGGAAGTCCATAGGTCACATGGCTGGATGATGAACGTACACCGCTTTGTCCCTTTAATACCAGGAATATTTCTAATAACCTTGAAGTTAGAGGATTAGGAGGGATGTGGTAGTGTTAACACTTCTTCTAAGAATGAAAATGACATTTAACATCTCCTTGCAAGCTCGCTATCAGCAAACATCAATGAGGCATCTGACAGCGGATAAAACTGGTGCTGACAAAGAGAAGATCTGAATCACAGCACTCGACTCTGTGGCAACGCACCCACTTCCTGAGTTTTACAAAAAGCACTAGTGTAAAAGTGCGTGCATTCATGTCAACCGAACCCCGAAGAAATTATTTCAAAATGGTTTTACCCTGACAGCAAAAGAAGGTAATAGCAAATAAATCCCGGTTGCAAACAACATTTATCTGACTTAGGTTTGCTCCTGGCTCAATCAAAACAATACTGCAAGAGGCTATTGAGAAATATATTTAAAGGATATCACAGAGGTTTATGTGCGATTTTGCTTTGCTTGTGTCTGTGTATGACAGAGCGCGAGAAGAGGAGGGTGAGATAGAAAAAGACAGAGAAATGCATTTTGTATTCATGTAAATCCATTCAGTTTCTAGCTAAGGTATAATGTGAAAAATGAAAACAGAGAAATGCAATGCGACAAGGACTCAGTGCCGGATGAACACGCCGCACAAAGGCAAATATGCCGACTCAAAAATACACTGAAAAAAAAATTAAAGCTTATGTTTTTGGGCACATGAACAAGTATTTGTACTTGCTACCCTTTGTGAGCACAGGACGCTTTTGGTGCAACTAATTCGAGCTTCACAAAAATAAAGAATACAGTGAAATTAGGATTTTTGTGTTAATGCAATTTGATTTATCAAAAAAAATATATAAAAAGAAACTGTTGTCTGTACAGCAAAGCCAGCAGCTTAACATGTGTATCATGCACTATTCAGTACAAAGACAGGTAAGTAAACAACCAAAAACAGTGTGATCAAGCTTTTTCCTTCCCCCAGTGGTAGTATAAGGATACATTACTGTATGTACATGTATTTACAGTCATGTATACTGTATGTCTACATATGTTGTAGTTCTGTGCTTGCCACTGTGCCTGTGTTTGCCAGCTGGCTTGATAGCTGTAGGCACCAAAGAGGAAAAGAAAAAAAAAAACCCCACAGATTATCAAGCAGATTTATTTGAGGAAAGAGTTCATCGGAGCTGTCAAGAAGCTTTGAAAGAAAAAAAATAACCCACCCCTGAAGGGAGGGACACTTTCAAAGGCTTACGAAGTTATATCTACCTGGCTAAAAATACACCTTCTGACAGCATGTGCTCACT
Organism: Haplochromis burtoni; assembly: GCF_018398535.1. Lineage (NCBI taxonomy): Eukaryota > Metazoa > Chordata > Actinopteri > Cichliformes > Cichlidae > Haplochromis > Haplochromis burtoni. The sequence continues at coordinate 364,977 of NW_024582423.1, forward strand.
ATAAAGCAGGTAATTTTAGTCTACAAACTAGAGTGAACCCAATTAACCCACAGAGGTGTCGCTGATAAAGCGAGGATTACAGTTTCATGATGCCGTTATCACTCGCCGCAATATTTAAAAACACCAACACTAATGTCGGGTAAATAGGTCAGCTTGGCTCAGACTGAAAGATGCGATAAATTTCACTCACGTGTGTTGATCTTCTGCAGGGAGATATGTTTCTCTAGCTGACGTCGCAATTTGACCTCAGCACCATACTTTCCTGTGGTGCCGTTGTCCGCCAGGATGAAGTGGGAGTGGAGACTGTTAAGAACCGTCAACTTGCTCATCGGGTTGGACATGGTCTGGTATGGACGCACCACCTGGCCAAAAGAAGTCAATATTTAACAACTATGCAAACACTGCACCTTTCTTAGAATACAAATATAAAATTACAGCCTGCTCCTGTTCTCAAGAGGTTTTCACTACTTTTGCTTTTGCATCTAAAGTTGAATGTATGCCTCAAGAGAGCATTGCTGCCCAAAGCTTTAAGAAATATGAGTAAAATAACCGTAAGGATTTCATGTGGGGTGAGCTTGGGTTGTGATTTGAGACTTGATGGATATCCTATGCTACAAGCTGGGCCATAGATTTTTAAAGACATTAGCATTTCTCAAGCAGTGTGATACTATAATGGCTCCATGGTGCAGATGCAAAAAAGATCCCCAGTTTAAGACAGACATCACTAGGAAGGTTGGGTCAGGAAGAGCATCTGACATGAAAAACTACCAAATCAACTATGTGGAACCATCTGCTGTTGTGACCCCTTGCGAATGAGGGAGCAACTGAAGGAAGCGTTACAGCAGAGGGAGACTATCACAGAGAAAATGCTCGCAGTGAAATCACGAGTAGGATGAACAGAGACAGGTAAAAAACCTGTCTCATGTGAGTCTTTCAAGAGTAATAGATTACTCAAGCACCTGGATGCTGAGCATATTGTCAAGTTAATGGTAGATAATCTATTTAGTAATTACAAAAATTAACATCACTCTGGTATACTGGTGGTGACAGTGCAGTGGTTGTAACTGTTGCCTAAAGCAAGAAGGTCCTAGTCAGCGGGGGGGTGTTGTCCCAAATACACACACTTATGGTCGTGTGGACGGTGACCCCTCATTAGTATACCTCGCCTTTTGCCCTGTGACAGCTGTGAGAGGGACCATCTACACTGCAGTTCTAATCATTTTTTAGATTTGGAGTTGCCATGTATCCAATAATTATTAACATAACTTTCATTGTACTGCTGCTGAAATTAAACTTTCAGTTTCTCCAAAGTTTCTCAGATATATATAATACCGCAACACTGTCTGACACTTTGAGGTAAACTCATCTGGTCGTATATAGACAGCTAAAACCAATCACGCATAAAAAAGAACCTCAGCACTTAATCAGCTCATTTCAGTCACCAACATTAATTGGTTCTGCATGACTTATTCAGAGGGACAGAGAGCGGGACATTTTGATGATGAAATTTTAACAGTAGCGTAACACTGATTCCCAGAGATTTCACTGAGTCAGCATGGGCCTCATTTGGTTTCCCCAGCTGTCCAGCTCACTGTGAAGGAGTGTTTATTGGCTTACTCAGCATCTCAGTGAATAAGCTGTCAATAGCACTTTATAGCCTCAGCCCTATCTACCCTATCTACCCTAAAGACCTATCTGTCTGTCTGTCTGTCTATCTATCTATCTTCACAGACTTACATCTTTGCCAACAAGGTCCTCTTGATTTTCTACGATGCCCCATGGAGCAATACCAATGGTGCATATCTTTCCCCTTGACTTGGAGGCGTGGTCTTTCAGTGCATCACCCACGTGGCGAATCACACCTGTGTGTGGACATGGGCATGTGTGCATGAATATTCAGGGCTTTTAAGAGACGGACAGAGAGAAAGATGTTTTGTCACAATCAATACATAGCCAGTCAGATAATTACGTACACTGTTGAGATAGATAAAAAGAATCTGTTAAGCACACAAGACAACTGTGTGGAGCCAGTGTTAACAAACACAAACGCACACATACACACTTAAACACAGCCAGGTTGTAGCTCTCGGCTTGTAGTAGTTGTCCTCAGGGGAGCAGCAGTCAGACCTGGGGGCCATTTTATCTCATCTCTCCAGCTGACATTCATTCTTTTCTCCACCTCCACACACTGTCCCTCCAATCCAGCTATCCATTATTCAGGCCTCTCTTCCTCTTTTCTCCTCCTGCACCCATTCTGTCACTAAATCTTACTTTCTACTCCTTTCTGTATTCAAGTGCGCGCACTCTACGCCATCCAGCGTGTATCATTTCTTTTTGTCTGTTCTCATCTCTCCTATTTAAACATTATTCTGCTGCCTTTTTATCTTATTTTAAGTGCACTAAATACAATCTAAGATACTTAAATAGCATCTCTTTTTGTGCCCTGGAAACAATACAAGGTAAAAATAACAGTTAACTTCCTTACTGAAGGCAAAGTGAAGCTGATAAGATAAGACACATTTTCCCCCATAGACAAAAGTACTATATGAATGTGTAATGTGCGCTTGTTCAGAGCGTTAGTGGAGCTCCAGTTTACTCGCTGAGGCCTCTTTCTATATACATGGCAACAGCATATTTATGAATAATTCATGTGCTTCCAGTCTGCCAGCTAACACTCTGGTTTCCTGTATTCATTCCAACCAATCTTGTTTCACCACTTACACTGTTGCACAGTCTTATTTCTTCAAGCTTTGAAACTTGGACTTTTTCACACTTTCACCCTTCCAACCTCAGCATTCAACATCCAGTCCTCTGAGCTCCTCACTTACTCTGCTCTGAGCCAAAATCATCCAAAACAAAAAACAAACAAAAAAAAAACCTCAGCACCAAGATTAGGAGACTTCCTTAGCCTTAGAAGACTGCTTCCTTAAAGCAGACATCTCTGTGATTTCTCTACACTGTAACTGATTCCTCTACACTGTAACAGCAAAAAGTTCTGTATTAATTAGTTAGCACTCTATATTTTGTTTCTATTCTCTTGGGTCCATATGGACTATTACTAAGCTAGAACATTTTATTACTTTGTTCAAAAAGTAAGAATGCTTGACAAGTGTAAGATTTTGATCGTCCTTAATTTCAGGCCTTCTCTCATGCAACTAATACTGGAATAATAACTCTTAATCTGAATGAGCCACCCTGTCATCAGGTTTAAGTCATTAAAAAGCAGTCTAGACTACTTGACATACTTTCACTGTGTGCTCACAGCCATTTTACAGTGATCCAGTGGCTGAACAGCTTTAGAGCCTAGACACACTTGACAAATGGTTATTTAATAGCTGATAACTTACGATAAAGACTTGAACACACTCATCATACGCCAAATTGAAGTGCCCACTTAATTTTTATAAAAAGGAAGACGGCTGTGCAAGGCTGTATGCAATCTCGCTGTTTTGCAAACATGAAAGTTTTTAAGTTTGTCTTCATAAGTCAAAACCCGTGGTTTACCTGTGTTGACTCCTCCAGTGAATATCCAGGCCCCTGTTGTCATGGCAGCCTTGATGAGCCCTTTGCCAAAGACCTGCTTGAGTTTGGGCTGCAATTCAAAGTTCTGCAGGCCCCCGTGGACTGAGATGAGCAGCTTGGGCAGTTCCAGCTGCCACTCCTTGGTCATCAGGTGGAGCAGCAGGTCAGGCTTGGTGTCATAAGACACTCGTACGTACTGCAAACAGCATGAAGCATGTCAGTGAAATAAAGCAATACATACAAATGTAGTAAAAAAGAGGTTATGTGTCTTAAAATGGTAAATGGCCTGTATTTCTATAGCGCTTTACTAGTCCCTAAGGACCCCAAAGCGCTTTACACAACCAGTCATTCACCCATTCACACACACATTCACACACTGGTGATGGCAAGCTACATTGTAGCCACAGCCACCCTGGGGCGCACTGACAGAGGCGAATGAGGTAAAATGAGGTAAAATACAACCTCAGATGAAAAGTAAAACATGACATATTGCACTGTGTTATTATTTCCATCCATCTATTCATCATCTTCCGCTTATCTCATTCAGGATTACATGGGGTTCGAGCCTATCCGAGCCACCATAGGGCAGGGGGCAGGTTAAATCCTGAACTGGTCACCAGTCTATTGCAGGGCTAACACAGAGCGACAGACAATCATTCGCACTCACATTCACGCCTATGACCAATTTAGAATCACCAAATAAGCTAACCTAGGTTAACTGGCAGATTTATTGCTGTGCATAAATCAATATTTATATAGATAATTGTGCAATACTAGATACTGAAGCAGCTACATCTCAGACTCTACAGGCTTCACTTAGCATGTTAAATATTAAACTTCATGACAAGTAATAAGAAGAAGATGAAACAAGTATGACTTATTTCGACAGTTTCCCAGGAGAAAGCCTCTTCTGTATAAAAACAACATGGCAGTATAATTTCGGTTTTTGACTTAGTTGTTAAATAAATACATTATAGTTCATCAGAGGTTGTATTTCGTTCATTTTAAAACCAGCTACAGTCGAGATAATTTTATTTTGTCTGGATATATAAAACCTTAGAATTGACATATGGTGTACTTTGTTTTTACCACGACTTTATGCATTACATTCAGGTATATGGTGTCTTGGGGATGAAGTATTTCACCGCTGTGACGACTTATGTGTATGATAACGTAAAAAGCATTGGTGTTTCATGTGTGTCTATGCGTATGGATTTCATTTCTCAAGTTAGAAGACGTATTGAGCAGATGTTTGCTATGATTGAAGAACCACATACATTATGGAGCATCTGTTTATCCCTCTAATGCACCCTCAGAAAGCCAACCTGACATGTGTCTGGATGAATAATTTAACACTGGGGAAAAAAATCAGACATAATTTGGGTTTAATCATCTGAATTCCCAGATTGCTGCAGTAAAGTGTGATATGACTTTCTTAGTGTAGTTATCATAGTTTGTGACTTTGCGAATAAAACGTCATCAGATCACATTAGGGACGGATCAATTAATCAGGCAAAATGCAGTCTGCTAACACTCATAACACTTAAGTCTTTTAAAGCAATAATTACACATATTTCCACAATAATTCCAGTAATTTGATTGATTCCTCAGTTATCTCCAGGTCTTCTGATTGGACACATTTGTCATTCTCCATAATGCATACAATGAGCCCTGATGAGTCCTCTTGTCAATGTCATTTTTTATTCAGCAACTCGCAACTATTCATCTATTTTCAGCTGTGTTACATCTGCCATTCAGGAAAAAAGTATTTCAGTTATCTAGGAATCAAACAGTTTCCTCCTCTGTACCTGCGTGCTGTCAAACAACATGTTTACTGAAGCTTTGAAGAATATCTTTAGATCACATTATGCACTTTCAGCTTTCATCACTTTCTGAATATTTTTGAAATCCTCTTCTTGAATTACTCAGTCTTTACTATCTCTATAATCAATTTATGTGGCCATTTTTCATAAAAAAGCATCTGCTCAACATCATTACTGTATTACTTTTATTTTCATATTTCCAGAAGAGAGCACTTCCATCAGAGGTTAGGTTCCTTTGTACTGTTTGGAGGTATATTTTAGGATATCTAAATCCTCTACTCTCTTCTTTCTTGTCTTGGGAGGTTAACTATGGCCTTTAAAATAGCTCAGTAAAGCATACAAATGCACTCTTAAAGCTACACAAAGTAGATTTCCTGCGCTGGTGCACTCAGATATGTGTCACCAAAGGTTCTCGAGTCTTAACGGAAACATGAGTTGCAACGGCTCAGGTCAGTGCTGCATGAAATAACAACAGAATAGTGACTCCTTTTATTTAGGTGCCCTAATGCTCAAAACAATCACGTTGACCAGTTCCATAAAGCTCAAGCTTTGTGTGGGCAGCATGCTGAAGGAGAAGTCTAATAAAATGCAACACAGTGTAAAGAGAGTCACCATGGCTTTGTTGGAGTGTCCTCCTCCCTGGAATTCAATGGTGCCGAAGGCATCAGTGGGGCTGAGCTGTGTGTGTTTGCTGATTGACCACTTCTCCGACAGGCTGTCATTCTTGGCCAAACGCTCTGCCTTATCATTCTGACTAGATGAGATGCCCGGTGGCAAGCCCACATGCTGACCTATTAGGCGACCACAACAGCACCTGAACAAGAGGAGAAAGTAAGAGTGAGTGTAAGACCGGTATATTACACAGTCCTTTGCAGAGAATAATTGAAATCTTGAGAAGTGCAAGCCCCGAGCAGGAAGAAGAAAAAGGAGAGTAAGAGACAGATTGTGTGTGACTGAGAGTGGGGGGAGAAAAGAGCGTGAGAGCTGCCGTAGTATGTATCTAGCAATAAAAGGTGGGCATGGCTGAAGGGATAGCATGCCGTCCAACTTTCATCTCTTTACTAAGCTTGATTTATAGTCCTGCATAGAATAACAGAGGAGCAAATTTTAAATTTTGTGCAAGTGGCTGTTTGCCATTATGTTTGAGCCTGTATTGCTCTGCCTCCATGGATGGAACTGAGGTGATCTTGTAGCTGATCCATACTGAACAACAGTTCTCTTGCTGAAACACGGGAAAAGCTTTAGTGGCAATTAAGTCTACACACAGATCATCAAAAACTATCAAACCAAGAAAGAGGTGCGTGTCTACACTGATAGAATCTGTGCAATTGTATTAGCCTTGTAAGCAAGCAAAGTACAACTATAGCCTGCACCATGTTTACACAGCTTATTAAAATCAAAGGAAGCAATCCCAACTGTTGCATTTAGTTATATTTCTGGGAAGGTGTGAATCAGGCTAGGCTCTGTGGCTATGTTGCAGATGAGTGGAAGGATTTGTGGGCTTTTGCTAAATTTTCTCAGCTCCATCCCTTTCTGTTTTCTGTACCTGTCGCTGTTACTTCCTTTTCCCTCTCAGCAACTACAAGAGTTAGCAAAATGCTAGTTATGATGCTTGCGTACATTCTTATTCACAAGTGCTGAATGCCGCTTTTATATTCTGTGTTTAAATCTTACAGGATGAAGAGGGAGCCCAGGGAGGAACGGAGGCAGGAGACTGCGATTATCACTTCATGTTTTCATCATGTCTTACCAAAGGTACTTTGCCTTCCTCTTCCTCACGCATGAGCACAAGTGTCTCTAACTAAAAAGAATGAGCTGATTTGATCTTGAGGAACATCTTTTTTCCTTCGTCTTGCTTCTGGCTTTCACCCGTTTTCCTCTAGTAATGCAAAATTTCCGTACCAAACAAACTGTGGCATTTCCTGTGTGTGTGTGTGTGTGTGTGTGTGTGTGTGTGTGTGTGTATGTGATCTTAAAGAGTTTGTCTTCCAGCAAAAACAACATCAGGTTTTCTAATGATTTTGATAATCTCAAGGTGACAGTGAGATTGTAAAACAAAATGAAAAATGAATGTGGTGGTAATTGTGAATTTATCACACTGAGTCAAATTGTTCTAAAGTGCTGTTATAGCGCTGTATTATGTAAACAAAGCCCTCATAAATGTACTTTGAGATAGACTATGCCAGAGTGATAAGGAGTTCTTCCTAAATATTCTTTTACAACAATGTAGAATATGTTACTGTCTTCATGAATTGGTCTACACCTTAATTTTACATTGTCTAGTCTCAATAGATGTCAGAATATTGCAGATGGCAGTCAGCTGAGTTCTGTTTCTTACCTCTATCAATTCAAGTGTGTAATCCTGTCTATGGTGTCCACTACAGGACAAACAACTCTGGCTGCTGTTCATCTGCAGTGAGTGTAGGCTGTAAGTCTGATGTTTACCTAAGTAACATGTCTATCTACTGTGGCTAATGTTGAATTTCAACAATGCTTTAAACCTTTTTTGTCAGTAAGCATTGATGTTTTTGCTGCTGTTAGCCTCTGTTCTGTTAGCTGCTGTTAGCATCTGTTTGTTGCCGCAAGCCAGGGAAACAATAAATCTGACATTTTTGAGATGCTGGTCATGTTGTCTCTTTCCTTTGCTTTTTCACTTCTTTGGTGAAGGGGACTCCTTTTCAGAAGATAAAACATAGGTATGATCTTTCATAACTGGAGTCTGAGCGTGTTCCCTTCTTCTTTGATGTACTATACATGTGGCTAGCCTCTAGTCACATACATAAAGTGAGATTAGGCAGAACTGTGACTATAAATATAAAATTCTTTATAATAATAATAATAATGATTATCATTACCAGTGTTGCCAACTCCTCAGTAAGGAAAATTGCTATTGGTTGTCCTAAAAGTCGCTAGAAGACGCTAAATTACGCCATCGCCTAATTTGCATAATTGGTCATGCTAATCTAATTGTAACCTATGTTGTTGGAGAGAGAAATAACATCGTGGAAGAGACATAAAGTGAGTAAAAAAACGTCCTAAATGCATTTAGAGTTTATTTAGAACTACAAATTAAATTTCTTTTAGCAGTTATTCTTTTTTTTTAATGTCACAATTCCAACCCTGCTCCTTTACCCGGGCTTGGACCGGCAAAAGTGACCCGAAATAGGCACTCTGGTGGAGTTACTTTGTGTGTGTGTGT
>NW_024582423.1:373540-397692 GCF_018398535.1 Haplochromis burtoni
GTGTGTTTATAAGTAGTTTTAAACCTTGTGATCCACAAAACAGCATAAGAGTAAAAGAGTAAAAGAAGAACTGACTGCGTTACAGCACCCGCTGCTTGTTGAGAGTAAAAGCAATACACGCTTTCACGTCTTTTTTTAGCGACTTTTTTTTAGAAAAAAAAGTCACTAAGGGGTCTGAAAACTCGCTAAATATAGCGACAAAGTCGCTAAGTTGGCAACACTGATCATTACTATTATTATTATCCGCAGAAAACAACTGTACCTTTAAATTCCCTATTTGTGTTTTAAAATGCATAATGTCAGTGTTTTGGTTCATTAATGCGAAGCTCTTGCCTGCAGTGTCATTAGAGTTACTCTACATGTTTTAAAAGGTCAACAGCAAAACAACAAACTCTACAATGATGCAAAGGATTGTAAAGATTAAATATATAAAGATTTTTGGTTAACACTTTCTACTATCCCTTTTCTGTACTCACCTATGGGGGTCTTTGGCGCTCACTATGATATGAACACATTCTCTCTTGCTGAATGCTCTTTCTATCCACGATTTCTGTGCCTGCAACAAAAACAAGACAAAAGAAAAGACAAAAGAAGTCAGTGTCAAATAAAGGAGCTAAGAATTGAACATGGAGAAGTGACACACAGCAAAAACAGCCTTACATTAGTCCATCAAGAGCTCAGAGTCCTGCTTTGTTGCATGGCAAACAGAGCATACAAAATAGGACCTTGGAACAAATGCCTTAAAAATACTTAAAAAACATCTCAGCCTTGTTCAAGAACGGAAATCACAGCACAGTGGAATGACACACATATGCAGACGCAGCACACACACAAAGACACATGTAGTCCCTGACCCATTATTCAAACACTGACACTCGGATAGAGAAATGTTTTATGTTACTCAGTGGCTAGATCTCAAACCAGATGAGATGAAGAGCTTGGATGTCGAAAAGGGATGATAAATGCACTGAAGCGGTAAACTATGTCAGAGGTCTAGTCCTTAGACGTGCATATGTGTAGCCAGCTTAGTGTGAGTATATTCCAGCTTCATGTATGGGTGCACATTTGTTTGAAAAAGTGTGGGTAGATCTTTCTACGTCTGATTTGAAGCAGCCTGTGAAATGAGGCTTTTGTGAGACACATGTGCTCCGGGTCTGAGTGACAGAGTGTCTGACTGGAGTTAATTACCTCGCTAAAGACATGACAGACACACGGTGGAACCACATGTGCAGTGCAGGAAGAGAAATTATTAAAGTGCTTTTTCTGGTCTTAGCGAACACTCAAATCACTTTACAATACAAGGCATAATTCTTGCTTTTTTTTAAAAAAATATTAAGATCACATACACACACACATACACAAACACATACACACATTGATGGATGTATCAAAGGTAGTTTTTTGGGTTCATCATGTTGTCCAAGGGCATTTCCACATGTACATTGAGGAGGAGCTGATGATCGAATCCCTGACCTTGTGATTAGCGTATGAGCCGCTCTGCCTCCTAATCTGCCACACATCTATATACAGTAGATATTTCCACACATCGAAGCATGATTAAATACTGACCCATAGCAACCTCAGAGTTGTGATAGCACTGAACAATTTCTGGCAGAGGTTACAGTGACCTGTAAATAATAATGTTGTATTTTCACAATATATAAAAAGTAAGATGGCTAACAGGTACCGTGAAATGTCACAAGGCGAAATAACTAAATCTTTTTTGACATTTTCTTTGAAAATCCCCCTCAGCACTATAAGGAAAAACACTGCTGTTTTCTTGTGGTATTTTCCTGTGTGTGTGTGTGTCTGCTTTCTATCACGTTGCTACTACAAGATGATTATCGGCATGTCAGCTTAAGTGTCCCTTCATTGATTCGTTACAAGCTAGATACATTTTAATGCCACGCCAAAAGAGATCAATGTCTTTGCTTTCCCTTTTATTGTAATTGTATTTTAACTTTGGAAGTAAAAGTTTCTAGGAAGAGACTACGGGAAGTTTTGTGAGACACCAGAGGTCCAGAACAGGACCGAATGTCATTCAGCCAACCAGATGAGATACCCAAACTCACAGAGCAGAGGGAGCAGAACGGCCATGAAAACAAAAGAACAGAGCTTTTTTTTTTTCTACTCTGGGAGAGCTGCCCCAGCTTTTCTCCCAGCCAGCAGAGCAAAGAGCTGCTTGTACAGGGCTTTCCCCACAACAACACACGCCCCATCCGCCTGACTGGCCCTGTCACACCATGGTACGGCAAAACCCACCGCAACTGTCCACAATCAGGCCGGGCCTGCACACAGCCACACTTACCCTAACACCAGACTTCCCACGATTAACCATTACTCTGGGGGGCTGATGGGGCTGCTTTTTACAGATCACCCAGCCACGATGACTCAGCGGGCCACAACAACACCCCCAGCCCCATTCTTTCTCACATTCTAAACCTGTGTATTCATCCGCCAGCTACCCTTGGCACAAAATAGATCGGTTACATGTTTTGTTTTGTTTTTAGAATTGTTAATATTGACTGAACTGATTGCAAAATCACCAGCAGCAACACAAAATTGGCTGCTGGTGAGTTTCTGGTTTTAGAAGTAATGACCAGAGTGGGTCTACCCAAGAGGATCCAATACAAAGATTGTCTTCCCCCTGGATCCCACCTGTGCAGGTCTGAATTTCCTTCTTTCTTCACATACCAGATACACATTTGCTTGCATCTGATTTTCTTGCTCTTGCTCTTCCTCTTCTATTCTTTTGTGTTGCTTATGAGATTTGACATGGTGTGATGAGATGGCACATGGCCTGCACTCCATTGTGTAATTAAGATTTATCGCCAAGGAGCACTTGTACACACGCACACACAGACATGTCTAGCAAAATATTGGACTGATTCTTATGCGTGCATGTGTGTCTCGGGCCTGACATGCAGCAAGTGTGCAGCATTTGACAGTCTGTAAGGGTCCTTGACTCCATTACACTTCCACCACCTCCACCCTCTTCTCTCTGTCCTCTCATCCAGCTCCCTTACTATTGTGTCTCTTCTTTGTTATTGGCACTGGCAGGGAGCTGAATTGAGAACCATATCCAATCAGCCACCTAATCTGTCCGCTCGCTCCCTTTTCTTTATCTTTTCCTCTTAACGCACACAAATCTACTCAGCTCTTATTTGAGCATACAGGTGAGCTAGTGGACTGTATACAGAGAATGTTTTAACATTAAATATATCGCCATTGCTTTTCTTCCTAGACTGCTTTAAATCTTTATCTTCGACTCTTTGTGGACCTCTTCGGTGCCTCACAATGAATTTATTTATACTGCCAGTTCAGAGATGAAAGAAAGAAAGTGGAAAAGCTGATCTCTACTTTTGGTTTACTTTGATTTTACACGCATCAGAAATGACATAACTCAAAAAGATATTGCATTTTGGAAAAAAAATAAATGCCAGTAGATGCTGATCAAATATATGATGCAATCAAGATGAGTTACAATCAGGCCACATTTTTGATTATAACGAAAGATTAAGGCTTCCTACCTTAGGTTGAAAGCCAAACAATTTAAGGTAGAAATAACAGCTTAATTACATAATTAATTGAGTTCTCGTTCGTATTGTTCCCACATTTAATTTAAAATTAGACAACTAGAGAATACCAAAGCAAAGATTTAAATAGGATATTGTGTAAGCTTTAATGTGCTCAGTTATCTTTGACACATGGCACCGTTTTCAGTTTTTCAGCCAGAATAGGATCTAAATAGAATCTCCACAAATAGAATTTAAAAAAGAGAGAAGTTGATGTAAATAAACATCAAGTGCATCAATGATAAAAATAAAAAAATAAAGGTCAGGCTGCTATTTAGGGGTTTTTAAGAACAAGAGTGTGACGCACATGTGTCTGGATTTGTTAACTCACCTGTATTGTTTGATGTGCTGCACTGTTGTGGCCTTTCCTTCATAGTCAGTGTTGATGTTGGTGTTATGATCCTGCCCAAAAAACTAGAAGCAACTAAAATAACTTGATCAGAGCACACCTGATCAGGCAACCTCTCTGTCCACGGGCAACTGATCTACTCAGGGACTGATATCATTGCTGGAATGTGTGTGCGTGTGTGTTAGTGTGTGTTTGCATGCAGGCGTGTGGATGTGTGGGCGGGTATTTCACTCGTGTTATGGGGACATGGCTCTGTTTTCACATTCATATGATTTTCTTTTCCTTTTTCACTCTGGATTTTTTTTTAAATGTCTTTCAAAGACAATCAAATTTGAAAGTGTAAGTGTGTTTTAAGCATGTTTTTAATCGTAAAGAGTATGATTAGTAATATTTATTATTTTGGCTTAGTCACTTGAGTGTGTGCAATAGTGTGTATCCACAGTCTCTGCTAAGTTAACAAACTGAGGACTGGAATAAAATAATTTTAAAACAATTCTATATGAGAAACCAGCTAGCTAGCTAGTTACAAGAAATACCACAAGTGTCTGACCTCTGTCAAATATTCAAAAGTCTGTGTCCTTTCTCAGAAACAGTGAGCACATCCACTCCTCTTCAGTACCTCACCTGTTTAAGCTTCAAATTTAGGTTGGAGAAACGGTTTTTATGTGTATGTGTGCGTGTGTCCCTTAGCTACATTTCTGTCAGAGATCAAGACCCAGTGGAGTGTCTGAATGGCAGGCAAGCCTATTAGGTGGAGAAATATGACATTCGTCTAGGCCTGCTCACCATCCTTATTTTGTCCTCAGTGACAAACACCCAGACACACAGTTGTACATGAGTTTTTCCCTTCCACCTGCAGTTTTCCTGGTGCTTTTTTGGAGTGCGAGGGCATTTTCCAACCTGTTTTCATAAAGCGGATTAAGAGAAGTGTAGATAATACACACCAGGTTTAATTACCTTGAGCGGCAGGGGAAACTGGGCACATAAGACTTTAATCTCAAGTAAATTAAGTTATCAATGCACAAGCAGGACAAAACACAGTTGGGAATGAGAATGTACTTTCCAAAAAATTGTTCATATTGCTTATTTTAAAGACAACAACAAAATGTGGATCTAAGCAAAAAAATCAGAAACAAGGCTGTTCTGAAGTTTCACTGAGGTGTAGTCCCAACAATTTTACAACATTTACAACATTCAGAATTTCAGCCTGATTAAAACATCTACTCTGGATCCCTGCATGTCGTTTTCCTTTGTATCTATTTTTACGTATCACACATTCCCCCACTCACCTATGGCCACGAGCTGTGTGTGGGTAGTGACCAAAGGAGTACGATTGCTGATACATGAACATCCTGTGAAGGGTAGCCGGGCTGTCACTTAGCAATAAGGTGAGCAGCTTGGTCATCTGAGAGGGACTCAGAGTAGAGCCACGAGTCCTCCACATGGAAAGGAGCCAGTTGAGATGATTCACGCATCTGACTGGGCTTCCTTGTGGGCGCTTCCTAAATGAGATGTTTCAGGCATGACCTGGCAGGAGGAGGCCCTGGGGCAGATACAAGATGTACTGGAGAGATTATGTCTCTTGGCTGGTATTCCCCAGACAAACTGGAGGAAGTGGCCAGGTATCTCTGCTTAGACTGCTGCCCCTGCAAACTGGCAATGACAACTGGCCATGTACCTGAGCTTCTTGTACTGCATATAGAGCAATTTTGGTTACTAATGCTATTTGATATTTGGATGAGAGTATACAACGCAGTTAATTGCTATTATATATCCAGATATTGAGAGGCACATTTAATTAAACACTGAAAAAAAAAAGATCTTCCTTTACAAAACTAATGCGTGATTTCAATTACATTTAATCCAATTCATCATGATGCAGCACATCTATTGCAGGTTGGGTCCAATTAAACAAACCTGTCCTGCTGAAAGTTCTATTCTGCATTTCAGTGTCAAAACGTCTCCTTATCACAGTGCATGAATTGATTTTTCGTTGTTTTATATGTAGGCAACACTATTTTGATATATGTAATATTGTCTGCTGGAATAAATCTGGGGATTTTTCACATCTAGCAAAGCAAAGTGAAAAACCTTTACGAGATACTTGTTGACAATAACATCACATTTGCCATTTTTTTCCTGTAAGATTTCATGCTTCTATGTGAAGAAATCAGAAAATCGATGCCTGCTGGTTTTGTTGACTGTAAATAGTGGTTCACACAGACATTTGAAGGTCCTGCCAAATAACGAGCCTCTAATGGACTAGACGGGTACCTTCCATTCAGATTCTCCATCTGATGAATGAAATGAGCAGCAGAGGTCATTTGGCTTGTCCCCTCAAATCCATTGAGCACACTGGGTGCGAGTGGGATGCTTTTACACACCGATGAAATTCAAATGAAAGCGTGTAGGATGCACAAGCTAATTAAGATATAAGCATATAGTAGCAGTGAATTAGTTCAGAGTTAAATCGATGTGAAGCACTATGGATGTGGCTGAGTGATCAGTGTGGCCTGGTTACGCCGATGATAAGGTAAAGCAAACAGTTTCGAGGGTCAGTATGCAGAAAGGCGTCTCTAGAGTTCTTGCATGCTCTGAACACAGAACAGTCAGATCTGAATTGACAGAGTATCACTGAGGTTGAAACAAATTCAAACAAAATCTAGTAATGTAGATTGATCATGCTGATCACCTAATAGCATATGTTAGATCCCGGTCTCCAGAGGTGGGAAGTAACGAAGTACAAATACTTACAAATATTGTACTTGACAATAATTTTCAGGTATCTATAATTTTTCTGAAACCTTTCTATTTTCACTCCCTACATTAAAAAAAAGTCTGTTATTTCCACTCCTTACATTTACATCAATAGCATCATTAATAGCATTTATACTTAGGCGTTAAAGTGGACCGGAAGCAGTGCAGGTTTCCATAAGTTCAGAATCTAGCTAGCACTACAGAAGAGGAGAAAGAATTAAGGCAGTGTTTTTTAAAGAGTCAGGTAATTTCAAATTCAACAATTTATCAACGTTCAAATGCATTGTTTTCATTTTGTGAAACGTCCTGCAAAACAAATTAAGCTATACTAACTGTGGGTTATTCAAATGTTGCATGAATATACTGGGTAGTTTTGTCCAGTAGATTTTCACTTTTACTTGAGTAAAAAAAAGTTGCTTCAGTACTTTTTAACACAGGTATCTGTACTTCTCTGCCTCTCTCTGAGGTATCTTTAACCTATACAACAAGGATAAGATGAAAACCACTATAACTAATCCCACAGGCACAGTGATCTCTGTAAGATCAAGAGTTATTTCACTGGTAAACAACACTTGACTGTAACTTAACAACAACCCAGCCCCCCCAAAACCAATGCCAGCTCCCTGTACTTGTAATAAAGATGAGGTCAGTGCCTCCAAAGGCAGGTCTTGTCAAGGAGAGGAAGTGAAGTGAGGCAGCACTCACTAACCTGATGCAGATACCAGTTATATCTTCCGGTGTCTGCATCAGAGTAGCCAAGAGCGCAGGTAGCATGTACGCATGCATGGTTTCGGTCTGCCACACATTTACATACCAAGTGAGTTTTCCACGTGTTTCAGCATTTTCCAGCTAAAGAGAGATGCAAAAGATGAAAACTGAAAAATGGCAACAGAGTAACCGAGCTGAGTTACAGGAACGTCAGTAATAATTTGTGCATTCATGCATTCCCAGTGATTATTTTGACTTAGTTATTCATTAGTTCAGGTATGAGCAGCTACCATCAGCTGCCTCTATGTGTACTTTTAACTATACTAAAGTTAGAGAAAATAAACCAACACTGCACATGTACATCTCTGATCAACATCTCGTAGTCGCTTCCACTATCTTATGTAAAACACACAAGATAACCAAAGTGTTTTGTTTTTTTGCACTGGTGTGTCCTATAACAGAAAGGCCTGAATCCCAAAAAGACATTTCCAGATTTGTTCCACTGCTCTCCTTCCACTATTATAGAAAATTGCACAACACACAGGCAAATTCAGAGCAGCTCAAACCGAACTTTCTCTCTCTGTCGCCCGTCTGCTCACTGTGCACTGTAATAGTCCCAGTATGCAGGAATTTTGTGGGAAATATAGACACTACTCTGACTTCTCATAGTATCTGACGGAAAGTATAATTAGCTTGTGAATACAAGACAGAGGATTTCCGCCCCTTCAGGCAATTGCCAACAGTTTCATCATGCTCCCTATGCTGTCCAATTAGAACCATGAAACAAGTTTAAAACATATCTTAGGAAAACTCCAAACATTAATAAGCACCAAAGGTAAACACAGAACACTTGTTTAAATCCAATAATTCCTTAGGTGCCACTGGGAATTGTTTTAATTACACACAATGCATCCAAACTTGAGGTACTCTATAACAAGACTATCAGTGCTTTCTGGATTGCCTAACTGCACATATTGTATTTATTATCCACCTGACAAAAAAGGGGCAAACAAAGCACTTTACTCTTTGAAATCTGGCTTGTTTTTCCTCTACACTGGCTGCTTTCAAAGAAATTATTCAAAAGCCTTAAAAATCTTACGCTAATGCTTATGCACATTTCAGCACTTTTAATTATAATAGCTCTCTTCAGTAGAAGGTGCTTTAAATTAGGCAAACTGCTGAATACACTGATTTCCAGCTCCAGTGTCGGTTTACATAATGTAAGTCGTTTATCTATAATCTTTCTGGGTAACTAATACCAGATCAGCCTCATCTGTCACTGATTTTTAAACTCAATGGCCTTGAGGAGACCTTCACTGAAATGAACTGGAATGGGATTCCTGTCATCCCGATGAAAGACTTACGACAGGTTACGATTTATGTAATGACCTGAATCAAATATATTGATTCTACTGCAGCTATGTGACGTCCTACAAGAGTGCAGACAGTAAAACTCTTACAGGAGCACATATTTTATTTATTTAAGTTTGTCCCGGGTCTGATTTATATAAAATTGAATAAAAATTCTAAATAACCCTCAAAAAATACATAAATAACCCTCCACAACATTTCATTTACTAATGGGTTTCTGTGATATTGGCCTAAGTGCACATTCCCACTGTGGTCTGTGTTCATATGACATGAAGAAATCATGTTGTGATTTTTAAAAAGAGGGAATATCCACATCACTGAAATGGGTACAGCTAGACATACTGTAATTATAAGCTCAGTGGTATCAACCATATCTGATCTACAATAAATTACTGTCTTGGTGAGATGGCAGTGTTTAGTGCTGTAGCAATATGTGCTCCAAAAATCACCTGAATCGGACTCAAGGAGTGGGGCGTTTTCACAAAAAGAGAACATTATGTCACAACTATCCCTCACTATGGTCTGCATAAATTTTATAAAGCAATTTTTTTAAAGGATAAACTAGATATTTAAATTAATCACAGCGAACTGAACATGTGTACTTGTACACTTAAACAACAATAAGTCTGTAACATTAGTAATTATCACATTCGTTAGGAATATAATACATAGGAATAAAACTTGTCTGCTATATATTACATGCAATGACTTGTGTGCCTGTGCGTGTTGAATATGTGAGGGTAACAAGACAATGCTTGCTTGTTTTAGGTCCCGTCATTTTCAATCCATCTCCTGAGGCTAGAATAAGCAGTACTCTTTCCCACAGGCCTGTGCTAAGCCTAGTTGAGCATCTGGCCATGCGGGCTCTAATCAACACTGGCATGGTCATTCTGTCTGCGACAGGGGGGGGGGGGACTAGGAGACAGAGTCAATGAGGAGGTAGGGAGCGGGGAAGATGGAAGCAGATGTAGGCGATGCGGGAGATATCGGGTGAGCGTGGGTGAGGCAGTGGTGGTTAAAGATAAAGGGCGTACAGTAAGACAGAAGAGAGAGAGAGAGGATGTGCTGTAAATTGAATTGTGTCAGGGAGCATGTGTGTGAGTTATGAGGGTCAAAATGTCGCATGAGACCCTCAGTGAATAAAGCCAAGGATTGGCGAGAGATTGTACAGGCAAGAGACAGCAATTTCGAGCACAGTTATCACAGCTGTGTGTATTTATGTTCATACTATATGAACAAAGCTGGATTTTAGTCATGTTTGTAGCTTATTGTTTTTTTTACTTTAATTTGCAGATATTGGTTGGGGGAATTCAGGTTTAGATTTATGAAAAGTGCACTAATGCCTCCTCATGGCTGCTAAAATGAAGGTGAAAAATGAGCAAAAGAGAAGCGGGTGGAGGGAGGGGTAATAAACTGACAGACAGATGAAAGGAAACATGAGTTCATCTGGTTTATGTGCGTCCAGATGAGGGCAGAAAAGTGAGAATCTTCACCCAATAAGAAACGGGAAGCCAGCAGAGACGCAGAGTGATGAGGGAGAGAGTGAAAGACAACAAGTCAGAGTGAATGACAAGCGCAGCAAGCAGCCGGTTAGATGCAGTCAGTCTAATGATGACTTGTCATTTTATTTAACTGGGGACTGACTGACATGCGTCAAGAGTGTAGGCTGAAGGAAACGATGGCAGCCCATAGAAGGAATGAAAGGAGGAAAGAGGAAAAAGACCAAGTTTGTACTTTTTCAGATGGGCTTTCATTCAGGTTTGATCTGTAGTTTTAGATTTCACTGATACCATACCGCACTGGGTGTCGCAAATTTCTGTGTTCTGTTGGCATTTTTCAGATTTCTTAGCGGTTTTGTTTTTCAAGCCAACTAACCAACTACTGTGTGATGCATTTGTCCCACCAACATCAATTGAAGGTAACACAGAGGATGTTAAGCAGATGCTAAGAGCAGTTAAGCAAATTATTTTCAATGTTTAACAAATGTTAATTTATATTTGCATATATTCACATACAATATCAATGTTATCTAAACGTATCTGTAATTTTATGGCAAGTTTACTTGCAGTCACTGTTTATCAGAACTTTGACATATAGCTGGTTAGAAAGTTAATGTCAACATGACTTTCTGTCAGTAGACTAAAGACTAAAAGGTAGTCATAGCTTCTGGGTCTGAAACATGAACCCATTGTGTTCATGTCTTAAAACTTTAACACCAGGAGCAAAATCAGGAACCATCTGAATTTTCTCACTAACCCTAAATGGTCGACGAGTATTATTACTCATGATGTGAAGCAAACCTGCATTCGTTCTAATGGCCAGCAGTGATTGCATAAATAAGTCCGATTGTATAAACATTGGATGAGTTCTTGCCCCAAGTGCAGGAGATTAAGTATCTCGGGATCTTGTTCACGAGTGATGGGAGAAGGGAGTCGGAGATTGACAGACAGATTGGTGCTGTGGCTGCAGTGATGCGGATGCTGCACCGATTCCATTGTGTTGAAGAGAGAGTTGAGTGTAAAAGCAAAGCTCTCGATTTACCGGTCAATCTTCATCCCCACCCTCACCTATGGTCATGAGCAGTAGGAGCTGTAAGAATAAGATTGTGGATACAAGCGGCGGAAATGGGTTTCCTCCGAAGGTTGGCTGGCTCTCAGAATAGAACCGCTGCTCCTCCACATCGAAAGGAGCCAGTTGAGGAGGTTTGGTTATCTGATAAGGATGCCCCTTGGGTGAGGACACGTGGAGAGATTTATTTTGTAAAATATATTCTCTATTAAAGTCAAAAAGGAGGATGAAGTAGGGTATGGTTGTGGTAGACCCATGTTGTGATTAGCAACTTACTATTCACTAGCTGGGCCCACGTCCTCATTTTACGTTTGACAACGTTTTAGTAGGTAAAGGTGAACGCTTGGACATGAATTCAGCTGCGGTTTGGGGAAGGCCTCAAAGGGGACTGGCGACGGCTCCCGGGCCTGGCAGATCCCCGTGTACTAAACAGAAGTGAAGAAGTTAAAGAATTGAAAAGGGGAAGGAGGGTGGGGCACGTAAACGTGAATGACAGCTTGCAGAACTGGGAGAACCTATATAGATGAGGGCCGGAAGGACAGTGTTTGGAGACGTGTTCCCGCTCCTGAAATTCCGATACATAATCTTCAACTGTGTGAGAGTGGCCTACTCACAGAGTAGTCCAGAGGATGTCTAGATGTGGTCCCAACCAACATAGCAAAAATGAGGATATGATCAGTTTTTGATCCTCAGGTGGGACTTTTTCTAGCTATGCTAAAGTCCTAGGTTGATTGTGCTTACGCCTTTAGGCCCCCTTGAATCAGTTGCCTGAGAAGAAAAGGTTCGCAGAATCACTTTGGTATACACATTTTTGTAGTGCTTTTATGTAGTTTAGTTTAGTTGTCTTGTTTATGTTCTCTGGTCTATCACCTTTATTCTTTTATTGGTACTTATTATTATATTCAAGTTTCCGAATTTCACATCACCTCTTGCTTGTTACATCTGGTTCCAAAACACCAAGAAAGCAATTGCTCAACTTAAGTCTATAAGATGGTGCGTCCATCTTTTATATGCTGTCTTTAAATCTGACTGTGGTGCTCTGAATAGTTGCTCCAGGGCCCTTTGAGCAAGACCTGTTTTAAATCACTGAAGAAATTTCGAGTTGTGGGTGACAATCAGATATCGTCACCCAGCGACTACACTAGTTCTCTTTCTCTGCACGTGCTTTATCTTATCTGTATCTCCGCCTGTCCAGCAATGCTGTACCCGTCATTGCTTTGTGGCTTTTGCTGTTGCACAAAGTGATATGTTGTTTACGACACCACCGGCAATATGAGCTGGGCACTCAACATGTCACCGCCATTATTATGAAGTGCCACATTCGAGACCAGAACATGAGCTGCAGCGCCTCGCCATGCCAAGTTATGTGCGTGTGTCTATGTGCGCACAGCAGACCAGCTCCAGTGTGCCGTAATGAAGTTTCAGGTGCTGAGGTGGTTCAGACCGTCAGCTGTGAAATTGCTTCTCATGTGACCAAAACATTCCAGCCAACAGAGAGTTTAAAATATGTGTGTCTGTGGATAGGAACACGAGACAGAGAGAGAGAGGTGGCAGATAAAAGGAAAATGCCATAAAGGCTCATAGTATTTCCCTGTGAACCTGTCTGTTCTCCTTACATTGTCCTTTCAGTTTCTCACTATCCCACTAATATAATGCATGTATTTCTGAGGTACATATCCATTGATTCATTTTTAATGCTGTGAGCCAGTGCAGCGATCAAACGGTGGCGCGGCTTCCCTACTGAAACTCAAAATCTGCTTGTTGGGAATCTCATTGTTAAGTATTTTAAAAGGCTTTAAAAAAAGAAGCAAATTAATAAATAAATAATTTTTTCTAAAATTGCTAGATTCATTACAAAATACATTAATCATGCATAACTGTCTGAGCTCTAATTTGACATCGTCGTGTGATCAATAGGTTTAATGAAACATTGAAGCTATAATAAGCGAGGGAACTATTGAGAAGGAAAATGTTTTGTTACGGAATAAATGGAAAAGAAATGACTTCTTTTTAAGAGCGTGCCTGTGTCTAAGCATCGAACAAAAGACAAATTATTTCCTCGACACAACATCTCATTGTTGGAAACACGAGCAGCGTCGTACGGATTCCTTTCAGCACACTCGAACGTGTATTTTTGGTTACTGAGCTGATGGAGAAATGAGAAGCTCTATCCATATCTCACACTCGCAACGTCGCACAAATACAGAAGACGCACACACACACACACAAACATTAAGACACACCAATACAAATACAGACAATATCCATCTTTCCCCCCCCCATCTGTCTGTCTCCCCGTTGTTTTCAGCGCAGTAGGAACAGCTGACAAGTTTCCTCTTCTGGCGTGCCTTCAGCATTATTTCACAACACACAAACACACACACGTAGACACAAGGAAATAACACACAGTGCCTCTACCAAAACTAGTAAAACTAGAGCCAGACTTTGCCACTACCCCATAAAAACAGTGTCCTGCATAAGATTTGAATCCCTGCACCCACTCTGAATCATAGATTGACAGCTTCCATCAGTGCTTTGGATCGATAAGCTGTTTGGTAAACTTGATCAGACTCCCATAAATGAAACAGAGTCAACTTACACATGAAGAGAGGAAGGAAGTCACAATTTCATCTCCATGAAATTCATGTTGAAATTCTGTTTAATTATTAATAAAGCTCTAAATAAGTCTAAACAACAGTTACGTCAAAGCACAATACGTTGTACAGTAAAGTCAGGCTCAAAGAGGTAAACCAAACAATTTCTGTTGATTCTTTTGGTCCTTCTTATTCCCTCCATCTTCCAGTTCTTCCATGTCTCTGTAGCCCATCTCAGCGCCACTGACATAGATCCTGGCAGGGCAGGATGTTGTTACCATGGTTACTGAAAACTAGGAAGATCCCCGTCATGCTTCCTGTGCTCCCCCCCCTCCCATAGCCCCCTCAGGCATAGCTTAGGAACCGGAGTGGTGATCTCTGGATACAGCAGCACACGCATACAGAGAAAAAGGTACCAAAGGATATTTACACATTTGCCTACAAACATTTTTGTTTTCTTTCTGACAGGCAAACGGAAATGACTTATAAAAAGAAGGAACTTTAATACTGATAAAAAGCAAATGAAGAGACCAGCGGCTCATTTATCCACTGTGATTCTATACGCCCGGTGGTATCTGATAGACCTTCCCATCATAAATGGCCCCGTAATCTATTAAAACAACACAGACTGTGACCAAAGAACTGGAATTAAAATGTGATAACATTTTTGGAAAAAAAAAAGAGTAAAAGCTTTAAAAGAAAGGTTGGGACTTTTTTGTGCTTTCATAAATTTTTCTTTGTTTCTAAACTAAATCACTGACACCAGATCAGTTGGTAAGACATTTGTGCACAAAACTGAAGAAAAATCATAAATAAAAATCCTGCGGGCTTCTTATTATCTCATTGTTGCTTCACTGTCACACTAAAAACTTTTTTGTGTTATGCAATTTTTTGTAATTACAGAGGAAGCTGATATTTCAGGGATAACTTGTTTTGTGCTTACCTCTTTTGCCCAAGGGATACTTTTGGAAAATGACAAGAGGAAGACGGACAGTTAATAGAGAAACAATAATATTTAACATCCGAAACAACAAAAAAAGTCGTAGCGAGCTCTTTTATCAGTATTAACTGATATACTGGATTCACCACAGATGCAACTGCATCTTAGTTGCATAGTTTTTGCTTACATATTAAAATTTTTATACAACATTAAGCATAACTGGTACTTCCTCAGACAATTTTATTTAGTAAATTTGACACTGGCCGGCGGCTCCCAGGCCCTAAGTTGAGTATTACCATTACATAAGCTTCAAAGTTTAACAAATTATTCCATGTTGACATTTCTGTGACATGCTCTTTTCCATGGAAGGCGCATACTATGGTGATTTGTTATCAGCCTGAGGATTAGCTGTCAGACGAGTAATGGTGCTGACAGATCTGGGTGCACACGGCTCTATCAGTGTTTGGTGAACAGCCTGTCACACATCAGCTTTGTCCAAACAAAATAAATGCAAATGTGTTTAACAATCGACGGTGGATTTTATTATTTTTTGCGGATGTACTAAAGAGCGAAAAAAACACACACAGACGCACACATACAAAAAACGAAAATCCAGGTGAACTGAATGAAGATGTAGTTCACACATGACTTATAGACCTCCTGTTCCTTTTTAGATGCATTATACTTTCAGTAATACATGTTGTTTTAAGGATTGACAGGCCATAAAACTGAAAAATGAAAAGGTTTTCTGTATGGGAGCTGTAGACAATAAATCACGTGTGGGTAAGAGCTACTTTGTTTGTGTTTGCAAGGAGACTTGGATATTGAATCTTTGGTCAGAGCTACAATGCTAATCCTATTGACCCTCTCTGTGTCTTTCTAAGTGTACATTAACCCTTGTTTCACCCAGGGTCTCCTCTTTTTAATGTATGGGACTGTTTGTGGTAACATACAGATAGAGACAGCGACACAGACAGACGGACATAGAAATCTGATGGACTTGCAAGTGAAGTGAGGCGTTAAGGCACAGAATTAATTATAAATTCACTGTCAGGCCTACGGAGCTTGTTCAACTCACTCACATATTAAAACACAGATATGTAAATTAATTTATCCTGTTATTCTTTTTATCTTCATTATATCTCTGTGTACAGTCAGAAGGCAAAATGGCTGTTCCTAATATGATTAAATAGATATTTTTCTTTATCTTCTTTGCAAGCTACATAGTCATTGAATAAGACAAAGCAACTATTTAAAGGGACTAATAGGGTCTCGGTTTGATGAACACTTATTAACAGATATGCCTGACAACACATTCCAGTCACGCTGAACTAAAAGTTGTTTCTATGTCTGATAAATAGTAGGCATACTCGAAACATCATATAATACTACATGCAATAAATAATGAAATTGGAGTTCTGTAGTGTGCAAAACATTTATTCTTTTCTACTCTAAAAATTGTTTACCAAATGTATTTACAAAGAACAATCTACATGTAGTGTCGCTGTTTGTTTTGAGATCAGCTACTACACATAATGCATGTAATCTGTAAGGATTGAAGAGTGCCATTAATCCGGGTACCCTGAGCAGTTTACATAGCAAATTTCACCCAGATTGATTAACATGTTCATGAGGAGTTTGAGTATATGCTATAATCATTAGACCAGTGGTTCCCAAACTTTTTTTTCTAGGCCCCCCTTTGTTTTACAAGAAAAATGTGCGGTTTCTTTCACACCTCAAACATTTAGTAAACAATTAAGCAAATTGAATATTTGTTTCTTCCACACGTAAACGTCGTTTCGAATCACTGAAAACTGAGATTTTTTAAAACTCCTTTTTTCCGTTTACGTGTGGACGAGGAATACAGAGTTCGTCACGCAACGTCAAAGGTGTGTGCCTTTTTTCACGTCACGCTGTGCGCCACGTTATTGTTTACATGAGATGAATTGCAGAATGGCAGATAGAGACAAAATACTGTTAATCTGACTATCTTCAGGTTTTACACGCTAGCATATACAAACGCAGTTACTGTCCCTCTATTTAGAAAGGCTGAGGCGTCACGGTGTGATTATTTTACTGTATGTGTAATAATATTCAACATTACTATCAATGCATTTTTCAAAAAATACAGGTGAAACCAAAGGGCAGATATGCTTCACCATATTTTCTAGTCTTTGGCTTAGAATGAAGTTGGTTTGGAAACATATTCAGTGATGCTTCATCTCCCGCTTTGCATTTCTGTGGGCGCCCCGTGCTAGCAGTGTCCAAGCGTTTTGTTTTTTCTTCCCCCTTCCCTTTTCATACCGCGGGGCGGGCCCCACACTTTGGGAAGGTGTGCATTAGACTAAGATGATAACAAACAATGCAACTTTTGTTACTTGCTTTTAATCTCTCCACACAGCTGTTCATTGCTCCACAAGCTGCACTTGTCCAATTTATATGGAACCTGTGCATACTGTATCTTAGGACACACTTCACTGGGTTGTACATACGGCACAGGCAAACTCTTCCAACCTTTATGATTACCTGCCTCTCTGTGTGCATGTCTTTTTTCCACATTTCCAGAGAGCCAGCAGAGTTCTGCAGAAAAGAGTTTTACTGTGCTTCTGAGACACAGGCATCTTTGACTTTCTAGGAACTTTGTTTCAAAACTTAACAAAGCCTTTTTTCCCCAATCATAGCGATGGGGGGATATGCCAAAAGGAAAGCTGATAACAACCTCTTTAAAAGGAATTAATTTCTCTGTGTGCCTTCCTACATCTTCATTAGCAGAGTGTTCATTGTTGTCTGGGAGTGAGATAGAAGGTCAGAATGACCCCATGTAGTATTCAGAGAGACTGGATAAGTTGTCACAGAAGCAGCTAAGTGCTGCCCAGCTTTGCTGAGGCAAAAATGTTTTGATATTTAAGCAACCGTCATGTTATGGAAGCTGTGGCTAAGCTTTCAAGATGAATTAAAGCTGTGAGGATGTCTCTAGTTGTGACACTGAGGCCACCTTTTAGCTGGGAGTGACCACAGTGCCACATGTGACACAATCAATTAAATCTGACAGTTTTATCAATGCTAGCGCTCGCCTGCTTCCTAACACCACTCCTCAAAGACAAAGACTTGTTTTTTGTCCAGACAAGAGCTGATCAAATGCTGTCGAAAGGCTTGGATGTATTTTATGCCAACACAAACAACTCAAACTATTTTTAGAGGGAAAAAAAATATAAAATTAAATGTTTTCCTTGTTCGCAAATGTAGGAGGCCAAAACAAGAAGCACCCTGAGGAGTGGTGACTGTAAAGCAGATGGGCCAGAGCAACAGGCACAGGAAAGGGCATGAGAGGAGGCTGGTGAGGCTGACAGGGGGCAGCTTGTGGAAAATGCCTGAAAACTGTTCAGTCATGACTTTTACATAATTTCTTCAAATGTTGCATAAGATTGTCTCTGACTGACATAATGTGTGTTGGGGTGGTGCTGTTTGCAGCCTCTCAGGCTGCTGAGTTTCAGACCAAACTTAAAACTGTGTTACACCACTGTGTCTAATGAGGAGGAGGCTCAGTGCAACTGAGCTGGGCTTAGATTAGCAAGGGCATACCACAGCTCAGAGAGGTGAGTCTCTAGGATGTGGTGGGTAGATCTTATGCGACTGAGGCTAGAGTGTCTAAGTAGAAATGTCTGTTCTCCTAGCTGTCATCCAGGGGAAGAATGTTGATAATTAATGACTTGGGAGCTCTATGCCTGTTACATATCCAGGTGACACTAAACCCTTTGGCAGAACTCTAGCAATAATTGTGAAGCAGACAGATTTCTTTGGGTCAAGACTGCATTTGCTAAGACAGGAGAGCAGTTAAGGTCACACTAGGGAAAACAGAACAAAATTATTTCAACAGTTAGCAATGAACTTCTGATCCTGTTGCTTTAGAAATGGATTCTTTGCCGACTGGGACCGGATCTTATACCCTTCACAGTCAGTTGCTGTCCTCAAAGTGACTTTGTAGCGTCAAGACTGCAATAAGACGCAATATGAATCTGCAATATGATTGAATGGGATCAGGTTTGCAATTACATGCAATCTGTTTCTGATAATACCACAATCACCTGTTATCCGCTGGCGCAAATCTGTTGCCGTCCACATACACAGAAATTCATACTGAACAGACATCAACGACTTATATTTAGAGTCAAGCTAGAACCTGATAAATTTGAAACAAATGCAAATTCAGACGTAGTTGATGCAGGACGACAGTAAAATGACATAGGTGCTCGGCAGCTGACAACCAGTTGAGTTGCTCACAGGACAGACTGATTCTGATTGATTGCAACGTGTAAGTGATCTTTGTGCATTTATGAATTAGATGATGGTTATCTGCAAACCTTTGCAAACTGTCTAAGAGAGAGACTACAGTCGGTCTAACAACTACTTGCACTAGGTCACTGAAAGCATAACATTTAATTTATAGCAGAGATTCATGTCCTATTTTCATCTGATTGTCAGATTTCTGAATTCAGCCGCCAGTTTTGTGTCACTTGAATAGACCTAGAATTTAAACAACATACTGTAGATTATAAAAATTATAACAAATATATAAATCTGCACCAAAAAGCCTCTTTAACAATAATTTTTAAAATCTGTGTACACATGCAATGATTTGCTAATTTATTCACAGTACAACACAGAAAATATATCAGGTGTTTAAACTGGGCTATTTTACTATTTCATGAAAAACACAGGCTCCTTTTGAATTTGACGGGGTGAACACATATAAAAATGTTGGAATGGGGACCACAAAAGGCTGGAAAAGTAAGAGGTACTAAAGAGAGACAGCTGGAGGAACATTTTGCAGCTAATCAGGTTAATTGGAAACAGGTCAGTAACATGATTGCAATCTTAGAGAGACAGAGTTACTCAGAAGTAAAGATGAAAACTGCATCTAAAAATTGTGGAAATGTTTCAGAAAAATTTTAAAAGTAATATTGGGAAGACTTTCAATATCCATCATTTATAATACATATAGATGATACATATAATATATCATAATGTAACAATACGATACATATAATATCGTAATAACATTTCCAATAATCTAGATTTGGTCTTAGCTTTCATCCTTGTTCTTTGTGCGTAAGTGGCAAAGCTGAAAATCAATACTGGATGCCCGTGATCGTCCGGCTCTCAGACGGCACTGCATTAAAAACAGGCATGATTCTCTCATGGAAGTCATTGCATAGGCTCAGGAACACTTCCACTAATCATTATCTGTGAAACAGTTCACTGTGCCAACCACATCGGGTAAAACCCTTTCATGCAATGAAGAAGTCATACGTGAACACGATCCAAAAAAATACTACTGACTTGAATGAAATGAGCTGAAGCAATGCAGAAAACTGTTTTGTGTTCAGATAAATCAAAATGTGAAATTCCTTTTCTAGAAACATGAATGCCATGTCCTCTGGACTACAGACGAGAGGGACAGCACTCAGTTCAAAAGCCTGCATCTCTGATTGTATGGGGGTGCAGTAGTGTCTATGAAACAGACATCTGGAGACCATCGATGCTAAAAGGTAAATAGAGATTGTAGAGCAACATGTGCTCCCATTCAGATAATGTCTTTTTCAGTTGCTACATATTTCAGCAGGACAATGTTAAAACAGTATACTGCATCTATTAAAACAGCATGGCTTTACAGTAAGAAGCATGAAGAACTGGCCTGCCTGCAGACCAAACTCTCCAGCAACTGAAAACAAAAAGAGGATCCAGGACTCTTGAGCAGCTAGAATCCTCTATCAGAGAGCATCCCTCTCCCAAAAGTGCAACAGCTGGTCTCCTAAACTTCCAGATGTTTATGGGCTGTTGTTAAAAGAACAATGGATGATACACAGTGGTAAAGATGTCCCTGTCCCAGCTTTTTGGGGGCATGTTGCTGAGCCATTATTTTTCTTAACATGGTACGCTTTTCTCATTTTAAACATTTGATGTGTTTTGCATATGCTACTGTGAATAGGATATGGAGTTGTGAGATTTCAATTCGATTCACTTTCATTCATATAGTGCCAAAAAACAACCTCAGTTGCCTCAAAGCAATTTCGGCCAATATTTACATTTAACACATCGTCCCAACTGTTTGGGAATTGGGGCTGTATTAGCTCAACACACTCAAGCACTCCAATACTTTTAAGAATACTCACACACAAACACACACCCTTTCTGTGGTGTCAAGTAATTTCTGCCTCTGTCTGTTTTTTCCTCTTCTCTTCATTTACATCAGATCGGTCCAGTGTTTTCCAAGCACTGCTCCAAGAAACCTATGAGCAGGCATGAAACTGTGTGCCCAGTTCCTGTGCTCACAATGTATTTCAGCACAGTATATGAAACTCTACTGTGCTTTGATGTAATTTATGGCTGGGCTTGTCTCCTTGTTTCCTCAGTGTTGGCGCAGTACAAGTCTCCCAGGAGGTGTGTATCAATATAAGAATGAAAGAGGAAATCCGACAACAAAAAGTGCTGTTCATCTATACTTGACACGGCACTTCCTCGGGCACTACACCTGCTACATTTGAAGTAGGCAGGCTGAACGGGCAGCAGACACACAGAGATCCCTTTATTTATTACTGAGATGTTCGGAAATACAACGGCAATAAAACAAAATAATTGCCAGCCAGATGTTCACCATTTGGCATTTACCTTTGTTCACCTAATTTACACAATTCTCTCTCCAGCCATTCATTGATACATACATCCACCTATCCATTTTCTTAACTGTTTACCCATTTGTGTGGTGTGGGAGGTGGTGGGGGCTCGCCAGGACTGTACTCCCTCCTCCACCCCCTAACCCTTGCCCTGTTTCGAATTTGAATATCATGCAATGTAATTTTTGTTTCTTTCTTATCTGCTTTCTTAAGACATCACAAAGAGCATTCAGAGCTTCTATTATCAGGTTCAGCGACTCAGTCCAGTGCACACAGTACTAAACTGTAGGTGGATTTTCTCTTGCTGTGGGAATCAGTGGACCGATCGCCCTGTGCTCAGCCTTGCCCAAACACACTCACAACAAGAGCCTGTCAGCTAAATCAAGATGAACCCTGGCCTTTAAGAGAGGCTGTGGGAAGAGGAAGAATAGCAACGCTCATTAAAATGATTTGCCCCGCCTACACTTTAAGGCCATTTCAGCATGCTGAGATGCACTATGTTTGAAAAGAACTAGAATAAAGAAAAGTAAAGTATTATTTCTCCTGCCTTACATGTCACAAATATGTAATTTTTAAGGTGTACTTTGACGGGGAAATCAAAAAGGAGAGTCTGCATGACACCAAACTGCCTTTTAGCCACTGCACTGGTTTAGACATTAAACTTTAGTTGGCGTCTCATGTATAAAAAACACAATTTTGCTCCCAAAGCAAAGCAATAACATTCACAAAACATCATTCTGTCATGACATTCTAACACCATCTAACATTCTGATCTTTAGAGCTCTAAATGGGATTCACTTAATAATTTTGTGTCGTTTCCTTTGATCCATCTGTATTTGCTCTTCTCTAATTCTGTCTAGAGGAAATAGCATTCGGCACTGACAGTGATGCACTTCGACAAGCAGCAGTTTAGCAGCATTACCAGACTTCAGAATTTTTCTCAGGAAAATCTAAACTATAACCCTCTAATTTTGTTTTGCAGTTTTAACACAATTTCATAATTCTCTCACACTCCCACAAGATCTCGCTTAAGCAGCAAACCTTTACAGCATCGTCCTGAAAATACATCAATATTTCCCTGAGAAAAAAAAAACTATAAAAACTCCCAGATCACAAGCTCAATACTCATCATCCACACAACATAGGCATCTCCTATAGATAAATATAACAGTGGGCACTGGCACCAGTCCAGAACAAAGATTTATCGAATAAAGGATTTAAAACTACACTGCAAGTAGAATTTATTAAATATGCTGTGTGCTATCATTGGCTGTTTGGGTCTGTGTCTCCCTGTAGGCTACATATTATAAGCAAACATGAAAATCACTCAAGTGAGACATGTTAAACTACCGAGCAGGCTAAATTCTTCTAGTGATATTCATATCGCTCACTGAATGCACAACTTGATCGACTTTGTGTCAGCTAATGATGCCTTGAAAGGAAGGTTTTGGAAAAAAAAAAGCTAGAAGGCTAAAAATCTCCCCTTTCTCCCGTCTCTTGTCCCTTCCCATCCATCTCTATCAGTGTTAATGGAGTGTCTGTTCACGTGTCATCGTCGGTGTGCTGCGGGAATCTAAGTCTAATTGGATGGGCAGGGGCAATGCTTTGTTTAACTACAGACATGACAGGCTAACGAGGACAAAAACCCTGGCACAAAATAACCTTGCACGCTCACTGTGATACATGCATATAACGATGCACACTCACACAGACAGGCATGCATCAACATGCATTTGATTTCTGTTTGCTGTATACTTAGGGCTATTTTTTATTTTCTTTTAACATCATGATTTCTGGGTCTTTATCCAACGATGTACTCCAGGATCTAGCAGACACAACACATTCACATCCTCAATACAGGCCCAGTCTTCAGGGTTCAGCTTGTGGGGGGCCATATGGATTCTTACTCAAACATCAGATGCTTACATTAACATTAAGCACATGACAATTTATTTATTCCTTTTCTTCATCTATGCTTCTCTATCTCACTCAGACCCGAGAATGATGCCCCTCAGCAAAATCGCAGTAATGAAAATACGCCAGAGTAATAATGCTATAAATAACATCTGTACAGAATGCTGTATATTTCCGTGGGAATTTCTGGTCCACGGTTTTGATATGTGTTGCACATGAATCTTCTCTTAACAATCACAATTTCACCGCCAGCACCGTCTTAACTGCTTTTGAAGATAATTACCACTTTGTTTGCCATTTGTCCCTGCTCAGCAGGGATTTGTGTCAAGCCCTCTAATTGGACAAAAAGGTAGTGGATGGTACAGTAAATGGCCTGTATTTACAAATCATTACCTCAGCAAGAAAAATTTCCCGGAGTCAAAGCATACAAATTCCTTTTAATTAGTGAGCCAAGGAGAAAGTGGGGTAGTAACAGCGAGAGGGATAATAAAGAGAGATCAGCTACAGCATTAAAACCACTGGAACATACAGTTGTGGTCAAAAGTTTACATACACTTGTAAACAATATAATATAATGGCTCTACCGAGTGTCCCGTTATTTCTAAAACTCTGATTTTTCTCTGATAGAGTGATTGGAACAGATACTTCTTTGTCACAAAAAACATTCATGAAGTTTGGTTCTTTAATGACTTTATTATGGGT
>NW_024582423.1:399865-425776 GCF_018398535.1 Haplochromis burtoni
GTCAGTGTTGCGTCCTCCATCATAGCTGTGTGATTTTTCCCTGTGGCTCCTTGTGCTTTAGTTTTCCCAGTTTAGTTTATTTTGTATTGTTTTTCATGTCCCACTCCACGCCAGCAATAAAGCTGTGTTTTTTGAGTTTACCTTTTGACTCTGTGAGTTTGCGTTTTGGGTCCTACTCTTGCCTGCACACAGCCGTATTGTGACAATACTCTAACAAATGGGTCAATAATAATCAGTCAGATGAGTTTAAAACTTTGGCCTCTAAGGAAGCACATTATTTAACTTCTTTTACCTGTATAACTTTTTTAAAAGTCAGCAAAAAGGGGACACATTCCTTTTGTTAACTTAGAACCAGTCCAGTGAAATGAACTGTCAGGCCAGCTGGGTCTCAGAGGACAGCACCATTAACTAAATAATCAGGCAATCAGCACTGGCCCCACACTCACATGCTCCACAATCAAAGTGGACTTGATGTTTTATTGTATTCTTTCACTCCCTTTCTCTGCTGCTGTCTACTGAACCTCATCGAGCTTGTGTATTATAATATCTTTTTACATCAAATGACATTTTAGGTTAGAAAAATGTGTAACATGGTGCCAAGCAGAAAAAAACTCAGTAGGCCTCCACAGTCTTTCCATTTAGTGAGCGTATTTCCTCTTCTTTTTCCTTCAAATATTTGAATTTGTGGTAAAACGTTTTGAAATTTGGCACACTGATTGGAAACATTGTGTGATTTTCATCATGTCTGGGCCTTGAGCACTCTGGCACCACCTGCGAGTCAAAGCAGTGGTGCGTTTATACACCTAATTTTTGAACCATGCATACAATTGCCATGAATTGGCCTTAGAATTCATGTGATTGTGCCAGTTTCAAAGCATCATGTCAGTTTCCACCGCGTATGATTCCATTCGGAAGGGGCTCAAGGTAGAGCCACTACTCTTCCACATCGAAAGTAGCCCGTTGAGGTGGTTCAGGCAGGTGTCTTAGATGTTGGGTGAGGTGCCCTAGGCATGTTCCACCAGGAGGAGGCCCCGGGCAGCCCCACGACACACTGAAGAGATTATATCTCTCGGCTGGCGTGGGAACACCAATGTTCTCCCCCGGACAGGCTGGAGGAGGTGGCTGGTTAGAGGGAGAGCTGGGCTTCTCTGCTTAGGCTGCTGCTCCTGCGACCGAATAACCAGAAGAAAATGGATGGATAGATGGATGGATTGAATATGAACCCATTTTTGCATTTTTCAGGGTTTTGATTGTAATAAAATATATTTCTCTAAGTATTAGGGACTTGCCAGCACCATGAGCCACTCTATAACATTCAGGTATCTTCTAGCAGTAGTCAGTCAGTAGCCACCACAAAAATCAGCTTTTAGTGCAGTACACAAACTGTATGCATGCTTCTGCTGTAGTTTAATTGTGCTTTTAAGGTCTAGTTTAGAAATAGACATGGCATGTATTAGCAGAATGTTAGTGGTTTATGGGCAAAATAG
This sequence comes from Haplochromis burtoni, assembly GCF_018398535.1. NCBI lineage: Eukaryota > Metazoa > Chordata > Actinopteri > Cichliformes > Cichlidae > Haplochromis > Haplochromis burtoni. The sequence goes on from NW_024582423.1 coordinate 401,353, forward strand.
TCATCCTTATAATGGAAATTACAGGGATATTGTTGCTGTACTTTTAAAACCAATATAAATAGTGTCCTACTTTGTCTATTGTTTTAGATGTTTCTCTAAATCACTTGTATTGATTTAGGACTATCGTCATGCAGCCTCCACCCCGCACTGGTTGCATTGCAGCCAATTTCTGTACAATAGGATTACTGGGAAGTGGAATGGCTCGCCTTGATCAGCTCTATCAGTTAACAGCTGTGTAAAGCTTCATCGTTATATTAAAAAAACAGTAAAGAAAGACAAAGGACGAAGAAACGAGAGACTAAAATAACTTGTGACCAAGAAAGAAGCTGTGTCTGTTGTTTGGACATCTTTTTTGTTTTGTTGTAAACAATGAGATTTGTTTTGCTGTTATTTCTGTCTAAGCTGCTTTTTGTGCTCTTGTCTCCACCAATATTCACTATTGGTGGGGCTCAGGCAGCTCCACCACACATAGCAACAGGTAAACAGGCGAGGTGATGCAGCAGTATTACACAGGGCACAGAGGTGTTTTTTTTCCATTGATGGGATAAATTGTGGTTGGAAGAATGAGTCTGAATGGTCCTTTTTTTAGAAGAAAAACACATGTCTAAGACTGTTTAATTCAATATGCATGTTATAAAGAAGCGTAATGTTATACTGGGATCATAGCCATTGCCAGTTTTCTTGTAGGCACTTCTAAAATGTGTCATGACAAATTTGTCATTTTCATGCATTTCATGTCAATCAAATGTTAAAGGAAACAAAAACAAAACTGTAGCTTTGGCAGCTTAAAAAGAGGGAATATTATATATTAAAAATGTGTAACTTCAACATATTTTGAAAGATTTTACAATTAGCGAACTTGCTGTTTCTCCGTCAGACAGGTGTGCTTCAGAGAGAAGGAAGAACAGACAGGAACATGTGAGCTGCAGCAGCAAGACAGGTTAAACCACAACAGATGGGCAGAAACACGAGGACATCAACAACTCACTTGCCCCGAATCGATTCTACGCCATGCAATCATCTATCCTGAGAAGCAAACACTTACTCAGTAATAAGATAGTTTAAAGAAAGCATGTATATGATCACAAGCACAATACATCTTCCTTTGTCTTTTCACAAGAGATATGCTGCTTTTTCTCGACTTTTTTGGGGGGGGGCTTGTTGCAAACAGAGAATCTCATCTCGTCTTAATGTAATTTCCACGGAGTTTCGAGTCAGCACATTCACAGTTTTGCACACGCTGAACAGAAGTTAATCCACACCCCGCTCTGTCTATTTCTTGCTCTCATACCGTGTACAATATCTAATTTTAAATGGAAGAAGACTGATTTGAAAGCCTTTTATGTTAATTTTTCACGCCTGTGTCAAGTTGAAATGACATAACATAGTCTGCTGGCTTTCTCCCTTCGAATGGAGAAATGGCTGCACAAGCTCATCAAACTCATCAACGGCCTCATCAATGTCAGTCATCAGTGAAAGTCACACTCACTAAAACCTTCCTTGGTCCCATACAAAGAGTAGTGTGTGCGCACAAACACACAAAGTAAGTGGGCACTGCAAATTACAAGTCACTAAACAGGCCCTGTGATAAATGTAGTGGCACTAAGTAATGTGTGCATTTAGACAGTACACTCATCAGCTTGCCTCAACGTTTGCCAGCGGCTGTAAGTCAGTGCAGCTGGGTTCTTTATCCAACTGACTGGTGCATATGCATGCATACTTATCTCTCTGAGTGTCCATTTGTGCCTGTAAGTATCAAGATAGCACCATTTTGTGTGATTGAAAACCTCTAATTCTTCTCCTGAAAATTCTGCAATGCTTCCAAATGGTTTGAACATGATTTATATTATTATTATTGACCTGAAGCAAAGAGGAGAAAACCACTCTTGTGTTTTTACATGTATATGTGCATCTAATCTGAGCTGCCAACTGAGACAATGATGTAGACAGTATCATGATCTGAACTCAACTTTCGATCATTGACTCTAGTTGATATACATGTGTCTGCCCATACTGTGAATGCATCTGTGGGCTTTTATGTCTGCTGAGCTCAGCACCTAAAGATGAAGAGCCAACGATGAAGAGCCACTAGCACTGGCAGTCGACCTCTGAGCTGATAGGACAGGGTTAGGGGCACTTTCCAGGAGAATGGGCAACAGTCACAGCACATTGCGGGTACGTGATTTTCTCCCATGTCTGGACCAGCCTGATAAGGCAAAAACGGTTGGCAAAGGATCAGGGGTTCCCACTCTTATTCAGCGTCCTCTCTCTGCTCTGAGGCTCTCTTACTAATCACATTGTTTGCGTGTGCTCTTCCTATTTTTTCGCTGCTTTACAACAGACCTTTTCACTCCTTTCCTGACTTATCGCCTCATTCTCTCAGCAACTCATTAGTGTCTTCAGTCCTTAAAGTCTCTCTGCTTCTCCATCTTCCTGAAAATGGGCTGATTTTAACCCTCACTTTCCATTGTTGAAGCACTTCTCTAGCACTCATATTTTTTCTTTCCTTTCCTTTAGGCTCATTTTTTTACCCTTGCTGTCAGGCTGTCAGCCCACAAAAACTGAGATGTAGGGACATGTGCGCAATAAGGAACACTTGAGAGAGAGGGATACTGAATCCAGCTTGGAAATTCCACAGTATAACTTAAAGTGCTGGAATTTGACACTTTAAGATGCATTTATATACTTTTTTACTAATACTTTATTGTTTACATACATACAAACCAATCTGCCTAGTTTTGTTCTTGCTATCAATTATATCATTAAATAAGAACTTGATAACAAGGATGATTTGAAAAGCACATGATTTCTTGTCCAATATTTGCTCCTTCTGTTTAACACTCAGCACTTAAGTGTAGAAAAAAGTCCTTTTGTGAACAGGTGACATAGGCATGTTGGATAAAGCACTTTGAGTGCTCAGGTAGAGTAGTATAACACTGTAAAAGAACCACTACATTTACCATTTAGTTTAAAAAAAATGGATGTAACTGTGAAATGACATATTCATTGGGTAATGACCAATGACCGTGTGGTTTCATACCACAGATAATCTTTCATTTTGAAACATAGTGTGACCAATTTTGTATTTCATATGACCCAAAACGAATGACAGGAAGTGTTGATCGAGGTTAAAGGTCACAACAGAAAGCATAGACTTCTAAAGAAGCAAAAGTCTTTTTGCTACCACATCTATTGCCATCTGGTGGCCATCAGGTTTAAGGTACTTCCGTGTTGGCTTCATTTCTTTTGACCTGGAAGCTTTGTCTGTGTTGTACACTGTGTGGAATAAAGAGAAGGTGATGCGCAGAAGAGAAATCAATAGGTTTGGGGTTTTTAATCTACATGTGATGTACAGTAGAGTCAGATTCATGGATGTAAAACAGCGGGTGGACTGCAGTAACACATGTAACCACTGAGAAGCAACAAGGCTGAATGGCAGCTCTTTTCTTTATACACCCATGAGCAGATCACACTGAAACTTCACATGTTCCTGGCTATCCTAGTGTGTCATAATACCTGGTGTGTCATCGTGGTAAGGTCTAAGCATAATTAAGCCAGTGAATGTCTCATCCAATGCTCTGCTGCACCAATAACCATTCGACTGCCACTTTAATTGCTTTTCATCCCCCTATTCCCATCTCAGCCATCTACCCCGTTCTCTCAATCTATTCAATTCATAGGGGAACAATGTCTCCATACAAACATGCAAATATGGGCTATACTGTGTGTCTGCTCCCATGCATGTTTGGGCTTGTGGGTGCATGCACAGAATTTTCACTTGACATCCAAATTTACACACATAGACATTAATGTATGCACATCTCTCAGTGGATGTGTACTTTGCATCCTCATGCGTACTTATGAGCTGGTGTCTGACCATAAAATGAGTCATGTATGTCTCTCGCTGCACCTGTGGTGAAAAGCTGTGGAGTGTGAGGTTTCCCCAAATAGCTACTCTCATTTACAGCCTCTCTGAGGTCTAGGCTTTCTTTGTCTGCCACTCTTGGCAGCTGCTACTGTTAAGCACCTGACCCTCTTTAACAGTGTAGCAGCTCATGACCCAAAAAATAGACTCAAAAGCAGGAATCACAACAGGAAACACAGTTCAAAAGCCCAGATTTAATACACAAAGTGAGGTTTAGTGCACGGGTGGGTGGTAGGGGTGAGCGATATGTTAAAAATTTTCAACTGTCAGTTCAATGGGAGGCAAAACCCTGCAAAATAATTACAGTTGATGGACTGAACCAATCACATATAGCCGATCTATTTATCCACTTAACTCAAGTAGTCACTGAGAAATACTGACAGGTAGTCTGTAAAAAGGCACAAACAATGTCAGTCCAGTAGCAGCATATTAATGGTATACATATCCAGGTACGTTATTACCTAGTTAAACTTTAGTGTAATAGAGAAAAGGGCACCAACTTGAAGAAACTAAAGGGTACGACAAATAGAGATTACATAATAACAGAAGAAGTGAGTCAACAGAGCTAATGGGGGTTGTCACAAGGAGAATAATACATACAGACTTTAGGGAAAGATAGCTGCTTCTGCAGGACTTGCAAACTATATCAGGAAAAGGGCCAATATCATGGCTCAAACTCAAATATGGGGCAACATCCACCCCGAGGTAAAGGCATACATTAAGTCCCAAAACGGATGGAAAGAAACAGATGAATAATGTGAATCGCAGCAGTTCTACATGCTCCAGTACCGTATGTACTGAATATGACCTCTCCTGATCGACAACTAAAAACAAGGACTTCTTTTTCTGCTTCAACCCATCTCCACTCAACCGTGCAATGTTTGAAAATCCTCCTGTCCCTTTACCTAGACCTGAAGGAGGACGGCTGAAATTTGTGTGTGAGAATTGTTGGCTCTTAAAATATAGCATTTGAATTCACAACCCAAAAAGAACAACCAGAAAACCTGATGTAATGCACCATGTGTGTTTTCCTGCTTTACCTTCAAAGGTCTCACCTGCATATTATTCTGTGTGCTATACTGCAAAGTCAGTTTGACATAACTGTGCATTATTTGTATTAACTGACTTAACAAAACCTTAAAACCTCAGCATTCTTTATTTACCAAAACAGTCTTCATCAGGTTCTGTGAGCACTTCACTAAAAGTGGGTGTTTTATGTGTCATTTTGCTATTCTTCTGCAAAAACTGACCAATGAAAAGAGCCGCCTACTTCATTTAGGAGGCGCAGGCGAGGAGCTATGAAGAATGCACCAAAATTATAATAGCATGAAGTAACTGGTTAAATGAATGCTTCAGTAAAACCTGTAAATTCCAGAGTTAAAATATTTTTTATTATAAGTCAATGCATTTTCAATACTCATGTGTATTTTTACAGTTACTAACACCATCAGATGCGCTTTAACTTCAACCTTAATTGGCTGCATTTAAACAGGTGCATTTACACTTGGCATGGTCCCAAAATGAAGGTAGGCACCAATAAAATCTCCTGGAAACAGTTTTAATAGTGTGAAAGTAACTTGGCAGGAAATTAGTACCAAGCATAAAAAGGCATACTGAAACAGATGTAAATCAATAAATTCACTTTCATATACTGTTCCAAGCAGCTTTGTGTCTTTTTTCCATGGTGTTACTAATACTGCTCAACAGGTTTGCTTATGCAATGTAAATATATACCTGACACCACTGGAGAAAATCTCCACTGGAGATGGTGGTGAGGTGCAACAGGCTGTTTCAGGTAAACATAGATCCACCTTCATGCCGCAGAAACCTCTGTCTTTATTCTGAAAACCTTATTAGTCTACAAGGTTATCATAGTTAACTAAAACCAACTAAAAACCAAAAACTTAAACTAGATGAATGAAATGATGAATGACATGCCTGTAATGTAATCTGTTGCATTTGTATTGTAATACCTGTGTTATTGTGCTGTTTAGTTCTGTTTATTGTTACATTTTCAACATGTTTGTTCTTTGTTGACGTCATTTCAAGTTTGTATTGTCATTACTATCTCTTTTTAATTTCCATGATTCTATTCTTTTCTCAGTTTTAATTATGCCTTCTTTTGTACTCCATTATTATAATTATCAGTTTATTCCCTAAGTTGCAATTTTTATGCCCAGTGTGTTTTCTGTGGCTCTGTTTGCATCTTAGATATTTCCATATTTAGCTATTTCCTGTTTTATTTTGTTAGACTCTTATGTGCACTGTGTTTCATTTTGCTTCCCTTGTTTGTTTTCCCTGACTGATTGCAGATGTGTACTCTGGTATTTCCCATTTCCCTAATTACATTGTGTATTTATAGCTTTTAGTGTCTCTACTCAGTTCTTTGTTGTGTCAATCTGTTTATTCTGGTCTTATGTCTTGACTTTTATTTGTAAGGGTTGTGTTACCTGCCGCTAGCTGACTTTTCTACCACAGGTAAACCAAGGTTTATCTTTTGTTCATAAATTCTTCGATTTCTTCAGATTTTCTTAAATCTTGCCTTTGGCATATGCCTTCCATTCAATATTAATTAAGAAGAATAAAACTAACAATAAAAATGTTCAAAAAGGTAAAAACTAAAATGAATTGAATACAACAAGTAAAAGCAAAATAAGAATTAACACAACTATAACAAGTCTGCTAACCTATAAGCTAACTGACACATAATTAAAACCTCTGAATGTATGATCAGTATATTTATATGCTCTAAAACACAGTATATATCAACACTGTTAAATATGGAGAAAAAGAGGACTCCTTTTGTGTAATTTCATGGTTTACTGGTTTCGTGTTGACTGCAGGGTCCTGTGCTGTCACATTACTGCTTATTATCATTTCAATAACTGGCACTGGACTGTATACAGGAGTCAATAAAACTCGTTTACTGGCTGAAGTTCATGAAATGTCTGATTTCATAACCAATCGGTGGTCAGTACTTTACTAAGGGTTCGGCGACCAATCTAATTAAGGAAAAAAATGAGAAACTGAACAGGCAATTCTCATTCATGTTCTTCATTAATGACCTCCAGCTCGATATTTCTTCATGGCACTGTGCCGCAGTGCCTCTCACCCTTGTGGAGTGGCAGAGATAAAGCTTCATTACATAAGGCTGCTGGCAGGACTGGGGCTCGTGCGATCAGCGGCCACAGCACCTGCCAGCAATCCCACAGAACACCGGGCACACATTCACCAATACACAGACTTCCTGCATCCTATTTTCTTTTCCTCCTTCCATCTGCTCATTCATTCCTCTATCCTGGCACAGCATTTCCCCTTATTTTCCATCTCTTATTTTGTCTTTTCTTATTTCTCCCTGTCCCCCTTCACCACCCATTCTCCCTCTCTCTCTTTTTCTTTGGGAAAGTGATGCATCCTACTTTCCTCCTGCCTTGTGGGAACACACTGAAAGGCAGGCAGAGTGAGCAGTGCTGTCTCTAGTTGTCCTCACAGAGTATATAATCCTCTTGATGTTCTGCCTCTGTTGTTGCGCACTCAAAAGGGAGGCACAATGTTCGAACATCCATACTGTATGTCTGCGCTGCACAAAGTATTTAAGAACAAAAAGATGAACTGTACAGCTGTAGAGAGCAATGCTGATCACTGCATACAATGATCTTTGCGCTTCATAGAACTGCATTCACAAATGGCAACCCATGCTTTGTGTTATAGCTGCACATGGGGACCATCATTCAAAGCAATCACACACTTAAAAGCCTTTCTGTGAAACACAAACTGAAATAGCTTCATGCAGTCACTGTTCATGCGAAAGACTTTATCACTGTATTCCGATTTTCTCCTTTATCTCTCCGCTAATCTGCTACTTATCTGGTCAAGCAGAGTGACCCTCATTTCTCCTTGCACAAAACTCATGTCTCACTGTAGCAGAGGAAGAAATTGAATTTTTATAGATACAGATTAATATACCGTAACTGAGCTGTCGGCTGCAGGAATTGGAAAAAAAAGATGAAAAGAAGTGGAGGGAAATCCTGCATAAACTACTGCAGAATTTTCCAAAGAATTCTCCTCGGGGGTTTACAACAGTGTTACTTCAGTACTGTGTGAACACGAAGAAAAAAATGATTACATGACTTAATAGTAAAATTGTGTTGGACAGAAAATAATACACTGAAATGCTCAATTTTGCAGGGCATGTAAAAGACAGAGTGCGCAGATAATTTAAAAAAAAAACTTTTTTTAAGAAAAAACAACAACAAAATTTTTGCACCCAAAGTGGAGCAGCCACTTTTTTTTTTTTATCTAAAAGGGCAGTTATTCCTGCAGGATAGAGCTGTGACAACAGCAGATGATGAAAGTGTGACTTATCCTTAAAAGTTGGGATACTGAGGATGGAGTGGTTTGACTAGGCTTATGTGGCAACAGATGTATCAGATATATTGGAGAAGGGGCAAGAGGACAGAGATGACAAGAAGAGGAAAAAAAGGGAGGAGTAAAGTTTAGGGAGGAGGAGGGGGTGAGAGGAATCCAGAAGTGAGAGTGTGAGACTGAGAGATAGATGGGAGGACAAAAATAGCTCTGTGTGGCCATGCCGTTCACTTTCATTTTCCATGTCCCAGTATCCAATTTACAGTCATACACACACAGGCACATTTTTACACATCTCCCTCTGATGTCCTTCGCGTACACAACTTCATCCCAAATTACCATCCCCCCTCTCTATGTCAGAAAAACACACACATCCTCATACATGCGCACCATCCCATTTACAGCTGTGATAAATTGGGTCTTTCCCCACTTTTTTTTGTATACTTCCACATTGGCTCCCTTTTTTTCTCAGTCCCATTCATACACATCTCCATCCAGAATATTTTCAACAGATGGTGAAGGTGTACCTAGCCATGCACTTGGGAAAAGGAGTACAGTGGCACACACACATGCACATTCACAGACTGCAGCTGGTGGACATCCCCAGGGTGCCGTCCTCTTAGCAGTGCCATGAGATTTAGAGCTGCTCATTCCGTTTAAAGGGGACAAAAGGTAGAGAGATGGACAGCAAGAGGCTGAGGGGAAGGAAAGGAGACGGCACCATAGAGATAAAGGCTGAGATGAAGGAAAGGAAAGTTGGAGTGGGAAACAGAAAAGGAGAGGACAGTTTGCAAACATGCAGCTGTCGTTCCGTCAAGGCTCACAGTGACCTGCAGGAATCGAGTTTATTTAAAAAAAAAAAAAAAAAAAGAAACTTAGTGTTACAGCTGATCTTCAGACCCTTCTTGTCCACAGGCAGTCATGTGCAAACTGCATAGGTTTTTGTATTCTTGCACATGAGTGCATATGTGTGTCATTGTAGCTAAGGGAAAAAAGGGCCTAATTCTTCCACTGTCTTCTTCCCAATTTCCTCCATCTTGCTAGAGAGGAGATCCACATCTATAAAAAGTCCTCGTAAACCTCTAAGCCAGAAGAAGGCTAATTGCACATGAGCTATAAAACAATATTGTCTCTCTGGTTTGCCTGTTTTGGTTAACCGAATGGGTGTACCGGTGTGTGCATAATGTTTGGCACCATGTGTATTATGTTCTGGGGTTCCTGTGTTCGTCTGATGATCCGTGAATGAAAACACAGGGTATCATTTTGGAGGAAGCATTCAGCTTCCCCAGTACAACTTAATATGCCACCACTCGCAGCTAATGACCTGAGTAAGATTGGCAACACAAAAATACTCCTTTGAACAACATACAAAATGGAGAAAAAGTGCTGCTGGGAGATGGATACAGGGAGAGACACAGCTGCTGACAAAGACCTAAAAACAGAGAGGAAGTGGGGAGTGAGGGAGGAAATACTGTGCAGGCAGCAGGAAGTGGTGATCATCACAAATAGAGAAAAATTCCTACAAAGAGAAGAAAAATTCCCCACTTCCTCCCCAGCAAGTAATCTTAAACAAGTACACCTTATTTAACCTTGATTAAAGGATTACTAAATTCAGAGGGAGGTCTAGACAGGTGTATGAAACTTGACCAATGACCTATCAAACTTCCAGTCACTGTGCAGCGCAGCAGGGTGCTGGACAGCTGAACAACACAACAATTTTGGAGTATTAATAAATCTGAGCGCCTGAAATAAAATTAGACATTTAAACCGCAGAAAACCATGCTGGGTGGAAAGTATTCCATTGCAAATCGACCAATATAAATGTGAACAGTTTAGTACTTTATGTGGCAAGCGTAACATAGTTATCAGTTTAACATGGGACAAAGGCTGGAAACAACAGGAAATGCATAGCTCTGCTAGTTTGAATAAAACATACTGAAAATCTGACAAATCGTAAGCTCACAGCACATGGTTACATTCGTTATTTTACCTACAGTGAGCTAAATGCCTGCCCTTTGGTTTATAATTCATGCACATACATGAGAAGCCATCGATTTGTGAAGTATTGAACTGCTTCCATGCAGGAAAATGTGAATGCTCCATCAAAGCATATGCCTGTCAATCTATCCAAGATGTTATTATTCCCAGGGTGTCAAATGCTGATGCCTTCTCAGAGCTCTGGCATCCTTTGGCACAGATGGAGTCATGCACAGGTTGGAGCAATATTGAAAACAGAGAGCAAACACTCATTTTTTTAAGAGACAAAGATGGGTTAAAGAGGCAGGTCGGGGTTAGTGTGGAGTACATTTCAAGACTGTAGTTAGTTTAATTTTGTTTTCGTTAGGTGTTTAGTTGGGAAAGAAAAGACAGTTAACATATAATTCTGCATAGAAACAAATTCATCCAAGGACACCTAGTGCAATAAATTGTGTTGCTAAGGGATCCTGAACAAGTATCCACTTGTGACAAGTTCTAGCTTTAAAAATAAAGCAAAATGATGAAAAAACAGCAGCCAAGTAACATGACAAGATGGCTTTTTTTTTTCTTTTTGGTGAGCTGAGTTGAGATGAAGAGACAGAGTCTGAGAGGATACTTATTAGAGTGGCAGATGAAGAAGTAGGGAGAAAACAATGAGAGCAGGACAGAGAGAAAGAAGAGGGAGAGCTGATGCTCAGCACAAAGGCACGACAGACAGAGAGCACTGTTCTCACCGATGAAAGCTTTGTGTTAAAATTTGCTTCCTATTAAAACAATTGTATTATCTTTAAATACTTTTCATAAATAAAGACGCCGTATTACCTATGCTTCATCTGGTTGCCGCACTGCAGCTTCAGCTCTCCAACACAACAATCAAGGTGCTAGATGTCTTTTCAATAACGGTCACACTGTGTTGCTGTGTGAAGACTCTTTTTTTTGATTATGTTGTTAAAGTTCAAGAAAAAGCTTCACAATGATGAATGTTCGCTCAAGATTCACCATATGTGCATATGTAGTCTAATACAAACGGAGTAAAAAAATAACAAGAAAAACAGTTTCTGTTTTTATTTGATTTCTTAAAATGATAAAAGTTAAATTACTGTAACTGCTTATGCAAGCGATATCACCGCATGCACCTGAGAAAAATATCAAATCAGCCAATATGCACAGTGTGAAAACAATAACATTCAATCCACTCAGTCTGTTGCCTTTGCATGATAAATGGCACCTCAATTTTAGCAAGCGGGCAGGTTGGCTGCAAAAAATAATAATTCTCTATCAAGTTTTTGAGTGTTGAACTGAAAGAATGAACAGCTCACACTAATGTTCCCCAATAAACGAGTGGCTTGCACAGCCTGTATAATAGGTTCTAATCTTACAAACATGACTCAGCCTTTCATATACACACAAAGATACACGCCACAATTACCAAGGCCGTATCAATTATTCATAGACTACCACATGCTCAGACATGCATAGACAGCAATGCCTACACGGCCATTCCCATGAGTTTGTCGGAGGTTTAAACAGGTGACACTGTCAGTGCAGACTTTAATAAGGCCATTTTTGCATGTTTGTAACTCACACCCATTGAAATTGACACTGAAATCTGCATCATTCTAGTTATATTATAGTCTGTATTATATGAGAAAGATTAAGAAAGAAAGATTAGTTGAGCGCATCTGCTCTACCCAATCACATTATTTAACTCTAACTAAAGGAACAGTGCAGTTATATATACACACATATATGTATATAGTTGTTAATTCATACAAACTGTTGGTAAGATAGAATAGATGCTATCAGGGCTCGAGTGAATAAAAAATCAAATAAAATGTGGCCATGATTTGGACTGTGTGTCCCTGCAGAGTTTCAGATGAGAGTGTGACCTGCTGAGCTGTCCGTGGTGCTGATTTAAAAACTTGAGACTAATCTGACTGAATGTCACTTGCACTGTGAAAGTAGAGCTGATTGTATGGCTCCAATTCAACCCGAGCAACACTTGATTGATTACACACACTTGAGTAACAATATGGGAGAAGCTCTCAGATGATTATACAGGCTCTAATTTTAGTTTCGTTTTTCCATCTTGCCCTCACACCTCACGTTGGCATTTCATGATCCTAACACCCCTGGCAATTACGTGAGTGAATGTGAAAACGGAAATGCATTGAGTATTTATTGATTTACTGTTGACTTATTGATACACCCGCTATTGATTGCAAATCACCCCCCGCCTCCCAAGCATCCATGCATACTGACATATCCAATAATCCAAACAAACACGCCTTGTTAAAGTGATTTATCGCACTAGTTCTGCATACTGACAGGTAACACCTTTGAAGGGGGCCAAACCAACTGTTTGGACTGGTTGCCAAAACCTCGCAACATTCAATCGATATTATTTTTGGTACATCCGTACGTAACAAAACATGTCAATTTCTTGTTTCAGTATAAGCAGGTGGAGGGTGGATGGGTGATGAATAGTGATGGAAAGTGGTCCAGTCTTGGTGATGGATGTGCAGGAGGGGTGAGTGACTGCCACTCAGAGAGACACTCTCTGAAATCACAAACAAGGTCTGCACGAAACCAGTTAATTGCAAAGAGATACAAAAAACAAAAGTGCTATTTAGTAAACTCTAAATGAGTCAGTAGTTTTATTTATTTAATTGTTTTTCTCATTTACACAGAGCCAGACTTGCTTTTGTTTTTCCCCCATGATTCCTGATCTTCATGTAAATCTCATCTACTTATTGGGTCGATATGGTAGTGGTATACAGCAGATATTCTTCTGTGACTCTTGGCAAGGCCTAGAAAAAAAGATGCTTTTTCCTCTAAATAAATAATTTACTAGAAGGAATAAGTACAAATTCATGCCAACAGTAATGTTGCTGAGTTTGTAAAGTTGCAAATTCAATTCCCCTTCTCCCTCCTTTCTCTCGCTCCATATCTGCACACTGTCGAATGGTTGCAGCATAAAATAAACCTGCAGCTGTATAAGGTGAGCGTGAAATTCAGCAGCTGCAAACTCAATGCATAAAGCAACCTGATGTACACATAAACATTACAGAATACAAATTCTCTGAGTACAGTGTCAGACTTTCTAACCGTGTATGCAAAGTTCGTGAAGCGCATGAGGAGCATTCATGACTTATTGTCCTCATACATACTTAAATGGCCCCCCTTCCACCACCGCTGGCATATATTTCCCACATGTAACTTTACGGGCCAAAGGTCAATGTTTTGAGTTCATAACTCTACTGCTTGTGTCAGAGTGTGACCGGTGAATAGCAGGATGCGATTATCATTATTTTGTACGCGTGTCACTGATGTTTGTTCACTAGCACGTGGGGATTTTCAACAGTAAAAGCTGGAGGTGGTTTGCCAAATTATACATTTATTCTGAAACTGCAGGTCCTTTTAGCATCAAATCTCATACATTATTCAGCAGCTGACTGGTAGGTAGACTCGTGTACTATCTGTTGTATTTATTCAGGACAAGTGCATTTTTCGATTGAAAAAAGAATGCATTGTTTCCTCAAGCTGGTCTCTTGTTTAAAGATCCAAATATTTAGAAAAAGCCTAAAAATACAAATTTACCGACAGCGGTTTTAACTACCTATGATGCTGCGTGGAAGCGTGCCAAATAGGAAATATAGCTTTTGTGCGCCTGAATAAAAGGAATGAGGTGTTAATTGGCAGCTTATGTTCTCGTTTTGGCTCATTAGGACGATAATGTTTTAATTGAAATCTTACAACTGCAGCATTTGCTGGGTAATTGAGACATAAACAAGGGCAAGCTTTGAGACATCCTGCAATTCTGAGGCCTGTTTACACCAGGAGAACGAAAGTGAGAAAAAAAAAAGGGGGGGGGGGACCCTCCCCTTAGGCGTGTGTGACAACATGCTGTTTCCTCCAGTTTCATTCAACACTCAAGTAGCATTTGGTCAACACACTAGGAACTGTCAGGATGTGTGCAAGTATGAGAAGACGAGTTTGGTTACTTTGGGAGAAAGAAGACTGACTGAGCACACCCTCGCCTTGAAGTACTTGTGAAAATAGCGCTTTTGTATTTAGTTTAGTCAACTAACTTGACTACATTTGTAAAAACTATAAGAAACAATACTTTTGTGTTTACCTGCACAGACAAAGAAAAAGATAAAGAGCAAATTATTAGTCCTTCCTTTTTTACAATGCCATGTTATGCACATTTCCACAGTTTAAATAAACCTGGTAACAACAAAATGCACACAAAGAGCCTGATGTATTGTGCGTATTACGGGTGTCATTAACCATGAAAATTTTAATCAGATAATCAGAGCTTGGTAATTGGAAGAATCCCTGCCGACCCAATCTGTATGATTTATCAGGATATGGAAATGAGGCACAACGTGTTTTATACTGAGGGAGTCTGATGCAAACACTCAGATCAGTCAGTAAAAATTCAGTTTAAACACTTCAGCAGCTCCAACTATCATCTTACATTTAAGAGGGGCACACACACACACACACACACACACACACACACACACACACACACACACACACACACACACACTAAAAGTATGTGTGAGGAAGAGGGTACTTCATATGTCATTTATTTAAAAAGGGCTAATCTCTGTAATTGAGATTTATTGTATCTCCCTTACTGGAATTACTGTAGATACAAAAATTGGTGGTGCCACCTATGGGTGACAGTGGCCACTTTATATATATATATATATATATAAACTTTTAACACCCAGCACGCCCCTGCGGGCGGTTTATCCTTCAAGCTCGGGTCCTCTAACAGAGGCCTGGGAGCTTGCGGGTCCTGTTCCCAGGACTGCGCTCTTCTGGACATAGGTCTCAGATGTTGTTCCCAGGATCTGGAGCCACTCGCCTAGCTTGGGAGTCACCGCACCTAGTGCTCCGATTACCACGGGGACCACCGTTACCTTCACCCTCCACATCCTCTCGAGCTCTTCTCTGAGCCCTTGGTATTTCTCCAGCTTCTCGTGTTCCTTCTTCCTGATGTCGCTGTCATTCGGAACCGCTACATCGATCACTACGGCCGTCTTCTTCTGTTTGTCTACCACCACTATGTCCGGTTGGTTAACCACACACCATTTTGTCCGTCTGTATCTGGAAGTCCCACAGGATCTTAGCTCGTTCATTCTCCACCACCCTTGGGGGCATCTCCCATTTTGACCTCGGGACTTCCAGGTTATATTCGGCACAGATGTTCCTGTACACTATGCCGGCCACTTGGTTATGGCGTTCCATGTATGCCTTGCCTGCTAGCATCTTGCACTATATATATATATATACACACACAAATGTGTGTGTGTGTATATATACTGAATATCGCACGTATCACATTCATATCAGTCGTTTTATTTTTAAATTCTATTTTTACTGTTTAAAAGAAAAACTCCCAAACATAGCCACTCCTCACAGCCAAACTAGACATTCTGCAACAGTGTACCTTTTTATGTAACAGATTTATTTTTAGAAATTTTTTTAGCAGCACATGCCATCCTCCATTTATTTTGCATAAGATAGGAGTGTTATCTATGCTTTATGATTATGAGAAGCAACAGAATAAAAAAAGGAAGCGAAAAAGAGAAGAGGCAAAATTTGGCAACGATGGGATGACCACTGGAAATTGACGACTTCATGAAGAGAATTATTTAATATATGTTGCGGTTCTTTAACATCCTATAACCCGAGAGGACGCATGAATATAATGGAAATATAACATATCAACAACATCCCATTATGAACAAAAGTAAAGTACAAAGCACACAATCAAACATGTGGAAGATAAGAAAGGCTGTCATGATGAAAAGAAAAAGAACAGATAAAGGTACACGTGTGAAACAAGCTGAGGATTACAGGTGCACAGAACACTAAACAAGATTTCCAGTTTTCTGTCTAATATTATTTTCCTTTTTCACACTTTATCCAACAAAGTCTACACAAAATCCCAGGCTTACACTTGTAAAAAGTTCAATGTTGCAAAGATGTGATCGTTTTGAGAGAGAGAAACAAAGGCTCTGACAGAGACAAACATATTATTAAACCTGTATCGCAAACCATAACCGGCATAAGATGGCTTTCATATCAGTCCACATAAAAGAGCAAGTTTCACATGGGGCAACAATCTGTGTTTTGTTTGACTCCATTTCCACACCAGACCATAAAAGATACCCAAGCTAGAGGTACGTCAGCAGGTTAGGTTTCTATTTGCAGAAATTACATGTTATTGCATCACTGGTTAGCTTCGAGAAGACACGGATTGTGAAAGTTTGTAGCATGTAGAAGCATGTTTGTAAAACCAAACTAAGCTAACGAAAGAAAACAAGATTTTAGATTTATTTTAAAAAAAAAACAAAAAAAACCTTCTGGTTTTATACAATGAAACACACTGAAAGAGTACGCCTGTGCATGGAAAGGCTAGAGGTAAGAGGGAAGCTTCATATGGAAAAATGTTCCATGGTCAATCCCACTCGCTGTTCACACAACCCAGCACTAGTACCTGTTTGCTACAGTGTCGATAACTATATGTTTATACACCTATGCATATACACCACTGTGCCCACACATGGAGACATCTCTGGCAGCCTATAAAAATTGTAGTCACACACATATGAATTTAAGTATGCATTTAGCAGCAGGGGGCAGGTCAGTTAGAGAGGCCTGCAAGGAAAGTGCTTGCCAAGCAGAAATTTCCAACAATAATGAAAGGTTATTAGGTTAATTTCATACTGACAGCCTGATGTCTCCCTGGGAGGATTCACATAAACTGTTTCAGTAGTTGCAGGAACCGTAATCCTCTGTAGTATAGCTTCATCCATGGTGCCAGTACAGGTGAGGCAAAAGGATCAGCTGTGTCTGTTGATGCCTGTAAACATAACCTCAAAAATGAAAACTCAGCTGCTCAAAAGCAGCACTATTTATAGGAGTCATCCTGAAGCAAAGATCCACTCAAAGTGAGGCACTTTGTACAAAATATCGAGAAGGTAATTCTTAAGTGTACATACGAAGCACTGTGGCAATGGTGCTGTCAGACTTAGAGCATCTTTGTGTGAAAGACATACAGTGCCACCACAGCATCAACTATTGGTTTGTGGACTACAAATAAGAAGCCTTGAGTTTTGGCTGCCATCATTTTGGGATTAAAACTAAACATTATGGGTGAAAATGACTGAAAACTCACCAACTCTAAAGTTTATCATCCATTTTGCACTAAATGTGACCAGAGTGTGCAAAAATGAATATCATCCTGTATTTAAAAAGATCTGAAACTCAGTCTTGAGACCATAAACGCATCTGGAACATGTTAACTGGGGTAACAAATCCAGTAGGAATTAAAATCACTTCCTCAAAGATTTCTTTACAATCAGACTTCTTCTTGGAACCAGAAGAGCGCCCCTGCTGGTCATTAGAAAGAAATGGTTTTCTTTTTAGACCTGGTGGCTACTTGGATCTTTCACATACAGTCTGTGCTTTTTAAGATAAAAATATGTCCTGATTAGCTATTGGATGACCCAGGGAATCATTTGTTACACGAAATTCAAAAAGTCTCCATCCTCTGCTACAGCCAGATAAAGCTTAGGTGGGTAAAATATTATTTCTTCTAATCCAGAAGTAAAACTCTTGAGTCTGTTTGGCAAGTGTTTCCACGAATAAGAAGAAATGTTCCACTAAAAACATTTGTATCAATTCACTGATGTTTGGAGTGTTTTCACTTACACAAACATTTCACTCTTGAAATAAAATTGCCTGAAAAAAACCCCTCTCATGTAAAGTTTCACAACACATGCTAAAACACACACACACACACACACAAAACATCCTAATGCACATACAATGATTTTGCTGGCTGTGTGGTTCAACATCACAGCAATACTGTTGTGTGAGACACTCTGATAAAGCTAGATCAAAGGACATTGAAGAAGAGCCATTCAAGACCTCTGACAATAGACCGTCTTACAGAGTGCCTGTAACTGGTTTATGAAAGCACAGAAATGCATAAAAAATAGGATTTAGGTAACAAATGTCAGCAAGCAAACGTTATAAAGACTGCACTGTAGATTTGCAGAGGCTACAAATCACACTTACACAAAGGCAGCCACACATGCTCAGGCACACAGATGAATTTACACTTGTTCACCAAAAAACCCCCAAATAAACCTGGTTAATTCTAACTTCTTTACATCGAGGTACATGGCAGAATTCATTTTAAAATCTGTCTTCTGTTGTCACTTCTTTACTAAAGCTCCTCAGTCATGTCTGCCACCTCCAATTTTACATTCCCGCTCACCCATTCCCACAAATCCTCTCTTAACTCGTTACATGCCTCCTCAGTTTGTCATCTACCTTTTCTTTTCCCTTCTCACATCCCCTTTTCTCGCTCACTTTATGTCGACATTTCATGCTTCCACCTTCACCCTCTGTGTAACCCTCTTGCTATTTTAAGATCCCTCTCTGATGTCTTTCCATCTCCTCCTCTTTCTCTCGGTTTCTTTCTCTCTTTTTTTGGCTATCAGCAAAAAAATAATTAAATTATTTGCATGTTCTCTTTTATCACACTTCTTTAATTTCTCTATCCCACTCTCTCATCCGTGCCTCTGTAGCATCATGCTCTCGCTTTTCCCATCTCCATTTTTATCCTCCACTCTTTGCGCATCCACTTTGCACAGCCATCTACTTCCAAAACCTTTAAGCTTCCCTCTAAGAGTGTTACACCGGCAGCTTTGCCACACTTCTCTTCATTTTTAACAACATTATCCCCTCTATTACTTCTTAATGACTGCATTGCATCCACTGATGTATGCACCAAAAAGTGCAGCGGCTTCCTCAGCATTCATTTTGTGCCCTCACACCTCTTTCTACTTATGTTCTTTTGGAAAAGCATCAGGATAGCAGGAGGACTGCATGACATATTTAACAAAATCTCTCCAGGCATCTATTTTTTAAATTTCATGTTCTTTTACCTTTAGCAGGCGTACAGATGGTAGGAAGGCTGCATGGCACAGTTTTCTGATGGTCCAGTTCAGTGGCCGCGGTGCATCCAGCTGGTTCATGGTGTCCACTCTTCACGGTTCAGCCACTGGTGCCCGGCAGTTTTTCCCGGCACCAGGATCAATGTTACCCCACAAGGGGGACAAAAATGGGAGAGGGTCTCCAACTCCAACTGCCGAAAAGCACGCAAGTCCCAGGGCATGACCCTTGACGGACAACCATCAGCCACTAACCCCAACCAACGTCACCAGCACCACCACCTTTAAGCCTTTACTTCCACAAGCACACGAAGCTCTCACCTGAGCAGCTTTCTGCCCCCTTTCTCCTTCCCTTCCTGCCCTCTCCTCCTCTCCAGCTCACACAGATCCAAGGAATCCAAGGGAAGTCAAACCTGGAGCTCCATGAGCATCTAATTCCTCTTCCACCAGTAGCTGAAGTGCACTCAGCTCTGGCGCGAAAAAAATGAGATGGTAGAGTATTTTCCCAAACAGCGGAGCAGAGCGCAGCAATGCACAACAGGGAGAAGAGCGCATAGGGTGAGAGAGATGCAGGTAGAGGAAGAGGAAAAGAGAACGAGAATGAGGAGAGATGGAGATGTGGGCAGAGGAGAGACGAGGAATGCAGTGCAGCACAGCACTGAGGAGAGAGGAGAGGAAAAGAGAGTCGCAGAGCGCATAAACGGAGCAGCCTGACAGGCAGTGACTTAGATTTGAGGCTGCATGCACACCACTGTCTCCAAGATGAAAACAGAGAGAATGGAAGAGAGAGAGCGTCAGGGAGAAAGAGGGAGAGGAAGAGAGGGAGAGAGACAAAGGGGAAAACCAATTAAAATCCAATAAAACTGATGAACAAGATGAAATTGAAACTATGGAGATAGGAGGGGGTGCCATGCAGGAGAAGGAGGTTGGTTCTGTGCATGGGGGTGAACAAAAAAGAAAAGAGAAATAAAAAAAGAGGAAGGATGGAAAGACACACAGAGAAAGCAAGATGGAGAAAATGGGAAGAGAGGGAACTGTATGGTGGTAAAAGGGGAAATGGATGAAGCGAAGTCAAAGCTGTGCCTTATAGAGTGAATTCAGATGGAGCTTGAAGATGGAAGCACACTGAGCAACTTGGCTCTGCGGCTGTGGAGGGGAGTACGACCTACTTAGGAATTCACATGTCAGGCATCATGTTTGTGCACAAAAATCTCTAAAGTGGCTTGAAAACAATGTTAAAGAGAGGAACGCTGATGTGACTGTCATATTGCATAAACTCATTTTTAACGCCTCGCAGCGTCCCAACACGCCTCCCTCTGGGTTTGATACATTTCATTTTCTTCATTTTGATGTATTGGCATAAATGTTATGCTGCAATTATACTAATAGTGTAAGCTAATTTGTTTATTCCATTCAGTCTATGAAAAGAAAGTATGATTTTTTTTTCTTTTTTTGGATGATGTGAGCTTAAAAACAAAATCTTCAACAAGATCGTTAAGTTCATTACAAACTACTGATGACTGATCCCTGTGATCAGTGCAACAGAGACTTCTCAAGTGACGGTCCCCGCTGATATACAAACGAGTTTACAACTTACAATATGAAATCTGCATTTTACATTGGTTCAGCATCTTTGGCGTAAATGTCTGTGGATATTTTACACCACACGTACGATATTTGTCATTACTACAAAATCCTTACGGGCATTGATTAAAGGCTAATTGATTATTCTCATTGTCTCTGGGCTGAGGGAGAGCTGCACTGTGTCAAAGCCACTGGTTCACATCACTAATCTATAGAGCTGCAGCAATCTAAAGCAGATTGACAATAGAAAATCTTATCAGTGAAGTGCAGCTTTTGTGAAGCACACTGACAAAGATAAATAAATAAATAAAAAGAGACATCTATTTTTGCCTCATCTCTTCTATTTCTGGACAATCAGGACTGCTTGTCTCCAGCTAATTGCTGATGCGCACAGCTCAAACACCTAAAAGCTTGTCAAAACAGAAGATATGACTAAAATTAACAGTTCTCTTTGCGACTGAATTGACAGGTTTGGACTGGTTGAATAAGTGTGAGAGGGAAAATAAAGCATAAAGGCTTCAGAGGTGTTGATGACATAGCATCACGCCTCGTGTTTGATGTGCTGCATGTTGTCATTGTTTAAAAATGTCTCAAATTAATGACTATACCTGATCGGCGTCAAAATGCCTGAGAGTAACTGTGCAGCACGGATGAGCCGAGACTTTTCAAATGTATGTGTACAGTGCAGGTAAGTAAGTAAGAGCGGAATCTTTGAATGTGGACACAGGATATATATATATATATATATATATATATATGGCGAGGGAGCAGTCTGCCTTGCTTTCAAGCTTTTGAAAAGGAGGACCTAGGGGTAAAAGGAGGCTCACATGAAAGTAAAGCATTCAGTGAAGCAGGAAATACTGTTGAGGGTACCCTGAAAGCAAAACAGAGAAAAGAAAAGTCACAGGTTTGTATTTCTCCTCCTAAATTAAAGGTCAAACAATATGAGAAAACACAAATGACACACTGTCACAATTTGTTTTAAAGTGCATGTTGCTGGCATGAATTAAATACATCCCTGACGGTAGAGAACGCCTTGCTCTTTTAAATTTAGTTATGACTAACAATTCTCTTGAGTCACCAGCTCCCGGTTAGTAGGTGTTTCATTCTGACAGTTAAGCACTGACATTAAGCGTGTCCACGTCACCGACCACTGGCTGCCCTGAGGACTGCCGAGACCTCTGAGGTATCTTTCTATCAACCGTACACGTGTGTGTTTACGCCTGTGCGTGCAGTTGTGCTTGTGAGGCAGTAAGGAGGCTGTAGTACAGGAAGGCAAAGAGTGTCTTTTCCCCTCTAGCCCTCTCGCTTCACACGCTTCTTCATCTCATCTCATGAAATGATTCAACCAACACAGCTGAGTTCAGACCCATGCACTGTCTGTATCCTGCCTCTAGATGGCAACCTTCTAATGCACAATACCCATCTCATACCCAGCATCCAAACACATCACTTGTACTCCCCTAACTCAACTGAACCGCTGAAAATGTCTGCTACTTTACTGCAACAAAACAAGACTATCTGCCTCTTTTTAATTACTAAACATCTAAGGATGCTAGGAGGAGGAAGTTGAGTCTTATCTTTCTGAAGATAAAGGGAGAGTGCACAGTGCTACCAAAAGAGGGCAGTTGTTCAACACACACAACAGAGAGCGTCTTGTTTGTTTCATCCTCTAATTCTGCATGGCTACACTAATTATCGTGACGTTAAAAAGGTATTATAGCTCTGGCACAGGAGAGGACCAGACAAGACGAGATTTAATTCTCTCGCAGTGATTCATTTCTCCCAGTGGGAACTTAACTTGGCAAGACGAAGAAGGCAATTTACTGTGAATCACTTAAGTCCTTCAGCACTGAGCGCTTGTATCAGATTGTGAAGGCAAACAATAAATATCACTCACATTTTCAGATTTAGCGCGATATAGGAGTTTTATGAGGTAACTTATCTCCAGAGAAGTTGAAACTGAGGTCAGCACGGTTTCTTTTTTATATATAGAAATAACACAACATACTGTCATCAGATGCTGCTCTGTAGACACAGCATGACTAATGTGCCAGCCTAAATCATCGCGTTTTAGCGCTTGTAGATGTGATTTTAGGTGGTATTATGTATAAGCAAGCATGGGTAAATGTGAGTGCACTGCTGATTGAATCATTTCATCACAACCCACAAGCAGTGGTAGTAATAGCACTGAGTGGGTGTTCTGTAACCCATTTATTCTCAGGGACATCTCTGCCACAGGTAGCCCTTTTGACATCACCAGTCAGCACTGTGACAGGAGTGTGAGAGAAGCCCATTTCCACCTGTCATTCAGCCAAAGCCCAGAGCTGCTCGTCACACACTGGAAAAATAAATCCTTTGTGCTGGTATCGTGCAAAAAGTGCTTGTAAAAGGAGTGAATATCAATAAATGTTGCTCAGTGAATGAGATAGATTAGATAGCTTTGCATAATGTTTGTAGAGGTACTTTCTTCTATAAAACATTATGTAACTGAAGTCAGGGGATTAATGGCAATACACTTCAGCTCCTGCATGTTATTATCAATATAATTACTTTAAAGTGCTTTTAAAGTGCTCATTGAGATCTTGTTCAAGCGAGGCATGTTCAAAGAGCAGTTGCAGATTTACGCAGTTACCAACTTGTAAAAGATTTTTTTGTGGCTTGATCAATTTATATGCAGCAAAAGTATTAAAATCCACCTTTTCCAGGTTCCGTGTGAATAAGATATAAAGCTGTATGTTGTTAGTTCTGTATTTATATTCAAGCAAGGAGAAAAAGTAACCACACAATCTGTGCAGTAAATAAACAGAGGGAAGCATACCACTTTTTCATATGAGCTGCAGTGGTGAGTAAGTAAACAAAAACCTCTCAGAAATCACAATGCACAGTGATGCACAGACTCAAGAGGCTTCGAGGTGGAGTGCATGAAGATGAGTGCATATAAACAATACCACCATCATCATGTTCAAACAAAGCGTAGATTGTACGACTGTGTCCCTCTTGTTCAATCTACCATTGAACTTTATTCTATAAAGTTCCCGCTTGAGCCAAACCACAACAGAAAACTGAAAGGTTAGCATGAAGGCTGGAATAAATTAAGGACATTTACTTTCTTCTGAAGGTTTGTCTCAGTTTTACTTGGTCTTCCAGGTTTTAGAACTGAAACTGTAATACTGTAATACTGTAATACAGCTACAATACTGGGAAAAAGCATCCTCTCCTCATGTTAACCAACTAACTACGATAACTGTGATTGTATTTATGCAAAGATGAGGCAAAACAGGATCTCACTTCTTGTTGCAGCAGCTTTCTTTCTCTGTGAGGACAGAAAATGAGGGTCGCAGTTCAGTTCTGGATCAATGATGGCAACAAATTATATATCGTACTGGACTCACAATAAAGATGTGCACATTAAGGCACTGTTAACTGAAGGTATGTGTTAACAAAGCCACTTTCTAATTTGGCTTCCCATCCTTCTTCTCCGTGAGATACTCATGTCCTGGAGGATTTTCAGTAAATGACAGTTCAGTATTTCACATTATATGCACTCAAACACACACACACACACACACACACACACACACAC
>NW_024582423.1:425796-480709 GCF_018398535.1 Haplochromis burtoni
CCACTGTCTTTGCCCCGAAGAGGCAGGAAGACTTCTGCTGAGTTGGGTACACTCCTCCATCTGGAGAGAAGCAATGATTATTAGCCTGTGGGATGGAACCGCACGTACACAAGCTCACACACATTCACACCACTGCTCTCAAAATGTGTTCTTTTCTCCACATTTGGGGGAAATTCTCCATTCTCCACTCACCATCACTCACGAGCCAGTCACTTAAATATTCACACTCTACTGTAGGTGGTTTTCTAAGGTTACTAGCCCTCTTAAACTGATATTAGCTGACTCAAAATGCGTTGCATATCTGTCTTCACATCCCCTAAAATATGCATATTTCATCTCTGGTATTTAGGCCTCGAGCAGTGCTGCTAAATATTATTGGCAGGTCCAAACGGCTGTTGATAAACATTATCGGATAAGCCAGAGGTAACAGAGTGAGAAGATGGCACTGATTAAAAATAATGACCTGTAGCGACTGTTCAGGTAGCAACCGCCTTATCACAGCTTAGCATAATGCTATTTCAGGTCAACAAAGATCCCGTTTATTATTTAGATTCATCAGCTTATGGACAGCACCTGCCAAAACCAATTTACCTGAACATGAATCTTTATCTGAGGAGAGTCCTCAGAAGTGTCATAAAACTGGTAAATATCAAAAGTAGCTCAGCTTTCTGTTCTTAAAATGACTCATCAAACTTTAAATTCTTTTCAACACAGAAACAACAAGTCAAATTTGGTCATAAAAATGAGATAAATTGTGTGCAGTCACAAATTAAATTAGCAGCTAATGCTAGCTTGATTAGCAAGGTGCCTCCAAAATTCGCTGTCTTGTTTAATAGCATGCTCATTCTGGCTACTGAAAACAAGCTTGTTTTTTCTTGTTCTTTTTTAACTTACTGCAGAAGCTATGGTCCAATTCATGTTCTTCCAGGATTGAATAACACCATAATGTTTGGCTGGGATTTACACTCACTGGCCACTTCATTAGTTACACCTTGCTAGTATCACTTAGGAGCCCCTTTTGCCTTTTGACCTGCCTTAATTCTTCATGGCTTATATTTGACAGGCTGCTGGAAACATTCCTCATCAATTTTACTCCATATTGGCGTGACAGCATCACACAGCTCTTGCACATACACGAATCTTCCATTCCAGCACATCCCAAAGCTGCTCTATTGGTTTGAGACCTGCTGACTGTGGAGGCCATTTGAGTAGAGTGCACTCATTGTCAAGTTCAAGAAACCAGTTTGAGATGATCTGAGCTTTGTGACATGGTGTGTTACCCTGCTAGAGGCAGTCATCAGAAGATGGATATACTTTGATCATAAAGGGAAAGAAATGGTCAGCAATAATATTCAGGTAAGCTGTGGCATACTGGTAAGGGGCGAAAAGTGTGTGAGGAAAATCTCCCCCACCCCCTTACACCATCAACAACCATTGACATTGACGGGATGGATCCATGCTTTCAGCCCATCTAATACCACATTCAAATGACAGTCTTCCCACTTTTGATACCAAGCATTAAAACAAACTTCGTCTTGATGATATCTACATGCCTAAGGCAGGGATAGCTCAGTAGGTAGAGTGGTGGCCCCATGATCGGAAGGTCAGGGGTTCGGTACCCCTGAGCAAGGTACTGTCCTTACACACTGCTCCCCGGGCGCCCAATGGCTGCCCACTGCTTCACTGAGTGAATGGGTTAAATGCAGAGAGGAATTTCCCCATGGGGATCAATAAAGTACACTTTCTTTCTAAATGCACTAAGCTGTGATTTTTGCATTATGTGACCCTGAACTGGATAAATGGATGCAAAAAAGACAGAAGTGGGTGGTCAAACTAGCAACCTTTATGTTACTTATATGAAGGTGGGGATGAATGGATAACTAGATATGACAGGGATGCAATACAAAATCCATTGTTGAAAACTGTATGGGAATGAAGCGAAAACTATGGGAAAAGATGGAATAAAGCAATTAATGATGGAGTTGAGAGGTGCAAAGAACTTAAACAGTCGCTGCTCGAGGTAAATTCAGCCTTTTAGTTTAGCGCACATTGCTGCATGCTGTGAGTTAGTAAAAGAGGAACAGCGAGAGTCAATCCTCTTTTCTCTGCAGTAGAAATAATTTATGTGGCATTTGACATTACCCATAATAGAATGTAGTAAAAAGACAAAATCTCTCACGACTACATGCTTGCAGAATAGGGACAAGCATCATTAGGTTTATGGGTGAGATATTGCATCTTACACTCAGTACATTAAATGCATTCTTTAATTTATATCACCGTAGCTGCACTGCATTGTGTCATATCAAGTGTGCCAAAAAGAAAAGCAGCTTTTCAATGCACGATACGCCAAACGCACATGATTAATTTCTTCTTGCATAGCAGCCAACTTTCACAGTTTTCACTGTAAAGCATCCCTGGATGAGACATTCATTTTTTTTTTTTTAGTTGTTGTGAAAGTTTGCTGAAATCGCTTATACAAACAAGCATTGTCAAATATATGCTAAACTGCATACACTTTCAGTAGACTGAGTGCAGATTTCTTTCCACTACTTTTAAATACAGAGGAGGAAAAATTGTCTATAGCCTCCAGTGCATAAAACGACAACACAATGTCTTTCGTTAATTTGGCTTTCATTAAATGATCGGCGCAAGCACTAATTAGAAGCTACAAGGAAGATGGTGACAAGATCCTCCCAAAAGCCTTTTAAACTATGATATACCAAAACACAACTAAGGTGATTTCTTATTCCACAGCAGTCACTTCATGTGTGTAAAGGTTAAAAAAAAGAGTTCACAAGAGATATGGCAATTAAATTAAAGCAGGCAGCATGTTCAGTGAGAATGTGTATGATGTGACCGAATGTTTTGTCTAAGACTATTCTGTATATCTGATGCATCACATGCTTGAGGCATTCATATGCAGAGCAGATAACTTCTGTGTTGCTTTCGCCCTCTTTTAAGTGCTTGGTATATCAAAAGCATCTGCTTGGCAAAAATGTTGTATTAACCCAGGGACACAGGCATCATTGTCATCTGACTGATCTGAAATCCTCCCTGCTTTCGTCATGTACCACAGCTCAATTTGACCAAAATCTAGCATGGGGCTATGAACAATACAACATCTTCCTTTCAGCACTAGTTCAATATAGGAAGTACATCAGTAAACCAAATATGCTTTTGTTTGTGCCCTTGTGGTTTGAGGTTTTTAGGGATTTCACGCTGTCAGAGTTTTACACAGAGGGCAGTGAGTGTAGGAAGACTGAATATATGGGGAAGACCTGTTAAAAAAACTCCACGATAAATCAATGACAAACATCAAATTCTAGCCCAGAGCTAAAAATGTGTAGCGTTAAGCTTCAAGTTTCTCAAAAAGTAGATCTGGGGGAGTTTTTTAACGTTCGATGAAGCAGACAAGTGTGACAAAGAACATGGTGAGAGAACTTCTCTGCAGCCCCTCAGAGGGAGAATTAGAGAGGAAAGTATAAAAGCAAAGAGCGAATAAAATGGGTAATGGACAGAAACCAGAGAGGGCATGGCAGAGAGACACTTATTTCACATATAGAGAGCTCTTATGCATAATATGGATGCATAAAAGCCACTGAAGGGATTCAAACTATCATAAATTTTCATCTCAATCTGTTAAAATAGTCTAGGAAGGTTATTACCTGTGGGTTTTTTTTTTTGGTGTTTAACAACCTCGTTTTATAGTCCCTATCTTTAACTCTTTTAGAGGTACTAATAAAAAAAATAGCATTTAAAGGCATAATATAATTAAATACAATGGGTGGAAATATTGTGTGACCACTTATTTTGGTGTATGTGAAAGGAATTTTTGAGACTTTTTTTCATAGTGGTGCAGCAGACTGTCACTCCTAGTTTAAACTGGCAGGGCTTCCAACTTCTTGCTGAATGCAGAGAAACTGCAAACCGCAGGTGTATCACAGTTTTTTCTCATGCAAAAGCTAAAAGTGTTTAAACTAAAAGTTGCTGAAATTGGTGGGAAATGGTGGAAGCTTTACAATGAAAGACATGCAACGTCAACATGTGATGTGCATCAGAGTTATATTAGGACCTGCTGTATGTCAGAGGTTATCTGGGATATGGTTGTGGCCCGTTTAAAGGACATTGCATCATACTGGAAACCTTTGGCCTTATGCTGGGCTACATCATCTAAAAACAAACTCAAATATAAATTAACGCCATTTATTCCTGTGACAACACCAGAGTTAGAAATTTTCAGTCCTACCAAATTTATTAGCCCAGCACACACTAGAAGTTTTATGCCACAGCTGCTCTAAATTAAAATTATTGTTAATTACTAAAAAAAAAATTATGTTTCTGGAATGGTTAATATACCATGTGTGTGCAACCTCTTTAACCGAAATGATATTTTTAATACTGAAAATTGAAAATCATTGAATTAGATGCCAAACATTTGCATTACTGAACAGAAAAAATGAATTTTATTAATGTAACGTTTGATTAATTTCTGACTTCCAGTGTGTCGGATCATATTTGGGTCTAAAAATGTCAATTCTGTTTGTTATTTACCTAAAAAATAATAATATAATTTTTACTTTTGAACACGTTCTTAACAGATTTCATAAAATATTTCATAAAATATTTCTTTTATTGTTTTTATTACACGTAATAAAGGTGAATTAGTGTAATTCTCCATGAGTAACGCCCAAAAAATATCTTGTTCTCAGCCACCATGTACTCAGTTTCTCCTTGAGCCCGAGTGAACATTTGCACCAAATCTGAAGAAACTCTTTCACAGTGATAAGAGATATCACAGTCACACAAATGGGACATACGGGCAACCCAAAAACATAAAGTCTCTGGTCTTTTTGCTGAAGTCAGATCACGAAAAGAAAACAGCAGGTAAGAAAATAGAAGGTTGCTTTGTGCACATGAGAACCTGAGCGAGGAGGATCCATCTGCAACATCTGTTTGTATCATAGGTGATCTGGTGTTTCCTCTCTCTCTTTAAAGGGACACACTCATCTCGAGACAACAGATCAGCCCATCTGGTAATACCTGAAGCCCACAAGTCCCCGTCAGCTCAGTGCTCAAAGGAGAGCTAGTGCACACACATATACATACACACACACACACACACACACACACGAATGCAGGCTCAGAGAAATCTATAAATGCCAGATTAGCCTTAGTGCTTGCCGATCTAATCTTCTGAGTCAACAGAGCAATGCAGACACGGCTCAGTGTCAGGAGCCACTATAATGAACAGTCACTCATTGCACCCCAGTGCTGTGGAATAGTCTGCTGTCTTAAACCTGAAGCCTCATTCTGCAGCACTCTCTGTGGCTTCACTAGACTTTTGATTCGTTAATTCAATCCAGGATCAAGTTGAGAAACTTTTAGCAAAACTTTTACAGCCTGAAAGATTTTCAGAGCTGTATGTAACAGATATTGTAATTTCATTCAGTATATCACAGAAGCCGTAGTTTACGAAACTAATCCAAAAACCGCTGTAATATAAGCAGACTTTGATGAAATGATTCACCCCGGGTGCTCGGATCCGTTTAGTTCAGGAATCTGAGAGCATCTGATGTGGTTTGTTGTTTGAAATGTTTCCAGCCCAGCCTAAAATCAGGCATTAGTACCCAGCTGTGTGGCTGGAACCAGTGAGGTGAAATAATGGACACTACAAATAATGGGTCAACTTCCTGCATTTTGCCTCTGTCTTTGAAATGAGCTCTCAGAAGTGACACACATGCACACATACAAGACTCAACGCTTGCCTGCAACAATGTGTATAAACACAAAATGCCACACTCCCCTGACATAAATTTTGCATTAGCTGTGGAGAACCTCCACGTTGCCGTAGCAACATAGACATAGCGTAATTACCATCCTATGGGTCAGAGTAATAAAGCTAGACCTGCAGCCCAGTGGGCCCGGGGCCCCTGGTAATGGCTTTTATCGCAATGATTATTGCCACAAGCACCGCTAAACCAGGAGATACATAGGAGGATACACTCAGCCTCAAAGCCCAGACTCACGGCATCAGACTGAATAGCTTCAAAGCCACAGTTCAAAGCGAGGGTGCAACACGGGTTTCAGATCAACAGATCCTAAATCAAAGATGACAAAATTTACATAAAAAAAATACATCCACATTTACATAAAAAAAGACAGAGCTCCCTATTATATGTTTTCCTAATTCTAGATTTGGCAACCGTTTTATTAGATGCTTTACGTAGCCTGAATACGTGCTATTTAACTTTTTCGATGTCAGCATACCAATTACACCGATGCTTCCTGGAGCATATTATGGAGGAAATATTCCAGCAAATGTCATGAGAAATTATTATAGTTCCATTAAATATAATCCTAAGCATCAGGGATAATCAGCAGAGGCAAACATCACACGGCGAAGTCTAAATAGGGTGAATGTTTAAACAGTTAGCTACTTTCTACACTGATAACAAGATGAGATGTGTGACCCACAGCAGGCAGTGATGACTGATTGATCCCACTGTACATTTACTGGGTAATTAATCAGAAAAACTCTTTGAAATGTCCAGAAATAGAACAAAGTCATATAAAGCAGCTCTACCAATCAAACTCAAACTCAAAGCTGCAATGCTGTTCAAAGTACCAGCCTCAAGTTGGTCTGATAATCAACACCTACACTAACATTTTAACCTAAAAATGGCTGAGGTTGGTTTAAAGGTTGCACTTTACCAGTTTTATCAAAGTGCTTTTTATTTGTTTGGGTTTATGTGTTTGCCAGAGGGGTATCACTTCTACCTTCAAATTCTGGGAGAAAGCTTGAATGCTGACAGTCAGGGCTAAAACGTACAGTGCTGTGAACAAGTGTTTGATCGATCCTGATTCTGTATTTTTCTGCATATTTTGTCGCACTTACAGGCTTTAAACAAATTTTAATATTAGACAAAAATAACCCAAGTACACGCAAAATGCAGTATTTGATCTTGAGGATCAATGATTTTTTTTTTTTTTTTTTTTTGGGGGGGGGGGGGGGGTCGTGAGGCCTTTGTGTTCTTTATGGTCAGCCGTGGATTTTACCTTTTTTTTGCCCAGTCTCTTTTTCTGTTTATTGAATCATGAACTTTGACCTTAACTGAGGCAAGTGAGGCCTGCAGTTCTGTACATGTTGTTCTGAATTCTTTTGTGACCTCCTGGATGAGTCGCCAATGCGCTCTTGGAGTAATTTTGGTAGGCTGGCCACTCCTGGGAAAGTTCACCACTCTTCCATGTGTAGCAGAATGAATATTTGATTTAATGTTGCATTGCTAATTGCTGGTTGATGGCCAATCGGATTGTATAGTCACACTATAAATAGTAGCTGCTAGCTTAGCATCCCTCACCTGACTTCCATAGCTTTTACAGGTAGGAGTCATGTCCTGCTGCCTGGGTCTGAATTGGTTGAGTCGTGCTTTTGTAGAGATTGCCTCTGGATTATTTCTTCAGAAGCCTCCTCTCTATGGATTACTGGTATGTTATTATTTTGGCCCATAAGTTCAGTTATTTCACTCGGTGGTAAACAGGTGTGATTACAGGCTGTAGCCGCAGAAGCTTCCAATTGGCTGTTTTTTGTTTTGTTTTGTTTTTCTCAGAAACGGCATTGCCCGATCAAACTGATCAAACCCAGATACCAGCTACTATTTATAGTATGACCACATAATATGACTGGCCAATCACATTAATATGATCTTTATCAGATATTGAAATTTGATGATCGAAGAAAGAAAAAAAAAAAAAAAAAAAAAAAAAAAAAAAAAAAAAAAAAGAAAAAACAAAAAAAAAAAAAAAAAAAAAAAAAAAAAAAAAAAAAAAAAAAAAAAAAAAAAAAATAAATAAAAAAAAAAAAAAAAAAAAGAAATTTGATGATCTAAAACATGCAAATGTGACAAATATGCAAAAAAAATAAATAAATTAAGACCAAGAGGCCAGCAGAGATTTCACTGTCTGTCAGGCCCTGTTCATCAAATCAATACATGGCACCCTAACCCATTAAAAAAACACTAATGATTTCTCTAAAAAGAGGAATGGAAATGAAAAATTAAGACTTATAATTTCTTTCAGCATTCAGAAAAACTCTAATCTAATATGAGCTGGGCACTAATGGAAGCTGTTTTTGCCGAGGCATGACTGAGCATCTCTGAAACACTTCTGTCTGCCTCTCTTGCTCCACTTCTGTTCCTCTCCTCCTCTGTCTCAGCGAGGATAAATTAGCGGAAGGAATTCAGAGCAAGGCTGCTTAGAGGCGGGTTTAAAAAAGCTTTGATCAGGACCCATGCCAGTAATCTGACAAATCCATAAGGGGAGCGACTCAAAGCATGTTCATTTTTAAGAGGCTATATATTGCTTTGGCAAGTCACAATGCCTTGTGTTTAAGCATGCCTTTACTCTATCCTGCACTAATAATAACAATCACAAGTGTATCTGATTAATTATTTCAGTAATTTTGAGGTCGCGTGCCTTTTTAATGTTTTTAACATTTTTTTTCCTTTTTCTTTTGCTTCATTTCTTTCTGTTTCAGCGTGAAGCTGTGCATGCGCCAGTTATTTCACTTCTGAATTTCTGCCACTCTACTGCACAAGCCTGAAAGGCAAGCTGCACAAAGTATAGACAAAGTAACCTGAAAACGATCTCCCCAATCTAATTCGCAGTGCTCTTTCACAGTAAATGTCAAGGATGATCCAAAAGCTTTGCAGAAAGTATTACTGAAGTGCCATAACACCTCCACGTCTCTGTAAAATCAAATGGAGAGAAAAGAGCAGTGAGGAGTTGATGGGTGGATCAGTGAGGAAGAAGAAGCGATAAATAAAAGCCCTATTAAAGCTACAATTTTGATGACTTCTGATCACATATTTTCCTTGTCACCCATGCATGTGTTCTTGTTTGCATGGCATTTAGAAGACTGCGATAAATGAGAAGCCCTCCGTGGTGTATGGTGTGGTATTTTATCTACAAAAAAAAATAAAATCTGTCAGCTCCTGTTTTCTATTTATAGCAGTTTATCTAGACAAAAGCAGACAGTGCAGGCAAACTCACTTATAGTTCAGAGGACCTTGGCGGGCTGCATAACAAAGACTCAACTCGAGTCAAACTGAAGCAATCGAAATGAGAGTTTTTGAGGTCAGGATACGCCTTCAATCAGGCAGCTTCCACACATATAATCTCTCCAAATATGCAGATAGTGTGCGTCGTGCCCACCGCGGTCATTGCCTCATCAAGGAGAGTTGAGGAATCACTGACACAGCAACAATAGTATGCCATGCAACCTTATCATACCCTGTCATCTTGCTTTTCTTCTCCCTCTCTTTTTCTATCCATGGCAGCAGTTCATTTTTGCCCTTTCAATTCCCTGCCCTGAAAAGTTCACCATTCACATCATCCTTCTGAATGGTTTCCAGGGAGAAGATCTCCAGAGACACACTTCAACAAAAGGGTCTCACCACACCTCCAAAATGTGTGTGACAGCAACCAAATTACAGACTTGTAATTACAGAGGGACCTGTTTGTATCACGATGGAAGAAATGGATGGACTACATTAAAAAATGCAGGCCAGTTTTTGCTTTTGCTTTAGATTTTGACTTTGTTAACTACTAGAAATATTAGTTATATTAATGGAAACAAAAACTCTACATTTTTTTAAATTTATTTATTTATTTATTTTTATTTATTTATTTTTCTTTCCTTTTTCTTTTTCCTTATGTATCTTCTATTTATTTATTTATCGTTTCCTGTTTTGCGTCTTTTTCTTTTCATTTCTTTTTTTTTTCTTCTTTCATTCTTTTTGTATGGATATTTTAGTTGTTTAAATATAGAAAAAAAAAGAAAAATGACTGATGATGTTGCAGTATACAGAAATATCTCATTCAATTCAATAGTTCAATAATGGCAGTGAAGGTATTTCTGCAGAATATTGTGCTATCACCACTTAAACGATGGATGCAGCCATGATGTTTGTTAACAATGTGTTTTTTTTGTGATGAAGCCTCGAGATGAGAGTTTTTGACATCACCATGTTCCTCTTTTCAAATAGCACATGAGGGGTGAGGAGTGAAGGAAGAGGAGTCTGACTGCAAAATTGAAGAATAAACGCTGGTTTGTGACATGTCAATCACAAGCTAAGCCTGCCCTAAAGTCCATCCTACATGACTGTCTTTGTGACTGGAACAGAGTCACAATGTCCACATGGAGATATGTTTTGGCTTGGAAAACTAGAAATTAGGGTTTTTTTAATGCATTTCTCCACAGCTGGACTTCAAATAGAAGAGTCGACCCCTTTTGGCAGTTGAAAAACTGCAGGTGCAAGGTTTTTTCTGTATCAGAAGCTACATCCACCTTATACACGGAAAAAGTCATCTTCAAGAAGTCTGGAACACGGCGAGACTCCCACCTCTGGGAAACATAAGCAAACCCTGACTTGTTATTTGAGTGAACGTGCAGATACTGGCTCACTGTTTTCATAAACTGTGTTGTGGTGCGGTGAGACTTGCACAGTCTCCACGCTCAGGATTGAGGCATATATGATGCCAAAAGTAAACAACTTTTATCTGTTTATTTTTTAAATCAGGTTTTATATCCCACTCCACATTGTAATTAGAGTTATGGTCATTTCCACATTAATTTAGCAGACATACTCACAGTAAACAAGTTGAAAACACTGCCACAGCTGTCAGAGGCACAGAGGCAGTTCAAAAATAAAAATAAAACAAAATAAAAAAGTCGTTAAATGTTCAACTTTTATTTGTAAGACCAAACACTTTGAGATGTTTCAAATTTACCCTGCCTGCCTACTCAATCCTCTGGCACTTAAAGCTCCATCTGTGTCACAAACTCCCTCTGCTCCTCTGTCTCACGTACACACACGGACACAATCACGTACAAATAACTGCTTTTATCCTCCCAAAAGATGCTTTGTCTCCACAGCACGTTCTCCCACTATCTGACACCTCCCACAGTGTTCACTTCTTAAACAAACTCCACATGATACTTTAGGCTGTTTCCATGCTACTGTTGCTATGGATGTCAGACAACACCCTCCACACACACACACACACACATACACACCTTCCCTGCCATCAAATAACCAGCTTATTTGTACTACTGGTCTGCCACTGAAAAGTGTGTTAAGCAGATTAAAACGTTGAGGACTTAGCTGCACTGGCATGCCAGCAGCCCAGCCTCGGGATTCTTCTGATTCATGACTGCCGCTAACAGAAAGTGAAACGAAGGTCTCAAACATGCTATGACACTTACCAAAATAAACCAATTACTCAGTTGTTTCAGATTTTCAATTTAGATGGACTCTAAAATAAAACTTTAAAAGATAAGCACGTCATTTTCTTGGTGGGCTGGGCTCCTCATGACCTTTCTTTCCCCAGTTCTGGCATTATATAGCCTATGAGCTACGTAGATCTTCACAAGGTCATCTTATGGTGCAGTGACAGCTGGTGAGATCTCACCACAGGGTGCCATCTCATCCTGTCCATTTATTTATTTATTTAGGCAGGTGATGATGAGGACAGGAACGACGAGACGGAAAACATCAAAGAGGAGTGAGTAGGTCCTTTATTGTGTTTATGTCATGTTCTAGGTCTAAAGAGTGT
Organism: Haplochromis burtoni; assembly: GCF_018398535.1. NCBI lineage: Eukaryota > Metazoa > Chordata > Actinopteri > Cichliformes > Cichlidae > Haplochromis > Haplochromis burtoni. Next base: position 437,413 of record NW_024582423.1, read on the forward strand.
AAATTAGCTTAAAAAAGAATCTGATCTTTCAGTTGAAGTTTTCCCATTTCAAAGTCTTAACATGTGAGACTCGTGAGTTTTGGAAAAAAATTAAAAATAATAATATCTAAAAAACAAACAAACAAACAAGAGAACGTGGTTATGAAAGAAAAGGACAGCTTCAGAGGTAGCAAGAACAGCACAGACTCAGTAAGAGGTGCTTATGAACGTGATGGACTACTTAAATTTAAATCTATTATTGCATTACAAGAACAGGTTGTTGTTCTTGTCATTGTTTTTTAAATTAATGATTCCTTCATCAACAAGAGGATGTTTTACTTCTGTTTAAATTTTGTGTACAAACCAGGGCTGCTTGACAGCTAATTCCCAGTCAGCAACTTGTTGCCAGACTATGCCGGTTTGAGAGTGGTGTGGGGACTGATGTTTTCACATTTCCCACATCTGTCTCTGTCCATCTGCCACCCACTAGCCTTTCTCCAGATGGCCGCCTCATTTCCCCCTTCCCTTTGCTGTGTAATTTCTATTTAATTAACATGAGTTGTATTACAATAGGCCAGTGGTTTACAAAGAAGCCGTGGTTCTCACCTTACTGTGCTAGAATGAAACACTTCTATGAAAAGAATTTAAAAAATACTGGGTATCTGCCAATATAGAGCAGGGGTACTATACATTATGCATAACATGAATAGTAATTTATTAAAACCTGTTTTCTGGAATGAAATGCTGCTAGCTCGGGTTAGCATTGAAAATGGAAAGGTCAGAAGCTTGGAAAAACAAGAAGCGTGTTAAGTGACCAGAAGCAACAAAAAGTGTTGCTGAGACAACAACAGGGTGCAAATGCAATTGCCATTACCAGAACATCTGCACAAATCATCCTTCTTCACACTTGGTCTTAGCACTACCTTGCATTGGTAACCCACCACATCGCCCACGCATGTCAGTGAATCAGCTATTGTTAGCCTTCCAATCAAATAAAGCCAATATCTCACACAATTACAAAAGTAGTTAGGAAAATAAATGTCAAATAATTGTCTGCTGAGTGGGCTTTTAATCTCTTTCTTTCACTGTAGGAGCCACAAGGGGGCACTAGTATCACCACAGCACTAAAATATTTGCTCAATTGATTTTGCATGAGTGTCACATTTTGTTAATCACCTGCACTTATTGAACAGCTACACTGAGAGAACTTCAAAGCACAAACCATGAAAGCACAAAACAAAGTTGCAAGATAAGGCACATATCAGATTCACAAGCAGCCAATTGAGATGGTTTGCATCATTTATAACTTAATATAACCAGACAGTGTATTCAGTCAGCAAAGAGAGCTACGTAGCTCTTCTTTTCATCATGATGTCTTTGCGACACTCACACAGCATCATAACCTGAAGGCTGAATCTTCTTTGTTACATTAGTAAAAAGAAGATTAGGACTCTCAAAAACAGGACAACACTTAAAGTGAGCCCAGGAGAGCCAAGACAAAATAAAAAGTGCATCTTATTTATGAATATAAAATTAAAAAAAAACACATCATGCCCTAAAAGAAATCAGTAAGTGCCTCCCAGCGATATTAGAATCAATACCAGAAAACTGTACCTAGGATGCAAATGTAGGTAAAAATGAGACGTTTTATGCAAAGCAGGAGAAAGACTGACCACCTTTAGCAAAAAAGTTGCAAAAAAATCACATAATCACTCAAAACTTGAAATGTTTAAGAAGGTAATCAAAGCTTTTACTCTCTCATTGAGTTTTGGATCCAAACAGCTAACAGTATAAAACTGAACGTGTTTCCAATCAATGTCAAAAATACAGCTATTTGCATTTAATCGTTAAGTGTCTGTCTTTAACTGTAAAAATAGCTTGAAAAGGCAAACAGCACTAACCTGACGTCTGATCTTATTTTTAATATTTTGAGTGTTTGTGCAATGGAGCAGAAAACACAAAGAAGTTTGTGAGACAGAGACTTTTGTTCTAAAGCACTGCTTAAAAAAACACACTGTTTCCATAGGAACTGTGAAAGCTTTCCCTCTTTTATGACCTCTGCCTCAGAAGCATTATTATACTTGACTTAATTTTAATGAGAATCCAACACGAGCAGAAGGTGAAGCATTAAAAAAAAATAAGCCTGAAATACTGCTAACACAACTGTGATGTGGAGCTATTTGGTGAACATTTACTCTTTTCCAAAAGAATTTAATGAAGCAGTGAAGCTGTTAGTAACAGTGGTCTCAAAAACTTTGTATGGTTAAACTCTGTAACCTCTTATGAACTTACTTTTAAAATTTAAAAAAGGGAAATGTGAACATATAAAAAGAAATCGGGCACTTTCAGTGCAAGTGATTAAACCTTAACCTAAAAGTGGAATTTCTAACTTTTATCATAAAACTTTACTAAAAAAGCAACAAAATTTTAGGAAATAATTTGTTTTATGCAAAAGTTGACCTCTGACCTTGACTTTGAGTTCAAGGTCACTGAGATTGGAATATGTCAGAGGTTTTTAGTAGATGCACCTATGGTATGAATTTCAACATCCTATGTTGCCCTGTTCTCGAGTTAGGCAGAGCGGCCACCCACCTAGCAGGATGGCGACAAAACTCCACCCCCAACTGATGCCTTATGCTTCCCGGTAAGTAAGCTTCACACAGCGTCCCAAGTCGCTCAGCTAAAGCTAGTTTCTTGAAATTGTATTTATTGCCATGAAATTTCAGCTATGAATGTCTTTTTTTTTGTTTTGTTTTGTTTTTTTGGTGGAAAAAAGCTTCCATAAAAAACTTTTGTAAAAGCATCTACCACAGTTAGCAATGCTAAGCAGTTAGCCGTACCTTTTTAGTTCTGTGAGGCGATTATCCATATTCATGCACATTGAAGGACTCATAGGCCCATGAATGAAACAGCTAATGTAAAATTTGCTTAAATTCTTGCCAAGCAACCACAGGAGATAACATGAGAGGATTTTTTTAATTGCCTAGCACACACTTCCTGCCTTGATTCAGATTCCTTGCACGTGTCGCCTCCCCAGTGACCAGACTGCTGACTGAGGGCCCGGAGGCCTGGATGCTGGAGCCAGTCATGATCACATATCTTATCCGGCAGATTATCATGCAGGTTATTTGTTGGGTGATTTCTATGCAAAAGCAGTGTTGGGCACAGGCAGACCCTATGCCCAACACTGCAGCAAAATAACAATAAAAAAAAGCCTGGAGGGAAATAGCAGCAGGAATAGCTGTAGAGAATTACCAGATGCAACTTTTTTTATAACCCATTGTGAAATACAGTCAACTAGTATGAGTGCAGAGAGAGAGAATGGCACAGCACGAACCATTAAATGAAAAGAATAAAACAGCGAGGTTTCAAGTGAGGACTTTGAACTACACGGTTAGGATGGTAGAAGCTGAATGAGACAAATTAAAACATAAAGCATAGAGATGGGAACATCAAAATCTGCATCTGTTTCTCCTACAAACACGTGAAGAACTTGATTTGTTCGCATGACTGTTGTATGCAAGCAGGACATTTTTACAGTGATGTAAGTTCGGTTACACCAACTGAGGCTGCGTGATCGACCTGTGTTTGCTTTTACATCAACGCTTAAATTACGGGAAAAAAATAGGAAATAAAATCTTAACTTACATCATTATGTACCAGTTTTGTGTGAAAAAATGATTTGCTAGAAGCTGGGATATATACAGAGTATATACAGACGACAGAGTGACTCATGGAAAAATGTAGTAGGTCTTTTGCACTAAAACAGTTTCCTGCTGTGACCAAAGCTGCCAGGTTTCCATTTAAAAAGCTATCTGATGTTTGGTGTAACTTTCTTTTACTTTTTTTCTATTTCTTAACATCAAATAAATCTCCAGAAACACATAGTAAGCACCAATGTGTCCCATCAGAGCAGCTAAAGACCTATAAGAAAAAGAGTCAAATGAGCTCTGGGAGCTTTTGATGTCATGCTCCGGGGGCAAGGATGATCAAGGGAGGGGGGTAATATCTGTTTTACAGACAGTATGGTCCCACTGTGGCATGAGATGAGGCTCATTACAACCAAAGCTTGATAGTGACGGTACAAGCTGAGAGGCTTTGACACTACCATCCCATCTCAAATTGCCATATCCTCAAAAGGAGACTCCTCATATATTCTCACACGGTTCACATATTAAAATACACAGAAGCTACGCTCAAACAGACATCAGATATGGGAAACCTGAGAAAAAAAAAACATCCCCGTGGACCTTTAAACGAGATGTGGGACTTCTCTAGCCTTACCGAGCAGACGGTCTCTATGATCCACAGATGGCTTCGTGAACTGCAGGGCATTCGCATGGCAATAAAGAAAGACCCAAATTGAGAGAAACAGTGTATCACACACTTAATCTCTACAGACTTGTGCATAGGGAAATTTAAGCGATAGCTCCAAACCTAATTTGGTGTGAAATTTGTGTGGCTGTGAAAAGCTGGGCTAGATACAAAGTAACAACTCCAACTGTATCAAGTCTTTTTCTGTGAAAGAGGAGAGAAGCTTGTACCGAACCATTTGCAAAAAATGCAGCATGAATGCATAATTTAACATATGGTGATGAAGCCACCAAACATATGCACATTAAAAAAGTGGCTGCAGCAATCTTTAAAGTGCATCGATGAGTATAAACACCCAATATGTAGCTTTATTTATAGAAAGGCATCAGTGGATACCGCTCAGACATGTTTTTGGTGCTGGTGCAGGTGTGATCAATAATATTAATTAGCAGCTGCACTTTAATTATCACCGTTTCTGGGATCTGATTGCGTGCCTGCTGGCTCTCTCTGCAATTATATAATGAGAATTTATAAAGCTGAGCAGAAGCTGTAGTTTGAACCTGCTACAGCCAGACAACATAACACGCTGCACTCACTTTTTTAGCCATACGCATAAACATAAGCATGCATGTTTCACTAACATAAATACGTACAGATCCAGAAGAAAGGACGTTAAGAAAGTTAGTATCATTTTTGGACTTTGGCTCGCTATATTTTGCGCTTCACTTGACACTGTGTTGCAAATGACTGGGATCACATCATGAAGGGATTGCTCAAACAGTTGTTTTCATACTAGCATCAGGCTGAATTATCATGACTTTTATAGCCCTCTTACTGAAAGCGGCATTACCCAAGGCCAAAACCGTGAGATGTTGCTCTTAGCTTACTTTTTATATCCTCTGTTATTTTTTAACTTCTTCTTTTACTTGGCCTGTGTTTGTCTTTTATACATATATGATATTGTACAGGACTTTGATTAGCCCTTTATAAATAAGTGATTTTTAAATAAAGTGTGTGGTATGGCCTTAGCTTGAAGTATGATGGTTAAGCAAGTTCCTTTGTGTTATGGAAGCCTTTGTAATGACAGTAGACTGACCAATGTGGAAACTGTGGAGAATTAATGTTTATATTAAACATGTTTCTCATAATCGATCTATTTTTAGATGGATGTCAACTTTTTTTAGAATATATTTGTCTGTATAAAGAGAATGCATCGTAATGAGTTTGAGACCGCTGGTGTAGATCACAAATCATATGTGGGCGTGGCCTGTGCTGAACCTAAAGAGTCAGTACCTTCTTTGTTAAATTAAACTGTTGCCAGCAAATTAAAAATCAGAAACATCTCTTTTTTTTAAAAAAAAAAAGTATGTTATATTTAGTTTTGCACCAACCTAACTACCAAATTTACAGTCTCACCTCTAAAGCAATTATTAGCCATTTTTACCCCTCAGCTGTAAAAGGTTGACAGGGTATTGTTGTCAGCCGGCCAGGCGGGCAGATAGTCAGTGGGTGGTGTGGACAAGTTTGTGAATCCAATAACTTGAGAATTAAACAATGTAGGATTTTCAACTTTATACCAAAGGGGCATCTTCTAGGAGGCTGAGGGGTAGCACAGGCTCGCATCAGTATTTTTAGAAATACTTTTGAAAGATATGAGATTCAAAATGTGTTCCTTTATTGTTTTTTTGTTTTGTTTTATTTCTTACAGTTCTATGTGAATAAAAGCAACGCAGTGGTGAGGTGATTATCACTGTTGGCTCACAGCAAGAAGTATTCAGATCTACTGATCACCTGGGGTCTTTCTGGTGTGGAGTTTGCACTAGTGGGCTCACTAAGTTCTTCCAAACAAATCCGTCTTAGGTTAACTCATGATTCTCAACTGGCCATAGGTTTGAATTTTGGCATGAATGGGTGTCTGTCTTTCTGTGTTTGGGTGTACCCTGCCTTTCACCATGACAGCCCAAATAGCCTCCAGCACATGAACTGGATGAGTTCGATAGATTGATGTGAAGAAAAGGTGGCAGTGATCATTTGTGCAGAAAATAGGAGAAAAATGTCTGAGGATTCTAAGAGCTGTGAAAAAGAACAACAATGTGACCACAAATCGAAAACTGTACCCATGCTAGAAACATATACCAATACATCTAATGTCTCATCTGCATCTGCAAAGGCAATATATTAAATTTCGATTTCTATGCAAAAAAATAAAATAATAATAATCTAGGCACAGGGTGATGGTTAAACTAAGTGTATGCTGACCCCAACCAAGAAGCCACAGTTTGATTTACAACAAGTAAAAGGAAGGATCAACTTGTAGTATCATAACGAAATGCACTGTGCTGTTTGTGCAGTCAACTTTGAGGTTATACTTAAATACATAACACAAAAGAAATGGAAAAGTAATGTAATATCTGGAACAAATTAACTTCTATGGGTAATACGTTAAAAAATAAGCATAAAAGTAACACTCCAAACACTTGGTTACAAGCTGAAATAAGAAGTGTTAAAAAAGTCTGTAACTTAATAGCATAAGGCATTTTAACTTAAGCAGACTGGAAAGCCTGAGCAGGAATATTACATTTGACAGGCTCATGAAAGCACTTTGACTGAACTTCTTAACCTAAGTTGGCAGAAGATGTCATCTCTTTGCAGCTGGTTGCCATATTCGCCATTTTTGTAAGGTTTTTTTTTCCATTTAGTATGCAGACATTTACTCGAGATTTCAAGAAATACACTTAAATCCACAATGCTGTGGTGAATTTTTTTTTAAATGCCTCATTCTCCTGGTCTTCCCTGGCCTCTAATCCTCCCGTCTTTCATCCATTCAGAATAATTACAAAATATTGGATGTTAGGTGAGTAATTCTTCATCTATCACTATTTCTATTCTTCACTGTCTGTCCCACTCATTTAGTTAGTCACACACAGGATCGCTCACTTGCTCTATAAAAAGGCATACAAACACACACACACACACCTACAGCAGCCATTATGGATGACTAATGATGTGACACTAGCAGTGGTGTTGCAGTGTAGTATGACACAGAGGTTCATATCCAAGCAACTCAAATCCCAAATGACCAAGAGAAGCTAATGCTGTGCACATGAAACGCAATCAGGAGAATATATAATGGCTTTAATGTTATGAAATGAGCTTTTTCCATATATTCAGATGATCTCTAAGCCCACGTGGAACAAAACTGTATAGCTGCTCACTACCTTTAAGTCCATGTGGCTAAAAAATAAATAAATAAAAGCTCCATTTCCTTTGAGTTTTTTTGTGTGCAATATTAAATCGTACTGGTTACTGGAGCACAAGTGAGAAACTGGAAACAGATCTAGTATCTCCATCTGTGCATATCGCTGTCCCCTGCACATCTCCAACTGCAGGAACTGCTGCCAAATCACGCCACAGATTGGCTAAGTGCGATAGTTCGGCTAACCGATGGCTTTAGCTGGTCTCATCTAAATCCATAGACATCAAAGAAGATCTGTATTTCGGAAAATAGTGTGAACCGGACCCTGCATCCCTAAGAATCATATTACCCAGAAGTTTCATCACTGCTGCAGTGACTATGGAGAAGATTTTTCCCACTAGCTTGACAGGTGCTGCCATAAGACGGAGTACACAAGCATCCTGGCACTTTGAAGCGGAACAAGAAGACAAGCAGAAAAATGGAAATAAGAAATGAAGAGTAGAGAACAGTAAGAGTCTGAATTTCAGTGATTCATCTAAACTTCCGATATATTTACAAGCAAGTGCTAATAGTTTAATTCTGTCTCCTGGATTATTCATAAATTGTAAAGTAATGCTAATCCACAGGAATATTGTATTATGCGTAGGCCATTTCCGAAGAGGCTATTAAGATGGAGATTACACTTTGTAGTCGCCATCGTTAATATGTTGTTGATGGATAATTAGGATTTAGCAAACAGTTTGCTGTGAGGAAACAGTGAAATAATAAAGCTGTTTAATAACCATCGGTATTGTTACTTGATCCTAAGCTTGTGTAATATAATACAATCCAGAATAATGATTTCCAAATGTGATTGTAACTCTATAAAAGAAAAAAAAATGTAATTACTGAGTCCATTATCATTCCCAAATGCTGCTGTCATTCAACCCATTGGTTTCGCACAGAATCACACAAGCTCTTCTGCAGGTTCACAGCCTTGACAAGTGAGCCACATAAACATTAATATTCATCTACATAATGTTAATAGATCCTCTAATATAGTGTATACATTTATACACATAATCTGCAAGTAGAGCAAGAAAATCGATTTCACTGTGAGAGAAATATTTGCTAAAATTGGTTGCTGAGGGTTATCATAAAGTGTTACCAAGATTAAAATATCTGTTTTTATAGTCATAAAGCTGATACCTGTTTTTAAGAAAATGCAAAAACTTCCAAATGGCACTGTCCTCAAGGCTGGTCTTTTGTTTGGTTCAATACACAAGGTAAGTTATTTCATTTGTTTGAATCACTATTGCATGTGCAGTTCTTTTCCTTTGTCCCATTACACATCCACTGGGTATTCTGGGTTTTTACGGACTGGTCCTTTGGACATTTTGCTAATTATGTGCAGGAAACGCAGGCACCTTAATCACCATTAGTCTTTGGTAGACAAGACACTGTGGTGCTCCTACAGAAGACTGCCAGTAAAGTTAAAGAAAAAAGTGGCAGCTTTAAGCCATAACCAGTAAGTGATCTTATATGTTTGTGTGATTTAGAGTATGTGTATACAATAAAGTCAATATGAATATAATAAAGCTATTCTGACTGCTGCATGTGGTTTCCAAGGTAACAGGTGATGGCAGACTATAAAGCTAAAAAAACAACTACTCTGTGGCAAAAACAGCAACCTACCTACACGCTAAATGTTTTTTACCACTCAAGAAGTGTAAAAAGTCTGCTGTTACTTGAGTACTACTAAAATGTACCAGTTTAGTACTAAACTACTAAACTGGTACATTTGATTGGTTAAATTAGTCTTACAAATTCCTTTACCCCAATTACCTCCTGATCTCTCACAGGTGCTTAACAGCAGCCTTTCCTGTCCCATTTCCCCTCCCAGCACCCAGATCATCGATTAATCTTTGGGGGAACCAGTAGCGGGGGCCTCGAAACATCTTACCGGTGGCTGCTGAGAGTTGAGTACCCCCCTCTTGGTGGACCCCCCTCTGGAGCTGAGCCTCTTCCACGACTCCGAGAAACGCCCCCTGGTGGTGGGACGTCCTGGCCCAGATGTCCCGGATGCAACAGATGAATCATCCCGGGTGGAGAACGGCCGCTCCCGTCTTAACTCCCTCCGCTCTGCCCACTTCTTCTTGGAAGCCATTAGTGTTAAAAATGTAGTCAACAGATGTGGCAAGTAGGGCAGCCACGCAGACTAGAGGAGGCTGTTCTTGATTCAAACTAGTGCCACAGGTGGCATCTTCACTTCATTCTCAACTACCCACTGAACAGCCCCTGTCTCCCTCTGTTGCCCCCTTTTTCCTTAAGTCTTAAGACTGGGTAAATGTCTGACTCCTGTCTCCCTGTTAATGTCACTTTTTTCTCTCTCTTCTTCTGATCTGTTGCGCAACAGATCTTCACCTGCACGGCTTCACTCCTGTGCTCTTCTTTCTCTTCTCTGTGTCTTTCCTCTGGCAGGGAGCGAGAGTCAGAGAGGAAGGTGGTGAAGCAGAAGGTGCTGCCTGCACCCTGTTGCATGTGCTGTTACTGTGGCTCAGCCGTTGATGCTGTTTTCCCTCCTCGCAGGGAGAGAGAGAGAGAGAGAGAGAAATAGGGAAACAAGGCAATAGAAGGAGAGAGGGAGAGAGAAAGAGAGAGGGAGAGGGAGGAGGAGGGGGTCAGGGAGTACAATATTCAGATCCGGGTGAAAGAGATGAAATAACAACAAGGAGGAGAGGTGGGGAGAGGAGATGACAGCTAGGCAGGTGGAGAGAGGTTAAAAAAAAAAGGCTACCACACAAGGAAAAACGAAGAGACAAGCAAGAGTCTCAGGAGTGCAGGGTTCCTGTTGAGCATTGCGCAGAGCTGCTTAAAGCTGACTGAGAGGCACAGAAACAGACACCCTGTTCAGTAAGTCACTCTCTTACTGTGAACACTGTGCTTTGAATACCCACAGCTACTGAAACCTCCATTCCCTCCGTGTCCTGCTTGTCTTGCTTCCCCGATCTTTCATTCAGCTTGTCACTCTCTCCTCTGTGTGTGGCGCATGTGTGTGTCCCCCTCTTCTTCTTCTCTTTTGGTACTTTATGCACATGGTTTACAGTTCATGGCGCAGCCTTGGCTTCTTTGTTGTAGAACAAAAAGTGTCGCCAAATAAAACCAAGAGTCATGGTCTCCTTCTTCTTCTTCTCCATCATCATCATCCTCCTCCACTCTCACACTTCTCACTCAAAGGCTTCAGAAGTGTTAAAAGACATGCCACGCTGTGGAGTTGACAGACGGTAAGGATTTGAGTCCATTTTTCCAGTGCAGTAGTGGAGAAACAGCATGACAGCAAGTCTAATATGCCACAAACTAGATTGTGGCAAAAGGAGAAGAGCACAAAATTATTCTGGGACAAAAAAAAAATATGAGAGATATAGAGAGAGACGGGAAGAGAGGGATTAAGTAAGATAACGGGACGGAAACGGGGGGATGCACAGTAAAAAGAGGTGACAGTGTCTGAACACCGGGGACATTGTTGCAGTCGCTCCCAGCAACCGCTCACCACCTGGGAGGACGCTGCGGCGTTTACGCGTGCGAGCGAGAGATAGAGAGTCTTACTGAGAAGTAAGAGACAGTGAGGCAGAGAGCCCCTGAAGGATGAGAGGAGGTACAGGGAGCAAGTGAGTGGGAGAGCAGAAGAAGGAGTGAGACCGAGAGACGGCGTCTTTTGGAGCAAAAAACACACCATCACCAGTTCAGGTCAAACAAATGATGACAACAAAAGGATATTAAAGCCAGCCCTCAATGTTATTGGTGAACAACTCAAAGCCACGCAATGTACATTTTGCCAGTTATGACATGTTTGATCAGAAAAGCTAAAAGGAAATGTCAGAGTGTACGTGCCAGATTGTTAGAGTATACCATTGATTCAGTCTTATCAAACAACAAAAAGTCGTTGCACTTCTATAGCTTAAACAATTTGTCAATCAATTTGAAAGTTGCAAGAAAACAAAAAGGCATTCAAGCAGAAATGTCAAAGCCTTCACAGGTCCCAGCTTCTCCTCTTTTATATAAATCTAACTGGTGTTTATGTTTTATAGAGAATTTTATGTTATGAATCTGTTTTTGATCATTCAAACTATTAGAGAAAATGACCTGTAGGCTCTCACCAAGAATTTGTATATTATATTGAAAGCTGTGCATAAAACACTAATGTGCTTTCTTTCAGAGCATAAGGAAAATATTTAATAATATTTAGCTCACAGTAAAACACAGCAGGCCGCTTGTTTCAGCGTTAGACTGAATTCAGCTACACAAACGTCTCTTAACAGTTTGATGGTTCTGTGTAAATGCACTAAAGTTACGCACACTTAACTAACTTTATTAAGTTAAGCTTTCACATTTCAAAAGTCAACTAAATTAACTTCAGTTTGTTAATTTAATAGTGTTTAGTATTATCTGAAGCAAACCATGACACCAGACATATAAAATTCACTATCAGTGAGTCAGTTAAAGCTAATTTTCACATCATTTTGAAAGGAGTTAAATGAAATCCCATCACAAGGAGCAGTTGGTATAGATAAAGCTAACAAATATGAACGAGTAACCTGCTTAATATAGGTAGTATAATGTAGTTTTTAAAAGTTCTTGGTTGTCTTTCTCTTGATTTGATCTTAATTGAACTGTGTAAACTAAACAGCAGCCAGCCTACATTGCTAGCTGCTGTCTTTGTTTGTATACATAATTTTATCCCAGAGCCAAAACTGACCAAAGTTTCAGCCATGAAAAGCCCAAAGCCTAGTATTTTTTTTATTTATTTATTTATTTATTGCATTGCTTTTGTCTAACCTAACTCAAGAAAAACCAAATATCTAAGCTACTTCAGTCCTACTCGCGCTGAGATTTGTCTGCTTTTTACTGGTTTCAAATGAATGCAAGCTTTAGAAAAATAAATATGACAGGTAATGTAAACATACTGCATAATATATGCATATATTGATTTATGGAAATGTTATTCCAGGTTATGCAAAAATATATGATATGTAAATGTCTGTTTTAGTGGGATGTATGAATAAAAGATGACTGGAAATGGTGACCTTTTTCTCCTAAAGCAGTAAAAAACATATTACTTTTAGTTTATAAAGAAAGAAAGAAATGTTGTATTTTGTGCAATGAAAAACAATGGAACCTTGCTTTGCTAAGGTAAAAGCACACGCACACACACACACACATGCCCTTTCTTTAAAGAAAGAAAGGGTCGTAGGCATGTTTTGTATAAACACACTGGATTCATCTGAAATTGAGAGAAGTTGAGTGGATTTAACAACTTTTACTAGCCTACTAGCCTAGCTCACATCAGCCTATTTCCCCTCCTCCAAAAGTCAGCATTTCAAAATTTAAAAAGCACAGAGTGCCTTCATTCAAACTATGTAATGTGTTGCAATGTAATACAGAGTAATCACAGAGTTGGCTTTACTTGTGCTTCAGGGGTTCACCAGTTATTGACCGATAAGAAGGGGGAAAAAAACATTATGTCTCCTTTTTCCTGCACACTTTTTAAAATACTTTTTAAAATCAACTGATTTCAGTTCTTGTGCAGCCTGCAAGAAAAATGTTGGAGCAGTCTATATAACTTTTGATGGGGCAGAGATGGACATTACATGGACATTACATTTATAATTATTGCATGAATGGAAAAGATCATAACGGTAAAGTTATGACCTGGACAGAAACTGGTACTAATGCTACAGTCACACCCGGGAAAGCAGTGGTTGAAGATCCTGGCTGAAAAAAAAAAAAAATACTCCAACCACGTGTAATGAACTTGAAAAATGGCTGCTCTGAGGGTAAGGATCAGGTTTGTGAGCACCTGTAGTCAGCTTCCATCTTCAAAGCGACTTTGGTGCTTCAAGACAGCCATTAAACAACAATAAGATAGAGACAGCCTGCTATCAGTTGTAAATTTATTGTCATCTACATGAGCAGAAATTCAAACAGAAATTCATATTAATTACTTGCATTCACAGTCCAGCCATAACCTTGCAGATTAGAGGTTAGAGGAACACAAATTCCTCGATAAACAGTGACGTAGTTGCTGCAGGAAAGCGATTTAACTGTAAAATGCCATAGGGACTCAGCAACCTAGTTTTTAAACAGGTATCCAACCAGAAGGGAACCAGCTGAATCGATTTATCAATTAGACAGTTATTTACAAGCTTTCCCAAATGTGTCTGAGATTGGATGTGTGTCTTCTTGGCTAAATCAGGGCTAATTTAGCCAGTCTGAATCCAACTGTGATTGTTTGAAGACAGGTCGCATCCCATCAGGTAACCTTTGCAATTTCCTTGTGATCAAACGCCCATAGAATGAGGTTGTTGAACACTCAACCTCTGGGCAACTAGCAGGTTGTTACAACTACTAGCAACCAGTTGCTAAAAGTAAAAAAAAAAATTCAATGCAATCTCTGCACAACTGCCAATTTTTGATCAATGTGAAGTGCTCTTCAGGCTTGTTTTTACCTTTTCGTCAGCTTTCTGTTCTTACTTAAACATTAAAAGAAAACTCTGTGCAGCCTCATTAAGAGGTGGACTGTAGTCTAATCTTCTCTGTAGCGCATTTCAAACCTTGTCAGGGAACAAAATGTTCTCTTCAGAGAATAATAAGTATCATTACTTTCTTAAAAAGTAAGAAGTCATTTGTACATCACTCAGTCTTTTGAGTAACATTTGCATTGTGTATCCAGACATAATTTGTTTGCACTCAAGTGTTTAAATTGCTACTGCTAAGATTCGGAGTATGCAAAGCATAAGAAAAAGAAAAATGCACACTGCACTGTTTTTGGTTGCAATTTCTAGTCAAAAGAAACAAGTGATATTCGTGTTTACTGTGTTTCTAAAAAGAGTAAGAAAGACTCACGGCTATGTTCTCGGCACTTCTTTGATGTATATAGTTGATTAAAAGGCATGCTGTTGGTTAGAAGCTACAACTAAAACCAAACAACAATTACAGTTTTATCTCACAAGAAGGCAAAACTAGAAGGTGAAAATCACTCGAAGAAATGTGAATGAAATGTAACAAACAGCACAAACAGCCACAAACCTGATCTCAGAGGAACCTGACAGCCTACCAGCTCAGTCAGCTCAGCATCTCTTTGTTTTATTTGGTTTAAGGTCCAAGAACTGAGACCAAGATCATACAAACCATTTGACTTTCATTAACCTGGCAGCTTTCTAAACAACGATGGCCTGAGAGAATGAGAAAGGTTTTTTTAATGTAACTTAAGTGTTAACATGCTATATGTGGCACGTCTCCATTCTCAGGATTCCTTTTCACATCTTCTCGTTGCTAAGGTTACTAACCTGACAACTATGATCATGTTCACTCTTCCCATGAAAGGCTACACAGTTGCATCCACATACACACAATCCTACAGAGCCGTGTTTTCTGTGTTTTTTCTTGTACAGGAAACTTTACTGATAAGAGTTACTAAGAAATAAATCTTCATATATGGCAGGTGATCACATCTTCTTACGCAGCATGAAGAAGATTTAACAACAAAAATTATAAGTGATGTACTAAGTGCCGCAAAAAAAAAGAAAGTAAGATGTGCAGAGGACAACCTGTGCTTCTTGTTCAGTTCAACTCGTGTCAGACGGATGTGAAAATTTCCCAAAACCAAGTAATTAACAGAGTTGTTTGTCTTATCAAAATGTACCCATCAGTTCGAGGTCATCTCATTAAACAAGCGACATGTTGGAAAGGCTTTTAAAGTCTCCAAGTGGCAGAATACTTTTTTACGGGGTTGAACGTGAAGTGTCAGGCTCAGACTCTAACCAGTTACATAAGCAAAAGAGCAAAGCATGCCCTCGCGAGGGGCTACCACTAGCCGAGGGTGTGAAAGAACACTTTGCTCAGTTAGTGTCTGATCTCCTAAACAACTACTAATTGTCAGAGTTTAAAAAAGACATTACTTTCTTGTGTTCAGTCTGTTAATGGCAGAATTACTGTTCCTACAGACATCAATACAATTATTAAAATTGTCCAAGCAGTAGTAGCAGAGCTGCTGAAGTAATGAGCATTTTAAAGGAAATGATCTGGCTTTGAAACACTTACGTTTGAAGAACAAATTATTTCTCTTCTCCTGACAATCAAATTATCTGTCATTCACTCAGTGCTGGGCGGTTTTCATAAATAAGAAAATTTGAAAGGATTTTGCACAAAATGTTCTCCACGGTGTTTGTCCCAAAGAAATCATAAAATATACGTATGTGTAACATATAGACAAATCTCTGACCCACACTGACTTTAATTTAAAGTTGCAGGAAACACTTTCAGACCAAAAGCCTGAAGAGAGTCTTTAATATCCTGTAATTAATTGATTCATGTGTTTCTACAGAATTCAATTGTCATGTTCAGCATAACGTAACTTTTATTACATATTTATATTTAAATTCAGTAGTACAAATTAGTAATATTAATAAGTGGACAAACTTTTTTTTTCTCCTTCAAAATGTGAATAAATAATTCTAAGACCTCACGCTGATCTGTTTTGTTTTTTAATCAATAGACATTTTTATTAAATGTAATGCTATAAATATTTTTGGGGGGGCGAACCTGTTTTTGAAAGAACATCATTTGATTTATTTAAGATAATATTTATTGATTAGAAATGTTTTAAATTACAATAAATTAACCGGCAAACGCTGTATTTTAGTGGCACACTGTGTTATCTAAGGTATGTTTGCAGTATTAAAAGTCTAACTGACCTATTAACACAGCAGAAAATGCTGCGCGATCGTGACTTTGACTGTCTGTATTTTATTCTTTTAACGCTGCAAACAGGCTTGGAGCAGAATAGAAGGAGAAGCGGGAGATGAGGGTTAAAGGAGTTGCCATTAGCTGAGAAAAACTTGTTATTTCCTAATATCATAAACAGCTACTGGTGGTGGTTAGACTTTCTTAACGAGGCTTTACACTCTTGTCTTAATTTTTGTTGATGAGCAAGTGGATAATAAGCATTTGTAGCCTGAGAAACAGAAACACTTCAGTCTCTTTACTAGAAAACTATATTCCTTCTTTAATCAACACTGCATTAACATTATTAATTAGGCTTTTATCGTGATTAAGCTGCATTAGGAAACACAATGTATCACTGCGGGACCGGAGTGAGGGTTGCTGAGCTCGAACCTCTCATTCATTATTCTATCAATCAGTTCAACCAAACAGTCAGTTTAATTGTATATTTCTTTGTTTTCTTCATGATTTTTGATCATTAATGTGTAGAAACAAGGCAGGCACGAGTTATTAGAAATGACTATTAGAAATGAAATGTTTGTTTGTTTTTTGTCTTTTTAGTATTTAAAATATTCAGGGAAACTGGGAGTATCGTTCCTACCTTAATTTCCGTGCACAGTGGGGTCAGAACTCTTCTGGTGTGAGACTTCCTCGTCATTTTCCCCTGGGTAAAAAAAAAGCAGAGCAAAATGAGATATTTGTTGTTCTTAGAGTCAGAAGATGTCAGAAACAAAACTGCTTCATCTCTGTCCAATAACAATTTGACACTGAACTCGTAATTTGAAAGTATTTTTAAGACAGCAAATGTAATAGATTCTAAAAAACAAAAAGTAAAATCATGTTTGAACTTCCGCATTTGTGTTTTTTTTATTCTTTTTTTTATGCCACACAAATAGTTTTCCTTGCAAAATCCCTTACTCTCTTTTTGAAACCAGATCTCTTGGAGCTACACTCTTTACACTCAAAGCATTATGAAGATCTGCACACTCACTGTGGCTGTATGTTAACTGACATATTATGATTTGAGTCTGTTTTCTGTCCAGGGAGGTAAGGTCATAAATCAAAGGTTTTTCACTATTTGTTTGGGACTGACAGGAAAGTGTTTTTTGTTCCTTTTTAAAATCCTCACAGTAAATTTTCAGAATTGCGTTACATTTTTTAAAAAAGTTGGTAAGAACATTATAAGAGATGTGTGTTTCAGGTGTTATGAAGGTGCTCCAAATTCAGTTCATTTAAAGTTTTTTAATCAAGTCACGATAGCAAAGCTTTAAATGCAACACAAGGCAAACTGCAGAGTGTGGATTTACTAGTACAATGGGCCACAAAGATCAAAATACTGTAGAATAAATAAATTATAAATGCTGTTATAACAATAATCACAATCACGCTTGAAGGCACTTTCTCCGCTGTACTGAACATCTAGTCCTGTGGAAAAAAAATATGGCTTCATATTTGACTAGCATACTTGTATAAAGAGGACTCCGTGGTTGAGTCAGGGACTGCAAATTGTCCAAGCCGTCTCCTCTCCACCAACGTGCTTGACAGTTCATCTGAGGTGTTTGTGGACATTTGCTGTGTTTGCTGTGGCCAAAGAGCTCCACTTTGGTCTCATCTGCCCAAAGGACATTGTGTCAATACGATTCAATTTTATTTATTTAGTGCCAAATCACAACAATAGTCCCCTTAAAGTGCTTTGCATTATAAGGTAAAGACCCTACAATAACACAGAGAAAACCTCAAAAATCAAACGACCAGCATATGAGCAACTTGGCAACAGTGTGAAGGAAAAACTCCCTTTCAACAGGAAGAAACCTTCAGCAGAACCAGGCTCGGGGAGGGGCAGCCTTCTGCCACAAAGAAGTCTTGTGGTTTGTCTGGATGTAGCTTTGCAAACCAAAGCCATCCTGTCCTGTTCTTTTTAGAGACAAGACACTGTCTCCTGGTAACCTTTCCAAATACGTCAAACTTGATTTGGCGATGCAGCTCCTGGGTTTGTTGCAGTTTCTCTTTCTCTCATTGCACACTCTGACCTTGGGGTGAACTGGCTTAGACATGCACCCCTAGGAAGATTGTGGCATTGAGTTAACACACACCTGAATGCTCCAGACCAGACCAAAGTGCTCATACTTGCTTATGATCAGTTAATAAGTGCCTTTGGTTAGAGCTCCTGGCTGCTACTTATCAATTAATTCCTGCAGATACAGTAGGGTGTACTTAGTTTTACACAGGACTGCACAGATTAGTGTGGGAACTTTATTTTCCAGATTTTTTTCTTTATAAGATTCAATTATGCTTCAGCACGCAGCCTAACTAGTTCCCATTCCCCGTCTATTTATTCCTTCATAGTTTATTTTCTTTAATCAGCCGTGAGTGCCATACTCAGTCTGGCACGATGCCACCTGACGATCTTGAAAACTAGTGTAATGAACAAAGGACCCTCACTATCAAAATTATCATGCGCTCAAAATTAGGGACATCAAATAACAATATGGCATGGCTGTTATTTGTTTGTTTGTTTTGTTGTAAATCCATATAACTGTACGATCTGTTGTAAATAAAACACTTATTCCAAAAAGAGAAGCGGCTGTGTTTACCCCACTGATAATTAGCCAGTGTCTCCTCTCATAACCTCACACTAATTACTGTTTCCTCTCTCTGTGCGACAGAAAGGTTGGGGATGCATTTTTAAGCAGGCCGATGCCATCAATAATTCACGCACAATATTCACACACAATATATGTGTTTCTCTTAGCCAGAATTTTTGAATTTCCCTCAAATATGTCAGCTGTACTCATCAGGTGCATATTTAGAGCTAAAACTCTGGTCGGGTATTAATCATCCAAAGAGACAGAGAGAGCTGTCATCAGCAGCGCAGCTACCTTATGTAGTGGGTGAGCTATCATTTGTGACCATACTGAAACACAGGTGTTTCTCCAAGAAAAAGAAACAAAAAAAGAGTTAAATCCACCCAATGAAAACACATGAACCAGCTTTGTTTTTCTGTTGTTTAGGCCCTTCTGTTGCTGGCTGTTATACTGTTGGGAAAGACTCAACAAACTGTCAGGCTGTAATAGATGAGCCAAAAGCAAACTCAGCCTCCTGTAGAGAAGTGTCATCCAAACTGTCCAAACTGCTGCCGACACTCCTACACATCTCCCAGGCTGTTTGATGACAGTCTACGTGACAGCCAGCAAACCCATGATACCCTCAATATGCTCGCAAAATGATGCATTTTTGTTTGCGTTTCTATATAAATGTGGTTTCGCCTCTCTAATTAAAGTTGGCCTTCAGTCTAAACCATATATACACTAATGAGGCTCGCCTTTGTCTAAGAACAAACGAGCCAATCGCTGAATTTCT
This sequence comes from Haplochromis burtoni, assembly GCF_018398535.1. NCBI lineage: Eukaryota > Metazoa > Chordata > Actinopteri > Cichliformes > Cichlidae > Haplochromis > Haplochromis burtoni. Next base: position 457,022 of record NW_024582423.1, read on the forward strand.
GACAAGACACCATAGTATGTCCACACAAGCTGTGTTCATAAAAAACAAACAAATTCACACTGTAAAGAAAAGTTTATGTTCATCCAGGTCGTTAGCAAATTTTAAGCCATTTGAAACTATAGAGATAAATTTCAGTAATGTGGAAAGACTGAAGAAAGAAATATCATATAGGACATCACAGGGTTGTGAATTCTTAGACTAATATAAATACATACATAAGGCAAATATAAAGATAGAATAGAAGAACAGAGATAGACAATGAACTCTTTTTAGGGGACAGAGGATACCTCAGAGGCTGATTTTGAAGAAGTGTGCCAAATCCATGTTTCACTAACATGGACATGATTTATACATAAAGAGCATATGGTTGCTTCAGTGTCCAATGGCCAACAGATGGAGGGGCAAAGCAAGAAAAAGAGAGAATATGGGGACAGGACTATTATTTATTTAGGACACCAGCAGCTGAGCACTTGATCTGTTACTACAGCTTACACAATGCAATTTTTATCATCACCCTAAAAACATTAAATAAATAAATATTAACAGTAATACACCCCAGACAACAGTGATTCTAATTCACTGCCAAATCACTGTGTCCTCATTCCACTACTTTTTCTTAGGCATGATTTAATGGAACTTTCCATGTTATCGCTGGCCTCTTTATTACATCTTTATACCCTTAGCTCGAGCATCATCTCCAAGGGAGCTTTCATATTCAAAATGGCTGATGTCTTACCACTGGGAAAGTTCCGGGTGCTCCTTTGGGAATCGCTTTCCTCCTGGCCTTAGTTGACGTGAACTTCTGAATCTTCTACTGAGGCAAAAGTCCTTCTTTCTTCTGTTTTTAAAAAAAAAACTTTCAACAGAAAAGGTGCAAAGCACAACCAGATGATGAAGGGGAAAACCAGATGAATGCCAGGAGAGAGATAATGGTGGCTGTGATAGGATGGTTGGCTCTAGGAGTCAGAAGCCACAGGTGGGGAAGACATCCCTCTGGTAGTGGAGGCGTGCTGGAGGATGGGGCATGACGCAGCGTATCCACATGGGGATGTGTGTGTGTATGTGATAATGTCAGTCTCTATTAAAACACATTAGCTAGTCCACTAAGAGTGCTTGTCCAAGGAATCATCTTGTTGAGCCCTCAGTGCCAAACCCGTCGTCCCGTTCTTACACCAGCCTTTTTAAATGTCTTTTTAGTGCGAGCCATACCTGTGTTTGAGCCTGATGAGTCAAAAAGAGCATGAAGACGAGGAAGAAAAACAAAAAAAGTCGTACTACATCTCTCTGCAAAAGATCTCTCTGGCAGCAAGAATCAATTAATACTCAAGGTGATGAAGATGAGGCAATGCCATTCCCCTTTTCCACTAATGTGTCACGTCTCCTTTGCTCGTTCTCATTTTCTTATCAGTCAGCGCCTTGCTTCTTGTGATAAAGTTGAAAGAGAAGGAAAATCGGAGAGTCAGTGAAGACCTGTTCCTGCAGATCTGGCTGCTGCCTGGGCCTGATGAGCATCTGGCACATGGAACGTCGTCAACAAAAGCACCTGAGTCACAGTTACTCTGAGGGGCTGCAGGGTGGGACACCCAGTGTGTGTGTGTGTGTGTGTGTGTGTGTGTGTGCGTGTGTGTGTGTGTCACCCCCAGTGATTCAGACCCTTTGAGCATTTCACAGGAGCAGGTTGCTAGGTGAGGGTGGTATGATGCCCACCTCACATCCCTCACATGCACACACACACACACACACACACGCATATATATATATACAAAGTGCACAGTTTGAAGGGAGCAGGTTTAATGATAGCAAATAAAGAAAAGTAAACAGCAGGAGGCTAACAAGAGCTAATTTAGTTCTGCTCTCTACTATGAATTAATGAAGAGATCACTTGGATGCCACAGCAACAGAGGGGAGGAGTTGTCTTGAGAGACAACACCGAGGGGCCGCTGTCGATCCAATATTAATTTTAGGGCCCTAAGATGGCTCTCTGTTGTCTGGAAACATGAGCATGAGATAACCCATAGCTTGGTATCCATGCTTAATTAACCGACTGTCTTCTGCTTATTTGACTCTTCTATCTTTCTTCGTTTTTCCTGTTTGTTTTATTTCCTTTAATCTTAGTTATTTTACTTTTATTATTTGTGATTTTCACCTCTGAGTTCATCCTCATGCTATCCTCTCTCGCTTCCTCCCTTCACTTTATTCCATCTCCTATCATGGCCTGTCTGCAACAATGCAGCGGTGAGACTGTAAAGTGGCTTATCCAATTTTGGTCTGTCACATCAGGTACAAACCGGTGCTGATCTGAGCGTCGTTCATCTCCACACTGCGTTATCGTGCAACCACGCACACCTGCTGCATACAAACGTCCCTGATCACCTCTTTAGGCTTTGGACTTTTAACGAACGACACAGAGAGACAGATCCGAGCAAAACAGTGCATGAACAAGACAAAACAATTAAGAGAGGCGTAGCATCTTAGACAATGGTTCCTGATAACAGCGTACAATTTGTAATCAATTACCTGACGGTGAGTAACAGTGAGTGGGTGGTTCTACCCTACAAGCTTGTTATCACAAATTCTCCATGTAATGCACAAATAAGAAGAGACAGTAATTGTAGAAAAAGGAGCTGGGCGATGAGGAGGAGTTTGTGGAGGAGGGCGATGAACAGTGAAGACTGTCAGAGAAGAAAGCGAGGGAATAAAGCAGACATTTAAAGCTGTTTACCACTGTGACCTTAAGCTGTGATACTAAAGAGTGTTTCGCATTAGCTGACGGTTTAATGATGATCTAACTTTATTGGAAACAATGTCAGTCTTATAACTATTACTTTTATTGCTCTCCTTTTAAGAAAGAAAAGAGAAAATGATTTTAAAAAAAACTGATTCAAAGCAAGAAAGTGGATAAAACAGACACATAATTAGCTAAAACATGTCCTATGTCAGTGTGACTTTAATCAAAGGCAATAATGTATGGCGTCTCACATGTGGCTGAGGAGCAAGGATACTGCAGACGATTAACCAGCAATGTGCAAGAGCAGAAAATAGTCTCAACTGAAAACACACAAAATCTATTTCTAATCATCAGGGGTGTTGATACTGTTGAGCCTGGCTGAGGGCATGACTCCGCTGGCACAAAAGAAAAAGTCACACAATCCAAAATCCAATCCGTGCATTCAATTATGTCACGTATTGAGCTGCTCAGATGAAAAGGTTATCAGGTAGGGGTTTTTTTAGTAACTCACTGTATCCTTTTTTTAAGCTGGGTTCTGGGACTTAGATATAATCAGTATTTGGACTGCAACACAATTTTTTCTCATTTTGCCTCTGCACACCCCCCGCAGTGGATTTTAAACCAAACAATCAAGATGTGATTGAAGTGTGATTGAAGTAACAAAGGTACCGCATTAATTGTTTAGGAGTTACAACCAGTTTCAGTGCTCCAAGAATTAAAGCTGAAAGTCTGCACTTCAGTCCCATCTTGACTGTTTGATTTAGCTTTTACTTATTTAAATGTTATTTCCACTGCAGTAGTATAGAGACACAACATTGGAGTTTGTGAGTTATGGCTGATGTAAACACAGTATACTGATTAGCATAAGAATGATACCTCAATGCAGTTTTACCCGCATGCATCCAGCCTGCTCACTATTCAATAGCAAGTGTTCTGCAGACACGAGCTGTTCTCTTTTTCATAGCTCTGGAGATGCATTTTTGCACTCAATAGCTTCTAAAGTATTCCCTCCTTCCTGAGTTCCAGTAAATGTAAGTAGTGATGAATTTATTAGCTCAAAGAAATGAATAGCTTAGCTTCACTCGACTAAAGTGAAGCTGCTGCACTTTACAGACTAAAATGCTTGAGTTGAAGGCAAGTTGACTTCTTTTAGGTTCTTGAAGGTCTTTCACCTCCATCCATCCATCCATCCATCCTCGTCCGCTTTATCCGAGGCCGGGTCGCGGGGGCGACCTCTTTCACCTCTTAACCAAAATGTTTTAATTTTTTTATTACAGCTGATTACCAGGTGTTATTCCTGAAATACTTTTATGTTGGATGTCAGAGCTGGGAGTGTCGTCACTGAAAAGTAATCTAGGATTAGGAAGTCGGGATAGGTGTAGCTTTCCCAACTAGTTTTCCAGCTGGTGTTTCAGCTGAAGATTCCAAAAGGAAATTTGGGGTTTGGGGTGACCCTTCCTGACGATTATGAGAGTTGTTAAGATCAAACATGTCGAATGGTTTAATCGCCTGGGAAGCGATGTTCGAACCATTAAAAGATGTCAGGTTGCATTTAATTCAAACACCTTAGACCACTATAACCTGGATGACTGAGAACCTACATATAGCCTCTACAGATATTTTACCCTGTCATCTCCCACAATTTCTAGATTCATTTGTGTGAGCATGGAACAACAGACTTAATGTTTGGCCAGTCAAAGCATACCAAGAGTTGGTAAGCTACCAAGACAAGTGATTATCTTGGCTTGGTACACTTTGTGTCTTCAACAGACCAGTTGCACAGGACGAATTAGTGAGTGACTTCTAAAGCCATGATCATCCTTTTGTGATGATGTGCCAAATAGTTTTGGCATCATAGTTGCTTTCAGCAAAGGCACAAAACTAATTCAGTACAAAGCTCAGTGTTTGAGACTGGACAGTTTCCACAATTTTCTTTAATAGTTAAATAAAAGTTACATTTTAAAAGTTACGTTTAATCAAATTAAAGCATCTTCTAATCTTTGTGACAAACATAGAGGGTTTTCTTTTTCTGAGGTAACACACAGCAAAGAGTCAGCATTAGGAAGTTTGGCTTTAAAAACCCCATGCTGAGTTTTAGCATTTAGTCATCTCACGGCCTGGTTTGTATCCCCAACAAAGAGTCACATATTAGCTGAGTGAATGATTAAAATACAGAATAAGCACTCTTGACAATGAATAACTGCATCATAATCCTTTTTTTATTGCATTTCTCAGTGCGTGATTAGCCTGTGTCCTGCTGCGTGGAAAGTACACGGCATATTTTTCTAGCAAAGCTCAGACTGGGACAAGGGTATAACTGTCATACCCATGCCTCTTCATCTGCAGGTAGATAAGGTTAATTCACTGTCTAATGGTCCTGGGAACTGATGAACCATTTGATGTTAAAGGGTAATTGCCTATGTCTGAGTGGTGTTGTGTGTGTGGCGGGGAAAACCAAGGGACTTTGTGTGTCGAGATAGAGAGAGCATCGCCCTCAGAAGCGTGGATGTGTCAACATACTGTCAGAGAAGATTACAGGCATCATTAAAATATTCACTCTGTGACCTTAAAGCGATGCTTCCCACCTCCGCTTGGATTAATCAGTACATACCGAAGTTTCTATACTGCCTGGATTACTACAGTTCGGTGTTCTGTGCCCCGTGTGGTCTATCATTACGCTTCATCTGGTGTCACCTGGCACCTGAAAACCAGCATTACTTTCATGGCAGGCCTCATGTCATCACAAGTTGTCCACCACGACTTGCCTGTGTAAGAACACCAAGCGGTGAGCAAACCAAGGCCAAACATGTCATCAAAAGCTCCCATTGATCCTAACCTGTGTGTCTTTCTGTGGCACTTTGCTGGTGTTACTGTGACATTAAGCAGACAGGAGATTTACATTACTCTTCAGGGCTGCGAGGACAAGGGGAGAATGGTTGTCATGGAAACGGACCCCTACATGGATGTCAGAATTGTTTAATTATTCAGGACCGCCATCACCGAGCATCAGCAGGGAACCGCTGAAGCGACTGAATGGTGAGGCTGAAAAATGATGTATCATGTGCGGTAGTTGCGGGAATCCAAATAAACTTACCTCGAATACGCGATACTGTTGCTGTAATGAAGTCTCCAGTGTGGACTCAAGGAGCCTAATGTGGTCTCTGCACACACAAATTGTTTCCATGCAAATGTGTGTGTGGAAGCAGTCCTTTCGAAAAAGAGGAGTCATGATAGATTTCAAGCTGAATTGATCGATTTGATTATAGATTTGCCGAGACAGTGTGTCAAATACTGACATCCTGTCAGGTTCCACTGATGTCACAGAGACACAGAAGTGTCTTTTGGTAATGATGCCTTGATGAAAGCACTGGACACCGATAAGTAGAGGCAGAGGTGACAGAAGTGACACGTTTGTCAGCCAGGAGAGCAAAGTTTTGTGTAACATTTGGCGACTACGTGTTTTGCACTTCGGTTTTCTTTTTACTCACTTTTAACTTTTAGATTTCACTTTGATAGATGGTTTATAACTAAATAAAATACCTGGTTAGGTTTAGGTATTAAAAACGACTCATTAAAGGTTTAGGGAAATATTGCGGTTTCAGTATGCTCTGTACTGTAACCCTGGAAATTAAATAAACAATGAGTCTACTTTCAATGCAAAGGGTGTTTTACAACAGTCTCAGTATTACCATGAAGGCAGTTTATCACTGCACAGATGCAGGGCAGGGAACCTTGTAATTCATCTTTCAGACACTTATGGCTTTGTCTGAATCTCTGGGAATCAGACAACAAAAGTTTATTTTCTTACTCTTCAGTGAACTTTTTGGTACTCGTATGATTCTCTATACCTCCACTAAAAATAATTTCTGTCTGGATACAAATCTAAATGCAGAAAGTGCATACTTTGTAAAATGTGATACCAGAAGCTCACAGTGTGTGTGAATGCACATTTTATGGCACAGCAATAAACTGTCATTTCCAAAGCAATATAAAGCAAAGCCAGTTAAAGCTAGCTTTCTACCTAATCATGAAATATGATGATTGAATAATGTTGAATAACGTTGAATCGTAAAATTACTACTGTACAGTAGTAATTTTACGATTTCTGGCAAGACGAAACCTTGCCAGAAATCGTGTGCACTGTTCTGCACTACTCGTGAGCTGAAGCATTACACATCATCAAGTGTTTCATGCAATCCTTCTCTTTAAGCTCTTAAATTTAGGTTAGTTTGTCAAATTAATGTTGAGCCTCTGAAACAGTGCATAAGAATCATTGTAATTCCCAAACAGTTAATGCTGAATTAAAGCTTTAATACAACAAGTATTAAGTAATAATTAAGTCTTATTAACACAACAACAAATGTCTTTGTCCAATAAATTGTGGACCTTACTTTAAATAGTGGTCAGCTTAAAAACCACATGATGAAATGTGGAGAAATGTTGACAGTAAGTTATTACTTCATCTTTATGCCAGTGCTGTTAAAAAAGGCGTCTAACATCAGGAATTTCATCACATCCACACAGTCGCCCTAAAAATGGAATTCATTTTTATGCATTTCAGTTTCAGCTTTAGTTGTATTTGAAACTAATCTTATATGTATGTGTATGTGTTGCCATGGATATACCATTCTCATGCAAACAATATACAGTACAACACTAAAGGCTGCCGCCCACACTCCAGTACACACAAGTCTTTAGTGACATATTTTTAGCCTTGGCATTTTTTTCTCTAAATGTATTTGCACAGTTCAATGGCTTCCCTATTACATAATTAAAACTCAGCTTTAAGTAATGTGCAATTCATCCATGCAACACTGGAACAATATGTTCACAGATCGCAGACTTGATGGAAATATTTTGCTCGCCTGCGCTTACAATCAGTGTCAGAAAGTTTAAATGTATCCAGACCAACCAAGGACAGAGCTAGTGAGAAACACTGAGAAAGATGCAGCTTTTATTCCACCAGCGATTATCGTTTCCTCCTTATAGCAGATGCCTGGGTGTTAAAGAGAGCTGCTGTCCTATTGTGCATCAGTTTGCCTGCAAACTGTGCCACTCTGTCCTCGCTCGTTTTCAAATCAGTGTGAAGTGTGTGGGAGCACTTCACGGTCAGAGACCATTTTATGGACAAGCAAACTCACTATCCGAGCCATATGGTGGGGCTGCGCTCTGTTGGGACTGATCCATATTTCTTTAGGCTGTTAAGTTTTCTGATGCTTTTCTTTTCATTACGAGCGCACACAGAAACAATCGCTGGGATATCACAATGCAAGCGCACCGAATCCATAAAGATTAACAGCTATATGGGTTGCTGTTTCCCCTCTCCTGCTCTACCAAAGCTACTTCTCGCGGATGTCCAATTCATAATGTTCTCATGCATAATGTACATCAGTAAAAGCAGCTGCTTTGCTTCATCATGCCATGTGCTTTTACTGTACATCTAATAGTGCGGGATCTCCTGAGGCTCATTAAAACCGACAGCGTTCCTCTGACTTGGTAACTTTCAGGCTACAGATGATTGGGGATTCTTTAAGTATATTAAAAGCTACTGTATTTAAAAAGTAAGTAAAATATTATTCCTGGAAAAAGAGTTTGTAATTTCAAACTTATTTTCAGCATATTGAATGTCAAAATGTAGAGTTAAAGGCGAGAATCCTAAAGTCCTAAAAACAAAAACAAAGAGAGACAAACAAATAACACTAGGCTACCCCCAAGTGGTGACGCTGTATAACAGATGCAAAGTCCTGGACCACAGAGCAACAAGAGAGAGGCCATCCGTTAGCTACTGACGCAACCAACATGTGACTTTAAAACAAAACAACTTTATTTGTTTGGCAATTTCATGACAAATTGCAGGAAAGATGTTTTTTCCTAATCTTTTATCAATTAATAAGAAACAAAAACAAATAAAATACACACATTAATGGGAGTCTACTTTCCATTACATGTACAGTTCAATTTCTTATTTACAAAGTTCACCCCTAATCTTAAGAAGAAAAATAAAACAAACAACTCACTTGTGCATCGATGAATCTTCAACTTAAGGAAAAGGCAAAGGGACTGAACCCATTTCTCGGTCTTTTGCTCTTTTTAACAGTACAGTGGTTAAAAGGCAGCGAGGTCATCCCTTCACCTTACATGATCAGACATTTACTCACACAGTCACAACTACTCATCATCGCTCAGTGGGGGAGCCCTGCTCACGGTAAAGATTAAAATAGTCTCAAAATAAAGCCGTGTAACCTTTACAGCTAAAATATGATACTTTTACTGTCACTGCTGTACAGCACGGATACAAACTAGGAAAAAAAAAAATGGAAACGGCAACCTAGAGCTATATGTTACCATGCTGTTTTGGCAATAATGCACATGAATGAGGCAGATGAAAGGTAAAACATTCATTTCTGTTTGAGAAGACAAAACAAAAATAGAGGAAAAGTATTTGTGGCCAACACTTGCCACACCATCACTGTTAAAAGACAAATACAAACATGAGGAGGGGGGGATAAAGTAAGTCTGTAAAGAAATCCATAAAAAGGTGCTTAAAGATCTCAGATGTAGAGCTGCACGAGATTCAGAGGTTTTCCAGTTTAAAGAGAATCTATTGCAACATGTCAAATATAAAAGGAGTCACCTGCACAGAAGTCGGTTATTTTTAAGGGTTTTTTGTACACAAGAAAGGCCAAAAACAGTCAGATTAATTTTACACACAGTATTATTATGCATCTACATGATTATTTCGATAGAATATGGCTTGTTATGGTTATGTTTTAAAGGAGATTTGCAGTATTAATCACCAATGCGACTAAACCACATTAACAACGGTTTTTGGCTTAATACTGCCATTCACATCTCAGAGGCAATGACATTTGTTTTTATCACTTCCTTCGACCTGAGCACATCAAATCCATCTTATTTCGCTTTCACGTCAAATCAAAGTCATTTATTCTCATAATTACATTTTGATCTGTGTATGCAATGAATTGGGTTCTGTGTTCAGAGTCAATTACTGCACAATAAATAGGACAGGTAGGTAGATCTTGCAGGATTACTTTGGGTTTGTTTCTTCTCCTTTGTTACTGTAAAGCTCCATTACGTCACTCTGGCTAGTAAGGCAGGTTGTGTGTATATAAAAAGGAAAGTGCATTGACTTCATGGCCCAAAGGCATACTGACACATACATACACACGCGTACATACACAAAAAAATTCATTCGATTCATAAAAAACCCCACTTTCATTCCTCTTGAAAGCAGTAAACATCTTTGTCATCGTTAATAAATTAAAGGTTCAGCAGTTCACATTCATCAAATGGCTGTGTTTGTGTATCTGTGTGCAACAGCATTACGGCTAGGTAACATGTACAGTTCACATTGGTTATTGTTGTCCTGTGGCTTTTCTCAGAAGCTCTAGGTCTTTGCGTTTTTGAGTTGCAGGTCGCGGACAGCCATACATCTCCAAGCCCAGAGGCAAGTAGCGCTCCTGCAGCCCTAAGACGTCATCGCCTTGTCCAGCCAGTAGTGAAACCCAAAAAGGAGGTGAGGAACTCCCTCGGAAGCCCCAAAGTGCCAGACTCTCTGCAATAAAAGGAGCGGGGGAAAAGGCATGTAAAAGAAATCTAAAATACAGATAGACAGACAAACTAAAGTAGTACTAACCTTTACTATGCAGATCAGGATCTTTGGCCACACCAAGAGAGACCAGATGTGGTGCGATATTGACCAGCTCCCCCGACTGTCCCCGCGTTGCCACGAGGACTATTGACCTGGAGGAAATAAATACTTCTAAAAAAGCCACTCTACAACCATAAGGCATATTATAGTGTCATCCAAAAAAAAGAAAAACCACGTAAACCCAAACCAAAACCCACACAAGGAATTATTAAAATACATTTTACTTGCTGAAAACACTCATTTATATTGCTTTTTCCAAAGTTTAAAACACGCCCTGAATACAGAGGGAAACATTTTACAAAAAATGCTTTGATCTTAGTAATTTATCACCAAATGAAAAAATAGAATATATAATATTTAGTGACGGTCAAATAAATAATGAAGTCAATATTATGTCGAACAATGTCAAAATAGAAACTAAAATTAAAAATGAGTTATGTTGGAAAGCTCATAAAAAACATGTCTAGAACTACATAATTTAATACAAAAGTTCAAATATCTTAAATCAAAAACACTGTATTGTTCCCTAATAGTTCTATGAATTACCTGCTGTGTGATGTTTGGGGGAAACATACAAAACAAAAGCTAATTCAGTTTATTTACACTGCAACAGAAAGCTGAATAATAAATGGACTGGATTATAATGAACTAAACAAAACAGACCATTTATTAAACTACACTGCTTAAAATGTTACAGTTTATTTTCATAGTCTTTTATTAACACTGCACTACAAACTGCATTATCAGTTGTTTGAAGTTAGAGATGAAGAGAAAAGGTTCAAATAAGTCATTAAAAGAGTGATGTCTGTCTGTCAAAGGGGCAAACTTTGGGGAGAGCTATGAGGAGCAATTTAGATTGTGCAGTTTATTCTGTAATTTTTAAAATAATTGTTTCAAGATTTTTTTATTTTGATGAAATCTAGTTACACAAGTGTCTCCGGTGTGGATAATCCCTGTCTGAATCCCAGCGATAGGTTTGATTTCCTGTCAACTTTTATTTTTATGGGAATTTTCTATTTATTGTTCATATTTACGAACTTGATTTGTTTTGTGTATGTATTTATTTATCAGTTTTGCCCTGCCTCACCTGTTTGGTATGTCAGTTTTTAGGTATGTTTCCATCTTTTTATCCACTTTACTAAATGAGGTTTTCTTGGTGACTTTTCCAGAGCAGGCATCCACTGAGACCAGGAAAAACCCCGGCTGTGAGAAGGACATGGTGATCTCATTCACCTTGGGGAATTACAGCAAAGAAATTGGATTAAATTAAACCCCGTTTTAAATCTGAAGTTAAAAACATGAAGATAAAGTGTTTGGGTGTATTTTTATCTGCCTGGCAGTTTTGCTTACAGTGATAAAGGAGACGTTATCTCCTCGCTGCTGCTCTTTAATGCTGAGAGACTTCACTTGAGTCTGGAGGTAGGAGGTCCATGGCTCACTGGAAAACACAAGCTGAGACAGACACGTGTCGATCAGCGGTAGTAGCTTTGGATTTAATTGACCAAATGAAGAGGTCGCTTTAAATGTTAACAAACCTGTTTAGCACCGCAGTCTCTGCAGGGCTGCGTGTTTAGAGCCGGCATAGGCACCACGACTGAGGGAGCCTTGGCGTACTTGGGGTAAGCTTTGGCTGTACAGTTACAGGTCTCTTTGGAGGATGTAGTGGCCGTGATCTTCACTCTTTCACAGCCTTTAACAGAACAGTAGCTGTGACCATCACGACCATGCCGGGCCCGAAGGTAGAGCCACAATAAGCTGGGGATGATGAGAAACAATAAACTTTTAGAAGCTCAGTAGAGTCACCGAGGGATTTAAAAAAAAAAAAAACAAAAAAAAAAAACACAATTGAAATAAAATTGATCTCATTTTTTATTAAAAAACCAAATCTCCTACAGTCATCACATTGCAGTATTTCCAACTGAGAGTTCAAACAAGGAAAAGGAAAAACAATCTTTCATCTCACCCAGCAGTCTGGTCAAAGTAGTACTTCCTCTCCATTGTCTTTTTCTGCAGCTCTGGGAAGGATAACACGGTGCCGTAGTCTGTGATGTCATCAAACGTGTTGCTTTGCCTGTCGTATGTGTCGGACATAATCTGAAAAGTGGTGTCTGACGGATAACAGAGTCCCACCAGCACCCAGTCATCCCTGAGTGAATGAAAGAGCAGTTTGAAAGTGGTTGAAAACATCAGTACACTACCCTTCAATGCAGTGTGTTGCATCCTCACTTGCAGGACATTACAGATATTTCAAGACTTGGACTAGCAGTGGCTGAAGAGGCGAACACACACAGTCATTCTTATTACTCACTTATCAAAGTTAATGAGAGAGAGGACCATTTCTCTGGGCGCAGGCCCACTCCAGTGCAGAGTGTAACTCTTGCTCATCATCAGGATGGGCTGGTACTGCTGGGATGACGCCCCCTGGCTGTTAATCCCCCTCAGTAACAGAGGAGAATTAGGGTATTCATCTCTGCTGATGGATAAACTCAGGCTAGGGGCTCCTTGGGTCTGGATGTACACCTAGAAGAGAGGAGGATATTGTGGAATGTAACAATCACTTTTACATCAGAAGGACAGAACAATACTGAGGTGCAGACTCGAGTGCGCTGTACCTGAGAGTAGCGGCCGCTGCATATCACTCCATTCCACTTCAGGTTTTTCACACAGCCAGGATGTTGGATCAGGTAGTTGTCTGCTCGGCCAACGTAGGTGTCACTGTAGCCTGTCACTGAGCCGTCCACATCGTGAAAGATGGAGGTTTTGTCACCGTCCAGGTTGTTTTCATCAAACCACTCTCCAGGTTGTCCAAAGAATGCCCGAAGATGTACCTGAGGAGTTTATTTGTGTTACTTACTGAGAGGTGATTTTTAATCTAAGTTAAGCAGATACCTGCTAAGTTAAGCAGGTATCTGCTTAACTTTCCATCGTTTCCATAATGATCTTCTCCATCTTCCTGGGACAGCTCACTTTTTTTTTTTTTTTTAATCGAGGTCTGTTTGCACTGCATAAGGACAGGTAATATAACTGCATTATATTTTTTTGGTTTCTTGGCTGTGCATCTTTCAAAGTTTATGTGCCAAACTGAAATCTCCAATCAAGCTACTTGACAAATTAGCCTATTAAAGGTTGCCTTTGGATTTAAAAATAAAAAAAAAAACTGCACTGTACAATGACCCCACAAGAGGGCGCCAGTGATTTACAACAGTTTCTGCACAGGCCTGATTCTGAAAGATGGCTCCTTTCTTCTGTGTTCTGTCTGCCTGAAACGACTCTCGATTCTGTTTCTGCCAGGCCTCTGACCCAAACACACTAACAAGTTAAACAAACTCTTTGAAAACACATCAGATCTAAAGGGTAAAAATCTTCATGCTGGATATCAATGCTGATATAGACTGGGTAATGTGTTAGGAAATACAGGAAAGTTTGATGGAAATACATCCTAACAATCTAATTGAAAAAAAAAAAAAATCATGTAGCAGGCTAGTCCATTTTAACTGCTGCAACTCAAAAGGGTACTCAGTAATTCATATGGTCCCCAGATGCTTGGCTGCATGCCTGAGAAAGTTGGGGCATGCTCCTAATGAGAACACTGATGGTGTCCTGGGGGATCTCCTCCCATATTTGGACCAGGGCATCACTGAGCTCCTGGAATTTTAGCGAGGCGAGCATAGGAATCAGTCAATGGTTTCAGCTCCTTCATCCTTCAGGAACCGCCTGCACACTCTCACCACATGAGGTCGGGAATTGTTGTGCACCAGGAGGAACCCAAGACTCACTGCACCAGCATAGGGTCTGACAATGAGTCCAAGGATTTTATTCTAATACCTAATGGCAGTCAGAGTGCCGTTCTTCAGCCTGTGTGTCCCCTCCAAATGTGCTCAGGGTGAATCTGCTCTCATCTGTGAAAAGCACAGGCCCAAGTGGTGGACCTGACAATCCTGGTATTCTATGGCAAATGCCAGTCAAGCTCTACAGTGCAGGGCTGTGAGCACACGGCAAACTAGGGGGAGTCTGGCCCTCATGTTAACCCCATGAAGGCTATTTCTTATGGTTTGGTCAAAGGCATTCACACCATTGGCTGGAGATTATTTTTTATGGATCTGGCAGTTCTCATCCTGTTCCTCCTTGAACTAATGAGTAGAAACCAGTCCTACTGATGGGTTAAAGACCTTCTACGGCCCTGACCAGCTATCCTAGAGTAACTGCCTGTCTCCTGGAATCTCCTCCATGCTCGTAAGACTGATGGGAGACCAGGGTCCAGGTATCACCTAATGCCACCAGTATTGACAACAACCTCACCCAAATGCAAACTAGTGAAAGAACAGTCAGAAAGATAAAGAAAAAAATGGCAGTGTCTTCGACCTGTAAAACCATTCCTGTGTTGGCAGATGTTTCATTGTTGCACCTCTAGTGCACTTGCTGCTAATTTCATTAACACCAAAGCAGCTGAAAATGTTTTGGTGTTATCTGAAAAACCCTCGTGCTACTTAAGTGACCGGATCAATATCTTAGATGTTTAAGTGGCTTGATGCTATACTCTGATTAAAAAGTGTTCCTTTAATTTTTTTGAAGCAGTCTATTAAAAGATAGTTGTAGGGGTAAATAACAAATAGGAGCAAAGCACAAAAGAGAAAGTGGGCATAAAGTACGGTGCACTGGTTTTAGGTAGAAATAAAGGAAGGACAAGGGAATGAATCGTGTCAGAGAAGGAATATTCACATCTACTGTCTGAATAAACAGATATATCCCTGCTGACCTGGACTGAAAGCAAAGTCTCTGAACAGGTTCAAACACTGCTCAAATATTACACATTCCCTTTGGAAATACAAACACTGGGACAGTGCACCACATTTACAAAAAAGAATAAAAGCTTCAATGTTCTTATGACGTCCCAAGTCAAGTCTCACTGAGCCTTACTTACTGTGGAGTGGAAGCTGAGCTGGGACAGGTTGTTTCGAGGGGTGAGCTGCCAGGTGTTCTTCAAGTTGAATCCCACTGCACTGGTATGACGCGTGGTGTTTTCTGGCGTAGTTCGTTCTGGTGTGGTTGTTGTGCGTTTATTTGTTTCGCTTAAGGGGGCAAAGCCACGAAATGTGCTCTGTGTAAGCCGCACTGGGCCATCGTAGATCTGAAAACCTCGGATTGGGAACGTCCTACGGTGGAGATGATGAGGAATGATAAGATAAGATAAGATAAGATAAGACTTTATTGATCCCACAACGGGGAAATTGCTGGAATATATAAAACCATATAAAACCAGACTGGGGTAAACAGTCATCATTTACATGGGTTACAGGACCATTTTAGTCATGAACTGGCAAAACCCAGCTGTGTTAACATTAGCAATGTAGATGTTACAGTCAGTGCAAGATAGCTGTGATAGCTATTTTAAGAGATGTTTAAAAGAAATCCAGAAAAAATGACCAAACAGAAAAAAAAAAAATGTACTCGTTTCCCCTGGCAAGAAATAACAAGTGTCAGCAGCAACAACGGCAATTAAACCGAGCGAGCCAGATGTCGCAGGGCACTGAAGAGGCCCGTAAAATGATTTTAAAGCTCTACACAGTGGCCACA
This sequence comes from Haplochromis burtoni, assembly GCF_018398535.1. Classification (NCBI taxonomy): domain Eukaryota; kingdom Metazoa; phylum Chordata; class Actinopteri; order Cichliformes; family Cichlidae; genus Haplochromis; species Haplochromis burtoni. The sequence continues at coordinate 472,996 of NW_024582423.1, forward strand.
AACACACTGATTCTTGAAACTCAAATACAGTAATTATTTTCCAGCATCCTACTTAAGCTCCTCTTCTCTTGTATAACAATATCTGTAATAAAAGAGACGGAAAGGGGGGAAAATAAACATGGAGACAGCTGCCAGGAGATCCTTGGGGCATTGCAAAACCAAGAAATTAGGATTTACCACCCTGTCTGATTTGGTATTACAGCAGGACGAGCCTCTTGTGTCACAAATGGTGCTGGGCAGACTGCTCATTAACATCTGGGTTGTTCACTTGTGTCACACCCTACATATATAACCCTCTAACTAGGACTGAAACTGTGACATCTACCTGAAACTAAAGGGAGCTGTGTTAAAGGTCTGAAATGGTGAAGAAAGTTCCCTTTCCTCTTATGCAACCAAATTCAGCATGAGGCATTTCCTTCCTAAGAACTGCTGTGCGTGATGCCACCACCATGTTTTTATAGACTACTTAAATGTCATTTCATTTCACAATCTCACTATCAGCTAAAAGCAGCTGTAACACCTTCATCTGTCCATCTTTTCAACAAGTCTGTTGCCTTGCTGGCTTCTCTCTTCCTTGTTTGTTTTCCCAGCCTACATTTCTTTGGCAGCTCTATTCCCTGAAATTCCTGAGAAAAGTCAAGTTTGATTTGGACTTTTGCCTTAGCACTCCAAATATGTCTTTCCACAATTCATTATTTAATCTTTCACTTATTGCTCTCCCCTCACCTGTTTCTAGGTAGCGTCCTCATCTTTCCGTCAATTCCTCCCACGCCCCAGTATTTATTCTGTCCTCCATTCGTCCCCCTGTTCCGGCTCTCGCCCACAAACAGGGATTGCGTCACCTCCTGGCTGGAGCCTTCATCTTTAGGGTAGCTGCCATCGCTGGAGAACAAGGGATAATAAATAATTAGTTAATTATTAATGCAATCGTTTCTGTACTTTGCAGGAAGAACAGCCACCTTGCTATCATATCACTTACAAAAAGTTAGCCCATCCAGCGGGACGACAATAAAAACAAATAAAGCTTAAAAACACAGTGAAAGAGTGATTTAGACAAGTACACACCTGGCAAAGGACAATCCCACTCCATTGTCGGCAAAGCTGTTCAGAAAAACGAATAAGAGAATAATATGTTAAGACATGTCTTAGAAAAAGTTTTTTTGTTGTGAAGACATCCTTCCTTTATTTTCTCACCCTCTGTTCACTGGAAGACTTGGAGCAAACTGCCAAACCAGCACAAACTGAATCCTAGCTAATGAGATGTCTCACCCAGAGTTCTTGATGATAATGTCTCCACCGCGTATCCACGCCCCCAAGTCGTTGTTCTTGAAGGAGATCAAAGTGTCGATGACAGCTGCCACCCGAGGACGACTAGGGTCGGCATTTTGGTGTGGGCGAAATCTAAAAATAATTCAATAAAAATATTTTGTGACTAAAAATACTTTTCTGATATTTTCCTTGGGATTTTTCGATGACGACATCAGTGTCTTTGTAATTATTCGTGCTTACCACAGTGTCACACCAACCCCACCACTTCCCCATTTTAATTTTAGTACATATGGTACTCGTGAAAGTTAATGCACTAAATAACATGCAAACACACGCAAATTATACATAACTGAATTTAGATTAAAGGTTTAAAACTCCACTGTTGAATTGCTGTGCTCATCTTTAGGTGGCACTATAGGAAGAGGGCATAGTGGCATTAGTCACAAAAGGTTTCTTTCTTCCTGAGAACATAAATGTTCTCAGAAATACTTTTATAGTGTTCAAAAAAAAAAAAAAAAAAAAGGGGGGGAGGCTCGTGTTCCTTTGGCACCCTTGTGGTGGCATTTCAGGGTGTTATTTTTAAAACCTTGTCAAAAGCCAAATCATTGCTCAAGGGATTCTTTTTTACCAACTGTGGAGCTAGATGAAACCTCTGAGAACAACATAAATCGCTGGAGACGTTTTCTAACAACTGTTACCATATCTTGCAAATACACAACACAAACCTCCCCGTGCCTTCTGCACTTGAACAACATTTAAAATCCCTCCCTTCATACTTGTGCACACAGACCACAGTGCGCAGTCTCACTAGACACATTTTTTCCACCTAGCTGAGGGCTGTATTCAGGTAGGCAGCTGCAGAGTGGAAACTATCTGTAAAGTCTTGTTTTCTCTGTCAACACAAATCTGACAGACCTTCCACTAAAATGCAGTAGCACACTATAAAGCCATCTGTCTATCCCCGTCAATGGCTACATCCCAGCTGATATCCAACAGGGAGCTACAAATACCTTAATTCATGCAGTTTGTGACAGTAGCACTAAACAAACAGTAGATAAGTAAACCACAAATACTGAAATATTTACACAGAATAACTATACACTATGACGCATTTGATAACCAACCGCAGACTCTTAAATAGTCTGCTTGGATACTGGATATGTGCCAAAAATCACTTCCAGGTCTATGCATTTGTAACCAGAGTGGTCAACATGCCCTTAGCTGTAATACTAACAGTTATGGAAAACTTAAAGTATCAACAAATCTCTTTGCAGTCTGTGTCTAGACACATACACACCTGGCACTGTTGTCCAAACATAGGTATTCCCGGGGGTCAGCAGCAGTGGCATTGGTGGTCTTCACTCCTTTGTCGATGAACAGCCCTGCCTGGAAGGCATGATTACAATAAAATGCAGTAAAACCACAAGTACAAATGGAGGTTTTCTGCTATAGGGACATAAACAACTCCACTAGTGTATCTTCTGGCGTGGAACCTGATACGTGTTTAAATGTAAAGTTACAGAACGAAGGCTGTACATGTGTCTAAACATACGGATTCGTTTTCCCTGTTAAAATAAATTAAGCCTGTCTGTGTTTTTTTGTACATGGAAACCTGGCCTGTGAGTTGGTCTTGTGGTATAACCGAGGCATAGTCTTAACCTTCATGGCTCCTTCCTCTGTAAGAGAAGCTGGACAAAGAGCTTACAGTTCACCTGCCCGACTTCTGTCATTACAAAACAGAGCACCATTATGGACCCTACTAGTGCGTGTGTGCGTGTGCGTGTGCGTGTGCGTGTGCGTGTGTGTCTATTCCCATTTTCTAGCAATAACTAAGTAATCAAACAGGGATTTATGTGCAATGTCATTTGGAATACAAACACTGTATTTCTCTCCTCCTTGCTAAAGCACAGAGACACAAAGAGACAGCACAGCAAGAACTTGGACTGCATAGTGCACAAAAAGCAAGACTAACAATACCTTAAAGTTGGAGTGTACACGATTGTTGTAAAAAATCCCCAAAGGTGTGAGCTCGGCCTTGGTCTCTGGCACCAGGCCATGGGAGTCACCTGTGGAAGAGCTGTGGAACACAAACCAAATCCCAGCATCCTGGAAGAGGAAGTAGAATAGAGAAACAGAAGATAACCATGACAAACTAGAGGAGTAGGAATTTCATTATCAGCACTGATATACAATCAGCTGGTGGAACATAAAAAAAACAATAACAATAACAACAAGTGCATCTGGGTGAGTGTCACACTATTCTCATGTTGATGACGTCCTGCAGAAAGATTAAAGTTCATAGAAACTTACTGGCTTCTTTAAGTTTGCAGTCCAAAACAAAGAAATACCCCCACTGTTAAGTAGTACACAGCATAGCCCCTGTGGACCTCCGAGCAGTTTGTACCAAAATAAAATTGAGTGATTTCTTTTCTTTCTTTTTTTTTTTTAGCTTTATTATTTAAAGGTCTTACCGATTTATTGCTCCATCTATCAAACACTAAGGACTGTTAAATCCCCTTTTTATTGATGGATAACTTTTTATGAGCATGAAGGTCTTTAATTATATGTAAAGTTCAGGAACACCAAAGCCAGTGTAGCTTTATTTTTTTGCTTTTTTAATAATAGTTAATCTATCAATAAGGAGTAGCCGTTCTACTCTTGGTGACAGGTTTCCTTGCACTACGTGGAAAAAGTTATTTTTCTTTCATAGCTCTGATGTTATTACCTGAGAACCAGCTGCTGCATTACTGATGAGGTTGTTGTTGGGGTTGGCGATCCAGAATGTTGAGACTGCCCTGAAAAACAACCACAAGATTACATACACATGAGTAGACAGAGATATTAAAAAAAAAAAAAAAAAAGGAGTATCTCGTCAGATCATAAAATATGATTAAGAAGAAGAAGACAGACATCAAAGAAACCTGTGAGATTTCCCAAATTCCCTCAATAATCCGCCTCTCCAACATAAACGCTTCACGGGGAAAGCTCAGCCAGCAGACACAGACACACACACGCTATCATGCTCTTGGAAACAGACCTTTCTGTTTCCTCACAAAGGCACTTTTCTTGGTCTTGCTATGACATGAAAACATCCCATGGAGAGGGGATGTTGTTATTGCCTGGATAAAACCACCTTGCCAATATCTCTCTCACACAGACCATCTGTCCCTTCTCAAAATACGTCTGCACCACCACACATGCTCTCTCACGGCTAATGGGTATGATTTGTTCCACTTTTAATCTAAAATGCAGGCATTGCATTTTTAAACATGGAAATCAAATAACCCTTTATATATACCTATACCCTTTATACTCTGTTGGTATAAATAAAAACAAAGATGTTTCAATCCAATGAAAGAACATTTAAAAAAAAAAAAAAAAAAAAAAAAAAAAAAAAAATCACAGTTAACATACAAACACGTATAAAAGATACAAAAAGTGGTTTTATCCCAGTACAAATCTATGATATCTAAGTATTGTGACTAATCAGACATGTTTTTGATGACAGAGTGGAAACGTTATGCTGATGCCGATGTGATTCCTTATATCTGTAACCACAAATGTACATCATCGTCCTGTTCTCTTACTTGCACTCTGTACTGGGCGAGGGAGTATAGCCCTTGTAGACTTTGTCCTTGATGCTGAGGCAGAGGGTCTCATTGCGATCGGTGGGTAAAAGAGTCCCAGGTCGGGTCAGGAGGCCAAGGTTGTGGTAGAAAGTGTTGCGCTGCTCAATCCCATCCTCAAGGAAAAAACAGTGGCCCAAGGTGTCGTAGCCTATAGTGTCCTTGACCTTTCCAGAAATAGAACACAAAACAAAAATTAAGAGGAAAAAACAAAACAAAAGAGCTTGGACAAGAGACTTTTAGACTACTTTGACAATAACAGCAATAGCGATGTTAAGATATAATCAAAGATACCCGTTTTGCATTAGAGCAACAAGCTCCTTCACACATTTCAAACAGGCATATAAAATCTTTTTGTGTCCATCGTCTCCGTCTTTGCAGAAGTTTTTTTTGTTGGTCGTTTTCATTTTGTTATGTTTTGCAATGTGATTCAAACTTATGTCCTGCAGAAAAGAACTGCTGTAAACCAGTTTTAACTGATCCAGGCCAGTTCCATGCAGCCCATTATATGTTCCTTTTCCTGTATTATAAAACGGAATGAAATTTAACACCCCAAAGGAGAAATACAATATGGCCAAAACGCGAGAAGTGCCTGTCTCCTTAAATAGTTAAAATTTCTGAACGATTTTCCTCTTACTGCTGAAGCTTTGGTATGTAGAGAAAGACTGTAGAAGATGGTCAACAGGAGAATACTTACAGGGTCACTTCAGTTTTTCTTGTTTACCTTCTGGTGCCAAGTCAAACAATGACATGCACCATAAATGAACTCAATTTCCTCTGTACAGTTAGGCTCAGAGCTTCAACGATGCGGACTCAAAACAAAATTAAAAACAAACCTGAACCCTTCAGTCACTGACCACATACAGACAGTGTGATTTAGCTGAGCTAAGTTAGTACCTCTGTGTATAGCTACCTTTATCCAACAAGTACAGTGGTGTGAGAAGTGTTTGACCCCTTCCTGATCTCCTACTGTTTTTCATATTTATCACACTTTTGATCACAATTTTTAATATTAGACAAAGATAACCTAAGTAAAAATAAAATGCAGTTTCTAAATGTTGATTTCATTTATTAAAGGAGACAAGTTATCCAAACCTACCTGGTTCTGTGTGACAAAGTAGTTGCCCTCTTTATAATCATGAATTAACTGTGACTAAGTTCAGTTTAACTAAACGCGCTCAAGCATGATTACCGGCAGACCTGTTAGAACCTGTCTGACAAAATGAAACCAGTTAAAAGATCTTGAAAAGCAACACCTCTCTGGGAACTCCCAGGCCCATCTCCCCTCACCACACTCCCTGCCGGTAACTGATGCCCTCAGGGGTCGGTGTGTTGGTGGTTCTTGGTGTCCGGGGCTGGGCGCTCAGGTATGTACCAACTCACCCCCGATGACTACTTGGCGGGGCCTGGTGCCTGTTGCCCGGTCAGGCCTCTTCCGGGGCAAAGGGGGCCCTCGGGCCTCCGGCCTCTGGGCCTGTGGCTCGGTTCACTCTGGCTCAGCTGGCTGCCGGCTGAGCCGGCGGGCACGCCACTGCAGCCCCCTCTGGCTTCTGCTCCGTGGCTACTGGGTGACTCCTCATCTGGGGCTCTCTTCAGCTCTTCCCAGGAGGGGGGCACGGATGCCCCTCCGGTGGTCCTCCTTGGGCTCTCGCACTCTGGATGTCTGGAGCCTGGATCTCCTCCATGCCTGCTTCACGCCCTGGTGGACAGGGCTATGGCTCTCTACATCCTCTAGCACAGCAGTCCCCAACCCCCGGGCCTCAGACCGGTACCGGTCCGTGAGTCGTTTGCTACCGGGCCGCGAGAGTTGAGGCTCGGGTGTGAAGTGTATGGTTTTCAGTGTTATTTTGTTATTGTTTTTATCGTTAACTGTTTTCCTGGGACTTTTCACGTGTGTTATGAATAAATCTTCCTTTTTTCGGTACAGGTAGTAGTTTTATTTTGTTGTATTTATCCGCGACACCTTAAAAGCCGGTCCGTGAAAATATTGTCGGGCATAAACCGGTCCGTGGCACAAAAAAGGTTGGGCACCGCTGCTCTAGCAGACCATTACATGGAGAAACCTTTTGAATACAAGCGCGCTGATCCACACAGGTGTGCACATGGGTGTTCACTGTTCATAGACATAAACTACACCTTTATTGGCTGCTACGTCAAAGCACATTGTGCGCTGTCGGTCCTGCTTGCTACACAACAACATTCAATATTTAGTATTTACTGCTGTTTACACTTAGCTAGATTAATGTGATGGTGTTGTGTTTGCTATGTTGCTCTGTTTCTTTTGCTTGTTTTCTCTCAACAGGTGATCCAGGAGATTTTTTTTCTCTTCTTTCTCTTTTTAAGTGCCCTTTCTCACTGTCCCTCTTCCCTTCTGTTTTTCTTTTCCTTCATCTTTCCTTCTCCCTTTCCTATCCCTCAGTCATGTCTGTCCCATCTGTAACAACTGAAAATAAAATAAAATAAAATAAATAATAGGGGTGCAACGATACTGGTATCGATATTGAACCGTTCGATACAGTGCTTTCGGTTCGGTATACATATGTATGAACAATACAAAATTTGTAATTTATTTTATCAACTTTCCTTCTGACGATGCTGTCTGTGTTGAGCGCTCAGTGAATCTGCGTTCGACTACTCCGCCTAGGCTGCACTGTCCAGCGCAGATCCACTGAGCGTTCAACACAGACAGCATCCTCAGAAGGAAGAGCGCAGGGCAAGCTAGCGAGACAGAAGTTAAGCTCTCCTTGCAACATGGCAAATTGAACCTCCCCCACCCTCATTCAGATCTGGCGTTTGGAATTATTTTGGTTTTCATGTGA
>NW_024582423.1:487843-548271 GCF_018398535.1 Haplochromis burtoni
AAAAAAAAAAAAAAAAAAAAAGCAACACAACATGCCACAATCTAAAGAAACACCTAGGAAACAAAGTCACTGACATCTGTCAGTCTGGAAAGGGTTACAATGCAATATCTAAGGCTTTGGGACTCCAGTGAAACATGATGGGAACTATTATACACAAATGGAAAAAACTTTGTGAACAGTGATGAAGCATCGACAACTCATCCAGAAGATCACGAAAGAACCCAGAACAACATTAAGCTTCTACATGTCTCGCTTAAAGTCAGAGTTTATGATTCATCAATGAGAAAGAGACTGGGCAACGATGGCAGCCATGGGAGAGTTCAAGACAAAAACTGACCAAAAAGAACATGAAGGCTCGTCTCACATTTACCAAAAAACATTTGATTATCCCAAAGATTTTTGGGAAAATATTCTGTGGACTGACGAGACAAAAGCTGAACTTTTTCAAGGTCTGAGTCCCGTTACATCTGGCATAAAACTAAAACAGCATTTCACATAACACCTCATACTAACAGTAAAATATGGTGGTGGTAGTGTGCTGGTCTGGGAATGTTTTGCTGCCTCAGGGCCTGGAAGACTTGCTGTGGTAAATCTAACCATGAATTCTGCTGTCTACCAAAACATCTGTTTTCATCAAAGAATCTGTTCGTGACCTCAAGCTGGAGCACACTTGGGTTCTGCAGCAGGACAATGATCCAAAACACACCAGCAACTCCACCTCTGAATGGCTTAAGAAAAAAAAGGAGACTCTGGAGTGACCTGAATCAGACTAAGATGCTGTAGTACAAGTGTAGAAAGCAAGTTAATGTTCAAAAACCCTTAAACGTGGCTGAATTACAACAATTCTGAAAAGATAAGCGGGCCAAACACCCCCCACAGTGCTCTAAAAGACTCAATACCAGTTATTGGAAACGCTTGATTGCAGTTGTTGCTTCTAAGGGTGGCCCAGCCAGTTATTAGGCTTAGGTTCAATCGCTTTTTCACACGGAGGCATGTAGGTTTGGAATTTTTTTCCCCTTAATAAAACATCTTAATTTAGATACTACAATTTGTGTTTAATTTCGTATTCTAATATTTAAATGTGTTTGATGATCTGGAACATTTAATTGTGTCAAACATACAAAAACAGGAAATTAGGAAAAGGCCAAACACACCACTGTATATTAAAAACTTCTACATCTTTCTAAAGAGACTAAGATATTCTATAAGTGTGAAAGAGATGGAACAGGAAAGGTTGAGAGTGAATATAAAGGAGATAGGGAAAAAGAAAGGATGCAAGCCTTTACAGTAATCAGGCGTTGGAGGATACAGTTGATGAGCTTTGTGACAAACCACCAGTTTCCCACAATATGCTGCTCATTATTAACACTATGACTCATGTATGGTTTTCTACATTCTCACATACAGTGACATATTCAACACATTTTAAAAGGCTTTACTAACCAGCAGGCCGTTGGTGGCGTGGATGGTGAGACAGCGGGAGAAGGAGTGGTGTATGGAGAGTCCGTCCACAAAGGTGGCCTCTGCATAGCCTCCCTTCTGGTCGACATCCCCACACATGTGGAAGTGGAGGGGGTAGCGGCTTGTTCTAGCCTGCTGACCCATGTTCTTTAACTCCACGTAGGACAGATGCACTGATGAGAAGTTACTGAGAATCTGTAGGTGTTGAGGAGAGAGTACAATGAGCTCCCACCCACGACAAAAGCAAATGACGCCGGACTTGTGGTCCGCGTAACAAATGCTGGCTGACTAAAGTAATAAATTAAACCATTACAACTGTCTGCGTTCGTCAGTGACCGCACTGGGATATAAACTTTAGCCCATCTGGCACCGCGCTCTGTGAGTCGAGCTGTTTCAAAACCCCTGATGCTGGTGAATAAGCCGTGAATTACAGAAGCATAAATTAAAAGTTACGCACGCACAGAGATGCGCACAGCACATAGTCACACATGAATGCATACAAATAAAACGATACAAACAAATGTTCAGTGCTGTCTAGGAGGTCTTTTTTGTGGGTATGGCAAAATCAGCAGGATCTGGTTTCTGTTAAGAAGGTATTGGCCAACCCTTTCAGCTCACTGAAACTCAAGTACGCACAGTAAACACTGACCCTCACCCTCGCTTACATAAACACACACACACGAACTAATTGTTTCAACAATAGATTCCACTCCACAGAGTCAACCTGACTTAAAATAAGAGAAAGGGCAACTCACTAGACAGATGAATTGAAACATGAAACGCATGGTGCTGAACTGTGCTAAACTCGATTTGGCAGACATGACAGATGGCTTTTTGCCGGCATGGAAGGCCTAGTTACAAAGAAAACGCTGACTTTTCAGCTTCATGTGTCCGTCTGGTGTACTTTGAGGTTACAGTTAGAAAGCTGTTAACATGGAAACAAAGTCTTTTGTTTAGCACATGGGGGGCAAATTACATAGACTCTGAGGAATGTTTACGTCCATTTGCCACCAATTTGAATGAAATCATACAAAATTACAGTGAGCTCACCGACTACACTGGGACCCATGCTAGACAGCAGAGATAAATCTACATGTTTAATCCTCATGTGCCTGCTGCGTTTGCAGTTTGTGCTGAGCCTTCTGAAGAAGAGTCTTTCATATAGATTCAAACAGAAACTGGTAAACAACACCTCTCACATAGGCCAGTACACAAATGTAGAATGTATGCACCGTTCATCTTCACAGTGAGGAAACTGTCAAACAGACTCTGAATAGCAACCTTTAACAGGAAAGTACAGTCATGCCACCTCATGCAGAAAGATCGGCACAAAGTAAATGTGCAATAAATTTACACACAGTCTTGTTTTCATATCTTTGTGGGGACATCTAATTGACATAAAGCTTTTTCTAGCCGCTTACCCTAACCATCAAAAATGAATGCCTAATCCTAACCTTTAGCCTAACCATAATCAAAACCTAATTGTAACCCTGACACTAAAACCACATTTTGAGTCTCAAAAATGCCTTCAAACTCATGTCAACAGGCATTTTGTCCCCACTGTTGGTCCCCACAAATATAGTATCATTCCAATTTTTGGTCCTCATAAAGATATCTAAACATGGTACACATGCATACCTTGATGTGGCCTCCAAAGGTGTCATGGTTGTAGAACTGACACATGTTGTCTCCGTAGCAAGAGTTTTCCATTTCTCCATAAATGAGAATGTTTCTGGATAGGAGACCCACTTCGGCACGCATGTCGATGCCATCTATGATCTCTCCGGTATGGTTATACTGAGGCTTCCCTGAGCAGCACAGACAGATAAAACTAGAGGTCAAAATACTACAACAAGGAGAAATTCTTAAAACTCTTAAAGAAAAATATGTAAAGAAACCATGAAACGGGTGCAAGTTGTTATTTTGTGTGAAAGCAAATTAGAAGTATGGCGACAGAAACATTTAATTAAACATCACAGCAACACGATTTGGTTTCTGAGGCGGGACAAGTCATACTAAAACACTACAATAACGGCTTGCTTGTGTTTAGATGATGCATCACCTAGCACCCTTTCAACTGTAAACCACATTTAGCGCGTATGGCAGCTCCCGCTCAAACATTAACTAACCACACCCCAAAGAGTACCCACCAAACCAACACACATGTAAAAGCAAAAGTAATCAAACACGTATGAAACAATATTCATCAACGCACAAAATACTCTCTGCCACAGATGATATGTGGCAGCTCAGGCCTTCAACTGTTCAGCCTTTCCTGGTAACAGAAACACTAAATTCAGCCCACACCCACACACACACACACACACACACACACACACACACACACACACACACACACACACACACACACACACACACAATAACACACCCTTCTCTCCAGGAAGGGAGTTGACAACAGAGGAATGAGATCAGGAAACATGTCTGATAAAGAGATGGACAAACTGCGAAACTGTCAGTGTAGTTTATTAACGTAACAATAGAAAACAGGAGGAGGTGAAGAAGGGGTGATGCATCCAAATCCATAAACCGCCCCGTGGTTATAATAAGATGGCCCTGCTTTTAAAAGAAATAAGCTGACAGTCTCTCCTTAGCATTTTCCAATAATCTTACGTCACCATAACAGCTGAAAAGGAAATGAGATCCCGCCGGACCGAAGGATTAATGGCCCTACGTCTACCAATCACATTTATTAACTACAAAGGAGCATAAGTGATTTTTTACTAGTCTTCACACAGGTTTTGTAAAAATGAAATGTTTCTCTACATCAGTTCCTATTTGTACTGTTTGTGACAGTAGCTCCCAAACACCAAGAAATAACCCCTCAGGGCAAATACTGACACAGCTGAAGAAACCAATGGCCGTCTCTCTCTCTCTCTCACCTTGTATCTTGACCTGTCGGCTGTTACAGTGAGGGCAGGGCAGCAGGGTAAACTCTTCAGCCTGGTGCATTGAGTAGTCCGTGCTGGCAACTACGATGCGATCCCCTGGTAGCCATGTCTGTTGCACTTCATCCTGCAGGTTTAGCACCACCTGGTCCACAGCATCCACCTGGAAGCCTGCAGTAGGGACACCTGAGGGGTACAGACCAATATTGGATTTTAAATGAAACATAAGGTCGAGCACAGCACGACAGAGGGAGGAAGGCTAACGCTTTGTAGTCTTCTGCAATTAAAGAAAACATTGATTTGACTTCTAGCACAAGACTGTTGACATAAAGGCTTTCCACTAAAAGAAAAAAAAATGTAATCTATAAAGATAACTATTGAAGGGAGTAAAAAAAGTGACGGCTCCCTGTTAAGAGCAAGCCGAGAGTTTGTGGCATTCCCAAAAAGTCTTTTTAAAATAAAAGCCATTTAGAGTGTCACACATTGATTCATTACCATCTTATTTTGAAATAAATAAATAACCAAGGACCAGACTGCAGTGACCTCACAGCTCATTATGGCAACAAGTACAAGTACCCCAGTTAACTAGAGCTCATGTTCTAATTGCTAGTTAGCCAACATTAGCCTGGTCACAGCAGGGTAAATGTGTTCTTTAGCAGGTATTTCTTTGATGTTTCTGCCTTATTTTCCCACTGGGTATGGTTTTCAGAGTATGGCACGTTGCACTTTACTTAAGAATTTAAAAAGGTCATGGTAGAAAGCAAAGGTCAGAGAAAATAATAATAAATTGCCATGCACGCATCTCTATAAAACTGTGTTCTGAAAAAATTCATTTCCACTGAGCACTAATTCTGACTTAAGCTTCTCAAAAGTTCACGAGAAAGCAAGAATTAATTAGGAATAAATAGTTGAGATTCGTTTTGGATTTCGTTATTTCTTACCAGTCTTCCACTCGCTATAGGCAGCGACCGAGAAACCCACTCCATTAACAGTGGTGAAGTTCCGTCTTGCCAGAGCTCTTCCTCCTGTGTCATGGTTTTCGTGTTCCCTAACATCCTCCGAGCATGATGCATTTCCACCGCCTATCACAGAAACCAAAGCCCACGCCTGCCTGGAAAGACCGAAGGAGTTAAAAGGAAGGTCGCAGAGAAAATGGAAAAGAGGAAGTCATGAGTTTCACATTATTTTCGAAGAAATCATAATAAAATAAAAAATAAAAAAAAGAGCTTAAAGCCTAGCTGCAACTAATAATCGACACCCATTACTGGTTCATTATCACATAACTACTTTTAATAATGTTACCTGTGCATATTTGCTTAGTCAGTGATGGTGTTTTAGACCCTGTACTTTAACCACATTCTTACAAACTGACATAAAACCACGTGTATTGAGTGATAAATGTAGCTGTAGCTATTTCCACAGACAATGCAAATTGCAGACACTGTGCTCATTGACAAAAGCAAATGTCTGAGATAAGCATGAAGCAGGAGAGTGGGTCAAAAGCAAGAAAGTGAATATCAGAGAACGTCAAAATACATTTAAGCGAAAAAGTAGAAAACCAGCGGATATCACACAAGTCAGGGGATTATTGAAATAATTAAGGGAAAATTTAGGAAGGGATGGGTGGATGTGTTAAAGCTATATTTGTTTTAACTTTTGTTCCAGGTCCTCCCTATCCAAGATGCCAAGAAAGCTTATTTTAAATGAGATTACAATGATTCAATAAGGAGAGGCTGGAATCATTTGAGCAAAGCAGCTCGAGGGTGTGGATGGCGTATAACACTGGCTGGGCTTTTGAGGGTGTGCGATCTAAAATAAGACAGCACAGTATGAGACATACAGTCTTGGATATTGCGAATATCATGCCCTTAGCTTCTAAAGAATGGCTTCCTGCTTTTCTCTTTTTTCCCCCTCATGAATACCAAAAACATTTCATGGCAGCTGCTCTAGTCTACTTATAAACTTTCAAGATTTTATCAGGCTGACCAATACACCTTTCAAACACAATTTACCATTCATGCAACCCGTGGAACTGTATCTGGGTCGGCAGTTGTCCATCCAGACTCAATCAAAGTGATCTTGTTTCCACCGAGCAGTTGCTTGGCTCATCGCACGCGGTAAACAAACCCAGAGTCAACTCTATACTTAACCTCTTCAGCTCCATTTTATCTGGAAGTAAAGGGAATCTACAGCCAATCCTGCCACTCATGTCATATCTGAAGATGACATGATAAAAGATGATTCAAGTGCGTTAATAATGCCAGTGTTTACCTGGGGGGAAAAAAACCCCAACATATCTTAATATAAACAGCAGTTTGTACTCCAATTCACCAAAGACACTATCTGTTTAAAATAATTCATCTTGCTGGCATAATCACAGTCTTCTACAAAGGTGTCTTTTTGTAGATGTGAGTCACTGTGACATGGAACAGCACACCTCAGTGATACACAAACAGGATCCATCTGGGGCATCCACTCTTGTCTTTCATTAGAGCCACAGCGTGTGACTTTCTGCAAACTGACCTGCTGCTGCCTGTGTGCATGTTTGCTCAGTAAATCAGAGCTGAGTCAGATGGTTAAAGACGCAACAAAGGGAGAAAAAAAAAAAAAAAAAAAAAGGATCCTTTTTTTATTATTTTTTTTATTATTTTCGTCATACCCTTGATTTGGTAATCAACCTTTGACAACATCATTGTTTAACTGGAACTGCTAATGTGTGGGGGCCAGAGGTGAACTCACTATAGACCACTATGAATGCGTGTTTCTCGTGTTTGAGTACTGTCCTGAGACACTGTGGTTAAAAGACAGAGGGGTCACATGCAAGAAGCAGCGGCTAACAGATTTGTGCATCGCTGTAAGGAAGGATGGGCGGACCCACCGAAATAAACCTGTGGAAATTAAATCAAATATAAGCTGGAGGTCACAAGGTATGCACGCTGGTAAAGCACTGACGCAAATGACAAACTGCTGAGAAAATCTGCAACACCACTCCCTCCTCCATCTCCACGAGAAGGCATTCATTATAATGCTTAATCCACAGCCACAGCAACATAAACAAACAAAGCAAAAAACACTTTGTGATTTGTGTGATTTCAGTACATGATAAACTGTAGTCTGAAGCTATAAAAACCCACAGTAAGAGGATTAGAAGAAACAGTCTTAACGCACAAACCTAACTTCCAACAACCACTTCACGCGCTCTATAGTCTGATCCTGCCGCGCCACTCTAGATTTGAGGGAAACCGCTTCAAAAGTCAAGTCCTGAGCCACATGCTCCAGTGTGGTGGCATTACGGTTATATGGGCAGCCACGAACTCAGTCTAATCCTGTCTTTTTGTTAGTTTTATAAGGCATCACCTCATGTGACCACGACTGGACCTGGTCCTTCTGAAGGGCAAAAAAAATAAAAAAATCTCCTTAGTTGCCACATTTTTGTACAAATCCTGGAAAACACTGTGCATGACCCTGTTATCCTGTACATGTTTCCTTTTTCTGGTGAAGCAGTGACACAAAGGAAACAGGAACTATGACTGATTCAAGGGAACATCCTAAATGAACAGAAAGCCAAGTTTTAAAAAAAAAAAAAAAAAAAAGGCATTTTTCCAGGGATGCTGGATGTGAGACAAAAAGCTTGAGGAAAGTATTGACGCGTCAAAGGTGACTGGGTTTAGTTTAACTGGTAAATTACACTCAATGTCATTTACCCTTACCTGAATATTGTATATTGCATAGCTTTCTTGTTAAATTGTATTGTATTTATTTAAATGTTTACTTTTTAATTATTTTATTTGCATTTTTTTAATCACTCTCTTATATTTAAATGTTCATTTGCTATTTCATCTAGGGTTTGAGAGTAACGAAATTTCTATTCTCTGTATGTCCTGTACATGTGGCAGAATTGACAAATAAAGTTGACTTTGACTTTGACTTTGAACTGGTGACCACAAACACAGATGATTCACAACTTTTGCAGCAGCGTTTACCTGTACTGGAGATCCAGAACAAATCTGCTGCCGAGTTTCTCTTTGATGACCTCCCTGGTTTCTGGCCCAAGATTTCTCTCGGCAGAGTCTCCCACGGCGAGAGTGACAATTCGGCCCACCGGAAGGGAGCGAAGCAGCTGGGCAAGCCGCTGGCTGTCGTTGCGGGAATCGTATGTGTCGTAGCGTTCTGAGAACAGCAGAGCAGCCGTGTCCGGGTCCACCACGCGCAGGTGGATGCCTCGGCTGAAGTTTCGCTGGAAGGCATAACCCCCCGTGGCCACCCCAGACGCCGGGATGCTTCTGGTTAACAGAGACCAGGAAACTCTCTCAGTCCCGTGTACCTCCAGAGTTCCACTGGCTTTCACGCCAATGAACTTGCGGCCAAATGCGGGGACCTCGGAGACAGCCTCGCTGTCGGAACGGCCCATGAGGGCAATGATAGCATGGGAACGGTAGCGACATTTGGGCGAACCGATGTGAAGGGCGCCACCTTCTTCTATGAGGATGTGATGTGTTCTCAATGTTATGTTTTTGGAGCCGTCATGGCTGTCTGCAAAAACTACCCGACCTGTGAGAAGTCAAAGAAAACACGTTTAGTTCATTCTTGCTGTATGTTCCATCCAAAAGTTCATAAACTGAGCTTTAATAATAACAACTGGGTTACTGTGACTCAATCTGTGTTACATCTCTAAAAAGCTACTTTACAAAAGTCAGACACCTTGTGATGTGCCTACCTCCTGATTGGATGGTAAGTGAGCGTAAGGTAGCAGAAGCATCCAGTCTAAACAAATCTCCTCTCCTGACAATGACAGCCCGCTGGGGTTGGTGACCTGGATTCCAGTTACTGAGAGATGGGTTGTGATCTGGGCAATTCTCTGTAAATATGAACAGAAAGATGTACACAAAGATGTTTAAAAGTCATACAGAAATGGTTAAGAAGCCTGGAAATTCATAATAAATAATCACCATCTAACTCAGGACCACTACTGAGGCTAAGGACAAGGATAAGAGTGAGGAAGAAAGCCCCCAGCGACACTCCACAGCAGATCAGAGTCTTCTTTCTTAGCTTTTGCTGGAGCCTCTGCGCATCCTCCCTACGCTGGTTCTCTTCTGACAAGGTGACCCTTGTTTGTCGCCCCAGCGGCGGGCCATGAGGTTTTATCGGTGGAGGCGGAGGCGTTTTGGCATGTGGCATCGAGCGGACTGGAGCCACTCGTCCGGGGACATAACCCGGGCACCTCTGGCTGCCCTGAGGTGGAGGCACAAAGACCGGGAACCTGCTGGGGCCATCACTAGTCGGCATGGTATACGTGTCTGCTACCTGAAAGACGATCGATGAGAAAGAGGGCAGAAGAAGAATAAGTGGCAAGGACTGTACGCAAAGCATCAATAATTTTGTTTCAAATGAG
The DNA here is from genome assembly GCF_018398535.1 of Haplochromis burtoni. Lineage (NCBI taxonomy): Eukaryota > Metazoa > Chordata > Actinopteri > Cichliformes > Cichlidae > Haplochromis > Haplochromis burtoni. Next base: position 497,603 of record NW_024582423.1, read on the forward strand.
CTTTTACTTATGGTTGGTTTACAGAAAATCTTGAAAAAGAAAGATTTTCTGCTGTCAGTCACAACCAACTTTGGAAAAGGTCATATACAAAATCAAGTTTCTTGTTTTAAAGTTTGGTTTGTATTTTAATATACAGACTGTTCAGCTGGAAGTACAAAGGTACCATCAGGCAGGCTTGGTGTTTAAGGATGAAACTAGGAGAAACTTAAAAAGAGGTCAAAGTGAAGGAAGACAATAAAAGCGTGTAAAAACAATAGGAGGTAAGAAATAAAACAGGCTGATTCTAGGGAAACGGGCAATAACCCACAAAGCATCTCACTCCAGGACCCCCAGGTAAAGATCTTCAGAGTGGCACTCAAAGGCACTATTAATCTACTCCTCCAGACAAGTTTGGCTTGAACCAGCGTGATATGGGCTGCTCATGTCCACAGTAACGAAGGAGGTCGTGAATAATGGATCACCGCATTCTTCAGACTATGTTAACACAGCCAACAGATGGCACCAATTACAGTAGGAAGGAGGAGAGCGCTCTAGTCCCAGTCAGTCTGTGCTCGGGAGAAAGTAGCACAAAGCGAACCGAAGACATGGACGCTCAGTCGTCTCTCACTCAAGAGGACGTTAAATCAAAAGTATTTTTCCTGCGTCAAGGAAATTCTGTGAAACTCCAAAGACAAGTTATCAGGAACCTAAAGGAAAACAATCACCAACATTGTAATGAATTTTTAACTCGCTTTATTAATTGGGGTTTATTTACTCAAAAAGAAATGTGTTTAGATCCTCAACTCCTGTTTTGGTGCCTTTACTGTATGAGGACCAATCATGCTTACTCGCTTAGTCATTCCCCCGAAGCGTTACTGTGAGCCAGGAAAAACTCTGACTGGCTTTGAACTAATTTTCCTGGAGACTTGCTTTCATCTTATAGCCTTAAACCAAGCATTTATGCACAAAAGTGCACAACATGAAGCGACGAGGACACTCCCTGTTGTTCTGTAAAAAGACCTGACCCATGTCCCACAACACAGTGGGTCATGGGCGTAACTAAAGTACACACAAACATGCAGAGAGAAATATGTGGGCACACCTGCACGCACAAACACGCAGGGGTAGAGGACATGAGTGTGCAGAAAAAAGGCTTCTATACCACTTTTTGTAAACAGAAGTGCTCACTGTAATAACATCGCTGCTTGCCCTTTCTAGATTTTTTTTTAAACAATAATGTCAACAAGTGCACATTTTCTTAGAGAAATTAGTGATTGTGATGGGTATCTTTCATATTGAGCCAAATCAAATACACCCCAAAAATGATGATTTTAGTGTTTTAAATCTATCAGTGCTTCACACCAGTGCCAAGCCACAAACACACAAAATGACCACTGTCTTGACAGGCCATCTTGTCATCATTTTAGACCAGAGAGCAACAATAAACCTCTTCTACACATAAACAAAGACATGTAGGAACAATCAAGGACTGTTCAGACAAAAGCTCAGTCATTCATCTAAGCTTTAAAATAAACTGGGCAGAACAGCAGGTGGTTCGCCCACTTCAACTTGAAGTATCCCATTACAATACCATTCCCCACCTAAACATAAGATGGGGAATGAGTCTTCAGAAGCAGATCTCTGGCTATGTTTTTACTCCAAATTCCAGACTTATTCTGTTCCTGGAAGTTAATCCGATCACAAGCCTGCAGACCTCATGTCTTCACTACTGACTCGTTCTCATATCAGCCGGAGTCTGCAGCTACCGAATATCAAACAGATGTGCGAGGAAGCATTTGGGCCACACCATCACGCATTCCTCGGCTGTAAAATCACCCTTTACTGTAGGGTTACTAACACTGACGCCATGTGTTCACTTACAACTGTACAGAGGGAGTAACAACAGCGCTCACAACCACGCGTCCACACTTGTTCTGTGTGCGGACCTCGCTGTGTAACACTGAGGTTAATGAGGATGTGTTCAATGAAGGATTTCACTATTTCTGGACTTTAATTTTGGCCACCTTCTTTTAAACGTCCACTTCCAAATGGCGTGTTACCGAGTTTCCACAGCAAAAGAGGAACCCGAGAATAAGAAGCATGAAATAAAGAAGTGAGAAAAGCTGGGAAAGTATTCATTATTTACAACTTTTCTTCTGTTTCGCCGTTATAGTAGCTGGTGAATGGGACACGTAGCAGCACGCTTTGAGAAACTTTTAAACAATAGCTTAAGAGTCAATTATGACTTTTGTCGTTCACCTATAATAAGCCTAGTGCCCCTTTTCTAGAAAGCAAGCGTTGCCTCAGAGGTTCACAAGGTTAAATTCTCCTCTTTCCCCCCTAATGGTTGACGGACGGACACAGGCACAATGTAAAAGCGGCTGGCCAGGCGGACGGTGGGGTCTTACCGTTGGAGGGACTGTCCTATCCTCTCCCGGCTCTGTCCATTCGCTCTCTTCCGAGCCCTGAAAACGTTGCCCTAGCGGTGGTGAGACAATCAGATAAGTTCTCACCCTGACAACTCTGCACCTTGGTGTCCCTTCTTATATACCCTTTGTTCACATGGTGGTTCTTTTTCTGCTGATAGGCTGTCTTTCTCCCCGCGATCAGCCTCCGGTCCCACAGAGAGCGAAGCAGGCGCGGCTTTCAACCGAGGAAGACGCGATGCGTTCAAAGGCTGTCGAAAAGATTGTAACAATAATACCCAAGAGAACGGCCTCCCTGGGCTGAAATAAGAAACCGTGGATAGTGGAAATAACGTTGCAACTCAGCTGTTATTATTTTTTTATGAAGGAAGAACATAGGTTCACTTTCCAAGGCCCGTTAAACAGCAGTCGCTGCATATTATGGCCGCATCGAAATACCAAATTTTCGACTGGATTTTGCAACACGAATTTACACGTGAAAATTATTGTCTCTCCGAGGAGTCACTGAAGGGTACACCAGAAGGTGTATTCAGAGGAGGGGCTTTAAAACCTCGGACACAACGCCACCCTCTGGTGAGGATGGAGATATACTTTTTTTGCCCAATCTCCATGCTTGGCAGACAGGAGGAAAACAAAGAACAAAATGTAGAGGTTTAATATTTCGGCGTTCATAAATTGGAAATTCCGATGTAATAACCAGTTTATAAAAAACATAAAAGTCGGACAAAATATGATGATTCCTATATCTTTGGCCATGATATTTTCACTTCCAGACTTCCCTCAAATTATATCCTTTAACATCTCTTATCTGCAAATCTAACTAACAGCACTATCAAGCTTGTGTGTTTTCTCTTAGTCAAGCTCTCAGTGAAATATTATCTCTCCACTTTGATCTGGGGAACAAACACACCATAGAGAACAAAGCAATCTCCAATAGATTTAAACATTTAAAAAATAAATTTGGAAAAAAAAAATAAACCATGAAATACATACAGTGTGATATACATATACATATATACATATACACACACATATACACACACACACATATATACATATATATACATACGTATATATATATATATATATACATATACATACATACAGCATCATAATATACATAAACATAATACACACACATATACACACATATACTTATATATAACACATATAATACTATACACATATATATACATAGGCTAATTTTAATATTATTATTATAAAATATAATATAATACATATTATACATATACACTAATATATATACATATCACATATATATACATACATATATATATAATATCATAATATACTATAATATATATATATACTTATAACATATATATACATCATATATATATACTATATATATATATATATATACCACTTTATATCATATATAAACATATACATATATATATACATATATATATACATATACATATATATATACATATACATATATATATATATATATATCTGACATATCTGTTTGACCTGCTCCCCTCAGGCAGGAGGCTCCGGTCCATTCGCACCAGAACCTCTCGCCATAAGAACAGTTTCTTCCCCTCTGCTGTTGGACACATGAACAATAACCATATGACTGTTCCCACCACTAACACATGACCCTACGCTGTGTTCACTGCATCATTCCATGTTTGGCACTGATCACCACCTGCACTCATGTATATATCATGTATATATCTATCCACTTAGCACTTTTAATTCTTATTCTTATTTTTATATTTTTATGACAGTATGTTTGCACTGAAGCACCGCAGCAATTTCCTAATGTTGTAAACCTGCTCAACATCTGGCAATAAACCCTTTCTGATTCTGATATCCATATACATATACATACATATACATATACACATACATACATATACATATACACACACATATATACACACACGTGTATATGACGTAAACCTGGTATTTGTAACACACACACACACCCTCCTTTCTTGTCCTTTTAATTTTACCTGTGGTGAAGATTGTTCTTCATTCCAGTGTAGTTTCAAGTTATTAATGTATATGGAAGTATTTTAAAGACTTTCTCTCTTTCCCTTTTGGCACTTCACTAGAGTGGTCAGGAATATGTCAGGGATGACATCAAACTCCAAAGAGTGCCTGAAGCCTATCAGGGGGACCTTAAAATCAGAAGGTGCAGATACCAAATATGTCAACACCTCAGGAAACCTGAGAAAGGGCAAGAAATACAGGCCATTTATATGGATACACCATAATAACATGGGAATGGTTGGTGATATTAAAGTCCTGTTTGTGGCACATTAGTATATGTGAGGGGGCAAACTCCTCAAGATGGGTGGTGACCATGGTGGCCATTTAGAAGTCGGCCATCTTGGATACAACTTTTGTTTTTTCAATAGGAAGAGGGCCATGTGACACATCAAACTTATTGGTAATGTCACAAGAAAAACAATGGTGTGCTTGGTTTCAACGTAACTTTATTCTTTCATGAGTTATTTACAAGTTTCTGACCACTTATAAAATGTGTTCAATGTGCTGCCCATTGTGTTGGATTGTCAATGCAACCCTCTTCTCCCACTCTTCACACACTGATAGCAACACTCAGGGACATGCCAACAGGCATCCAGTATCCGTAGTTTCAGGTGCTGCACATCTCGTATCTCACACCATAGACAATTGCCTTCAGATGACCCCAAAGATAAAAGTCTAAGGGGTCAGATCAGGAGACCTTGGGGGCCATTCAACTGGCCCACGACGACCAATCCACTTTCCAGGAAACTGTTCATCTAGGAATGCTCGGACCTGGCACCCAATGGTGGTGCACCATCTTGCTGGAAAAACTCAGGGAACGTGCCAGCTTCAGTGCATAAAGAGGGAAACACATCATCATGTAGCAATTTCAAATATGTGAGGGGGCAAACTCCTCACCCTGTATAATAAATAACAAGGAAAAAAAAAAAAAAAAAAAAAAATTGATTGGGAAAAGACATGTATGAACTGGAACCAGGGGTGGGGGCGTAGATTTCCACCCACAACAGAAAACACAGAATTACACAACTGGAAATCCAAAGTCAATCCAAATAAATATATACATAAATCATCAAGAGCTAAGAAAGGCAGACAGTGATAGACCTAGTAACCGGTAGGGTTTCTTAGAAGGTCTGCTGAACATACAGACATACCAGATGTCCAAAACCACGCAGGTGGATGACCCCAGAGAGACAGGCAAAGGCAACACTCCCAATAAGATGGATAGGAGATGGTTACCAAACCCCTCTGGAGGCCAGAGGCAGACTCAATCGTGAGGCTAACTGGAAAGCCATCAGTCAGAGCTTACTATGGAGGAGGGAGGGCGACAAGACAGACCGTGTCAAGACATCGAGGAGAGATGCAGGCCAAGCTTGATGCAGCAGCAATCAGGAGTCCACCAGGGTAACAAGCAGGGGTGAGGCTGGGGAGGGGTGCACAAAGATGCAGATAAATGCCAGGTGCCAGTCAGCTCTGGAGATTGAGCAGACACCAAGCTAGTAGGCCTGACTGAAATTAAGCTAGCACATCACCTCCTAAAATGCTTCTTGGCAGGGCAGGGCAGGGCAAAGAAACCAGATGCAACATTCAAAATCCTTATCACGGTTTCACTCCAGGAACACAATTTCAAGCACAAATTAGATTGTTTGTCAAATACCATTTATTTCCTCTATCCATGTTAGAATGACTTTATTAATGTTACTACATACAGCTTCTTTTTGTATTGAAATTTGTCCTACAAAATCAAATCAAACCAGACATGACTTTTGTCAAGATGAGCAGTACAAAGATCATTTGAAAAGCCAAAATTTTGGCCTAGTCTCCATCATATCAATAGTTTGAGAACTACCAAGAAATACAGTTAATAGGTTAATCGAATACAAGGTTGTAAAAAGAACAGGTTTATATTTATATAAAAAAAAAAAAAAAAAAAAAAAAAAGTCCAGTAAACAAATTAAAAGTAAAAAAAGAAAAGCATGATTGACTTGTTTTCATAACAGACCATCATGAGAAATGATGGTTCTGATCTAGAGTCATTTTCTTCTTCTCAACCTGTAACTAATCAGACCTGAAGGTTTACAGTAGCACCCTTTAGCTTATTGGTTCATTTAATTTATTAACAAATTCTGATCCATCTTTCTAAACACAGGCTCAAGTGCAACCCAGATACTGGGGGAAAACAAACAAAAACAAAAGACAAAACAGGAGGAAGCCATGGGTGACATGCAGCTGCAAGTTGACATTGGCTTGTCTGGGCACTGAAAAAGAGCTCATCTTGCCTCACTCGGCATTAAAAAGCAAATGAACATCTCATGCAAACCAAAAGAAAAACCTTCTGTCCGTGACAGGCCTTCAATGTTGAGCCACTCACACTGACATTACCCACTGTCCAACACACACAGGGAGGATTGTTCAGCTCAAATGTATGGGAGGACTGAAAACACAGCATTGTCTTTTTTGTTTTTTAAGACAATGCTGGAAAAACTAGCAGTTTTCATAAAGTTCACCATTCCTGATTGGCTTTAGTGGTTTACCTCTGCCGTCACAGTAATTACAGTATTGTCAGCAAAAAAGCAAACAAACCCCCCCCCCCAAAAAACAAAAAAAACCCAAACAAGACAGAAAGATGTGATCCAGATACACCAGAGATTTGTAGCTATGCACATTATGTAACTTGACCTCTTCAGATCCAAAGGCAGGAAATAAAACACTGTCAACACAGAGCTTCGTGACAACTACTACACAGACAAATGGGTAAAATCCAAAAAAACAAAACAGGTAGATGGCATTTTGTCGACAGACTTGCCCTGCATTTAATTCTGTCAAGAAGAATCAATTTCATCAACTACAGTGTAGTAAACTGATCTTATACCAACAATACTTCAAGTCAAACTCTGATGTAAGCACTGTTCCAGTGTGAGGAAATAACTCACACTTCCTTGTTTAACAACGTACAGTCCCGGCCTTTAAACCGGCTACATACAATAAGCTGCTGACAGCGCCTTGTCTTGTGCTGTATCTGTGTAGACTGTACCACTTTAAAACTAAACAGAAGTGGAGGATTCACACAACTAACGAAGCTTTGGAGATGGTTCTAGACATGATTTGTAAAAGTACACTTCCTTGTATTCCTAAATCTCTGCAATGTATCATACTACACATTTGGCAACACCGACACAGAAGGGTAATATGTCAGTTTGTCTTGTACAGTTCTTCAGTGACAGCTGATACGTGCAATATTAAGTAGAATGTTAAGAAATATATAAGAAACAGTACTCAAAAGAAAAAAAGAAGAATTCATGGTGACTGCAGTGCGTTAGACCACATCTGTCTGTAGAGTCAGACTGAGTTCAGTTGAATTTGAGTGAGTCTGGTCCAGCACAGCTTGTCAAAAGTTTCTCTGTGGACCATGTCCTTCACAAAAGGCAGCAAAAATGTGGCACATACACAGTCATACATGGCAAGTACACATGGTATGTTGCCTGTGCACACGTCTGCTTCTCCTTTTATTCACACACAGAATTTCACAATGTGCAATTTTCAACATGATAGAAAGAAAATTTAAAAAAGAAAAAAGGAGAAAAAAAAAAAAGAATGAGTACTTCACAGCTGCAGCGTGTGGAGCAGACTGTGTGGGCAAGCCCGATTTATGGGCAGTCAACCATCAAAATGTTGGTACAACACACAACTTCTAGTTGAATTAGAATAAAATGTTGTACCCCTCATTCATCATTCGGCTTCTCCTTAAATCTGGGGCGGTGTTCTCTTCTTCCCTCTCCGCCATTTTCCCCCAGCTCCTTTACAAGTTGACTAGCTCATGTGCAACAAACTGCTTCAGTCTCTCCAGGTACTGTCCATAGAGCTCCACATCGTTGTGGCCGGCCCCTTCTACCCAGAGCGGCTCCACTGGGCGCTGACAGCGTTCATATAGTGCCAGCCCGTGGGAGAAATCAATGACCTCGTCTTCTGTACCGTGGATCACGAGTACTGGTGATGTTACCTTGGAAATCTTGTCGATGCTTTGGAGAGAGAGAGGGGGGAGGGAGAGAAGAAACAAGAAAGAAAAAAAGAGAGAGGAAACATGTCAGAAATAGGGAAGTATAAAAAAATAAAAAAAACCCACACAAGAAAGAAAAAAGGGAAACGGAGGCTTAGTTAATGTTCTTGCTACTAAAAGTATTCTCTAAATGAATGAATTAAAACAATAATTAACTGAAAATAAAAGATAAAAAAAAAAGGAGCACAGCTAGTTTCCTGATTTTACACCAGGGGGAGCTATTGAACATCTGCTTTTTTAAGGACTCTCCTGGGTGCTTAACTAGGAAGAGAGGTGGGAGGAAGGAAGGGGGGGGGGCCCATAAAGAGAAAAAACAAAAAACAAAACTTACTTCCTGAATTGCTGTCTTATAAATAAATCCAGTTTTCAACTAAGCTGTGTGCTTTCCTTGGCACATTTATTCATACAGTGCTGCGTTATTAAATGCACGTGAGGCCGCAGCCCTTTAAGTGTATACTGTGTGGCAGATTTAGCCTGACTACCACATATGCCATCTGTCCGTACGGTCCACTCACTTTGGGAAGGCATCAAAGCAGTATGTCTTCTTGGTGTCAGGGAAAGCCACTCTCATGCCAGAGGTGAGCGGGGAGTGGAGGATGACTGCAGCAGTCTCATAGCGAGAAGCCAGGTCTACAGAGGGCACGGTGCCAATGCTCTGACCATACACGATCACATTCTCTGGACGGATGCCATACCTACAAGGAGGACAAACAGTACAGGAACATCACCCTCTGCTTATCATGAATAGGATATTTACACTACTAGTAGCTAGATAAATTTTGTGTGCTCATCCAGACACTGCAAGCATCCAGTTGGGCCTTCAGTTAATTACACAAAGCAGCTTAGCTGGCAAAACACAAAGAGCAAATACTTTATTTTAGGATCCACATTTATTTATCAGAAAATAAACAAAAAACAAATGAGGCTTACTCATACACTTATCAGTAAAAACATCATGTCAGGGACTCTGTGCTTACAGTGACTCTTAAAACAAGCACACCAAGATGTGATCAAGCTATAGCCGAGTAAGTCTGTCTTTGTGCTGCTTCTCAAGGCAGCTTAAAAAGAGGACCACCCCTAATGTCTCGTGATTCAGAAGGGGGGGGGGGGAGAGCAAAAGAAGCTGAAATAGAGCAAAAGGGACAGATACTGTATTTAGGGTGAGGGAGAAATAAATATAGGTTGGGGGGGGGGCAGCCTTCCACAGCTGATTACAGAGAACGTGACCCACTCTTGCTGACAACCTGAAAACTAGTCTGAAAACACTGCATTGCTGCCGTCTCTGCCGCTGCACTGCTGGATTTTGCACGGTAAAGTCACAACATGACAAATAAAGCTCTACTCAAGTATTAAAATTAGGGACTTCAAATGAACACTAACATTAGAGCCTTAGCTCTGCAGCACTCCTATAATACACTGATGACTACACGAACACCAAAGTCTAGCAGCGCTTTAAAACGCTGTGATGGATTAACATACTTACACCCTTTGCAAGAGAACAACCTGCAATAATGTAGTGTTGCTGCTATTAAAGGTAACAGACTTTAAGTGCAGGGTGATGTATTAAATATGGAAATGTACACACAGGCGCAGCAAAGTCTAGCTTGGACAGTCATGAGCAGCAATATAGGAACTGTTTATTGGTATCAGCTGGTCTTTACCCAGTATAAATAGGGGTAAAAAGGTTGGCACTGCATGGGAAAAGCATTAGCAAAGGCTGATGCTACAGTATTAAAAGCAACTTGACTTTCAGCTGACTGCAATGTACACAATTCGAGGAATGAAAGCCTATCTTGGTTATACAACACAATACAGCTCCTTAGGTAACAGACGAATTGTAAGGACAAGAACAAAATGTCAAGTCTTTGTACAAAACTGTAGAAGAATGATCGCGCCCTTTCTGATGTGGCAGCGCCTTTGCCTGAAACTGAACCATAGTTTGAAAATTCCCAAATTTGACGAATGGATTATTAAAAAAAAAAACAAAAAAAACAAAACAAAAACAAAACAAAACACTCACTATAATCAAACTGCCGTCCCCCTTCCCGTAGCCCTACTGAAGAAAGGCCATTTCTCAGAAGCTAAAAGCTAATATAATGCTAAATATTAACCTAATTACCTGATTATGAGAATTTTTGGCAACAACTTCTGTTATTTATGGCATGTTACTTTAGCTTCAAATAAAAATAAAACAAACAAACAAACAAGAGGAAGGAAGAAACTGTAAGGCAGGTAAAAAATAAATAAAATTAGAAAAATCTGAAAACCCATCATTCAGCTGGACTGCTGAGAAACCTCCAAGGGCAATGGCCATTTAATCTGGGCTTCTGATGTAGCCAGCAAATAACTGGGCCATGACTTCTTGTTCCATCCTTCAGTCACTGTCTGTAAATGGGATGGCCATGGTTTCAAGACTGAATTACAGCAAATGCAATTTGTCTTTTACTCTTGACACCAACTGTGTACCTGCTTACAGCCAAAGCCCACTCAAAAATTATTAGTCACTACAACTCTGACAACAAAAAGAAATCAGACGGCAAACAAGAATCATTTCCACATATAAAATGTAGTAGTAGTAGTAGTGGTATCACCTCCTCTTAGAACAACTCTATAGGCATCTGGGAACTGAGGAGAACAGTTGCTTTGGTTTAAAGAGCAAAATGTATATAAAAATCTGTGTACACTGTTCAGCATTAATGGTGCACTCACAGATGTGAAAGCTACCCTTGCTATGTATCCTAATACCGGCATACAGGCTTATGAACGCAATGATGCTATAACAGCTATCAATGGGCCAAAGAGCAGGGAACACCCTGGAAGAGCCTACCGCAGAGCCAACAGACAGAGATAGTATTCATGCTCACAATTACTCAAATGGTAACATTTATAATCACCAGTTATCCCAGCATATACCTCTTTGGACTTTGGAAGAAAGCCAGTGTACCTCGGGAGGGCCCATGCAAACAGGGTGAGCACATGCAAACTCTGCACAAAAAGCCCTCAAACCAGGAAGCAGGAACATCTTGCTGTGAAGCAACAATGTTAAACACTGGCCGGGATAAGGAACCTTTAAGATGATAACTACACATTGACTGTTTCCTAGTCTTTTTATTTAGTTGCTTAAGTCCCAGCCAACACCACACTCCACTGCCTTTCGGCTTGCTCCATGGTTCCGAGTTGCACCAATCCCTCAAACCTTCAATTTAGTCCCTTGACACAAATCCATTCCATTATGCATCACATCCTCCCTCATTCCCCTATTGTGTGTCTCACTCCCTCTTGACCACCCACCTCTTGCGCATTGAAGACCAAAAATATCCTCCTTCCACAGCCGTCACCATCACAAACATATGCTCAGGAAGTCCTGCGCATATGTACAGCAATTTAAAAAAAAACAAAAAAAAAAAACAGATTAGAGTACCATCTGCACTACAGCAGGGGAATTCTTCACTGAAATGCTCAATGATCCATTATTACACTTTGTGTACAAGTACATAGGGGTGATGTGGACTGAAGTCAGTGAAAGTGAATTAAATCTATTAGTATGTGAGGACATTAAGAAGAGTTTGTTTCTGTGCTGAAGAGAACAGTCAGGTGAGAAATCAAACTCCACCCAGATTACTTCATAGATAAAGCCGGCTTGTCTCCAGGCAACTAGTGGTATTTAAAGGTAAGAAAAGCAAACAAAGAGCATTGAGCTGCCTTCCTCGTGTCTTGATGCATGCTGATGTTTGGGAATTTCTCCCCTCCATTCATTTCCAAGAAGATGGATAGTGCTTGCGACCTGGATCAATAAGATTATTGATGAGGAAGTGAGTTTCCTGTTTGTTTTTATTGGCCACAGTGTGGAAACACCTTAGTCTGAAAGCTCAGGCATTGGTTGCTAGGCTACCACTCAATATTAGACTAGTAGGATTGACTGCTGGCATGCCTTCACCTCCAAGGCAAAAGAAAACAATACAATGCCACTTCATGGTTAAACACACAAATACAGCAAGGAATTGGACCAGAGGCCTTCATCAACTACTCACCCTCTTCTGGCACTTGATTTCACAACATATAGTTTCATCGCTTCTAAAAGAATCTTTTTCATTCATCCATTAAGCACACTCCTAGTGTGATACTGGAGGATGTACGTGTAGAACCCTGCTGACTCACATTATCTCACCCACTCCCAGCTCAGGTGAAAGGCGTGCCGTATCCAGTGAGGCATGGGAGTGTTTTGGTGGCAAAGGCTGTGTAGTTGTGCTTACACAGTCAGCAAAATGACAGGTGGCTGGCCTCTGTCATACAACTACAGTAAAGTGAAAGCAACCCACACGAGTAAGTGAATACTCAAGAGGAGGTGAATTTGCACATTGCTGAATCATACAGTGGGGAGAAAGAAAAAAAAAAAAAAAAAAAAAAAAAAAAAAAAAAAACCACACATTGAAGGATGCAGAAAAAACAAAAAAAGGAGAAAGTGTCAGGTTACAGTGTTCAAAATTCAGTCAGAAAAGAAACGCAGACCGCTAGAGTTGAGAGCTCATTTCTTCTTAAAAGCTGGAAGCCTGATCTAACATGAGATACAAGCACGAGGTATGTAGGCAACAGACTAATGTGAAGCCATGCAGAGAGGCCTTTTGATGTGATAATGCCATCTAGTCGATTCATGTTCAGCGAGGTAAAAAGGCTGAATTGTACTCTCCATCACATAGTCAGTCAATTATAAATCTGGCACAGCCCTCAAGATCAGGCAGAGACAGCTGAGAGAAAGACCAATATACTAGAAACCTTATTTAAACCAATCTGAAGATTCTGCATGCAAAGACTAAGATATTGATAAAACTGTAAAAGACTCCCTACAGACTTAATTTTGGGAACAAAATTAAGTCTGTAGGGAGTGTTAAACTACCAAAATATAATTCGGTGATAACCAAGCAAGTAGTCCTAAGTGTTGATTAAAAAATAAAATCATAAAAGTCAGTCATTTTATCTTTCTGTGGAAAAAAAAAAAAAAAAAAAAAAAAAAGCCCAACGCAGCATTAATATGAAGTCGAGTTACTTAGAATTGAATCTGATGTACTGCAGCACTGGCCTAAAAGCAGAACTGAGTCCTGAACTGATATGGTACAAGATAGCAAAAGGGTTTTGTTGACATTAGCCAAATACTACCATCCAGAACAAAGGAAGAGTGTTGATGTTAGATTTCTGATAGTGGGAATATTTACATAATGTGTATATAAAACGTAACAGGAAAATGAGCAGAGCTAAGGAGAGAATGACACAGTCAAGCCTATAAACCAAGAGATCCAGGGACCAAGGGAACCACAAATTTCAAATGGACGCACATCATTTGCTTTAGCAAAAAAAAAAAAAAAAAAAAAAAAAAAAAAAAAAGCCTTGTGTGTGTAATGTTGTCAATTTTAAGACTGATTTGTGAACACAGAATGTGATGCAATCAGCTAGACAGCATAGTAAGTGGTCAGGTTTGCTCTAAATCTGATTTCAGTCACGAGTGGGGTTGTAACCAGCTGGGGAAAAAAATTAATAAAATCAAATCATTAGCATTTCATCACAATGTTTGAGTTTCTTTTTTTTTTTTTTTTTTTTTTTTTTTAAACATCTGGGTTTCATTTACTCAAGCAAAAATAAGACATTTGTTTAAAAAAAAAAAACAAAAAAAAAAACCCAACCAACCCTCTTAAAATAAAACAAAACAAAACATTGATTTCTGTGTAATAATAGGTTACTTTTAATGTACGCAGGAGAAGTGTGCTTTAGCGCATGGTCACCCCCCAAAGGCATGTGCAAAGCAAGGAAAAACCCTGGCATGACCACATTCCTATTACCACAAGGTGAAACGTCATCCAACTCTTCCTGCTAACCAAGAAAATTTGAGACCTACATGTAGGTGCAGTGATGTTAGAGTAACAATGGAAAGAATGAAAGCTTAATCAGAAGCGTTGCTTCATGTGACGTGGGACACACCATGTCGACAAGTCAGCCAACTTTGCCCAACTAATGAGAACTGAGATCAGAGATTGAGGTAATGCACTTTGACACTAGGTACATCTGATGTTATTATCAAGATACAGATTAAATGCTACCTGCTCCAGTGAACCCATGTGACAAGGAAGCAGTTGAAAGTAGACACACACACACACACACACACACACACACGCCTTTAGACTGAAGAGAAAAAAAAAACATTACAACTTAATGTCCTGCATCTGTTTTGCCTTGTACGCAGAGAGTGGATTTTCTAAAAATCACATTGAAAAGCTAAATTCTAAAGCTCTAAAATACCTTGATGTCTCATGACCTTTTCTTAAATGCTGACCATTCGGGTACAGAAAGCTTTCTCAGACACTCAGCACCTGCCCATTACTAGGACGGACAGATTACAAATGTGTGCATCTGTAATAAAACACTGATATGAAGCACAGGACTGAAAAAACAAAACAAAACAAAAAAAAAAAGTCATCTACCCTCGTTCAACTCGTCTTTGTTGCAAAACCCATGGGTCACGTAGTTTAATTCTGCTGTGGGACTGCTAACCATGTGACTACAAAGCACGAGATATGCAGTCAAGCCCCAAGGTTAGGCCTTCAGGAAAAGAAAAAACAAATTCTTGTTCCTAAAAGGCTCATCTTATCTCAAAGACATTTCTTCCAAATAAACCTACAAAACCATGAGAACCTGTATTTGATGCCCTGCTTCAGTGATCGTACCTGATGGTAGCAAGCAGTGTAAAAAAGTTAAAGTGGCCTGAAGGTGTTAAATATGGAGCTGAGTGAGTAGTGTTAGCTTTTAAGCACCAAGTCAATCAGCTAATGACAACATGTTGCCTTTGCATATTATAGCTAAAGTCCAAGCAGTTTTACCAGTGTAAACTAGATTGATTATTTTGACTTTGAGAAGTCGTTAGTGATGTTTAAAAGAAAAAAGGAAAGAAAAAAAAAAGCAGGGACAAGCAATCAGGTAATTCCAGGAGTGTGGTTTCAAACGGGTGATGAGAAAAGAAAACAATCAAGCCTATACCTACAGACATGTGACTTTTAACCACCGGAAAAGCAGGTTCTTTTTCATCTTTACAGCAGTGGCTTGCTTCTTAAATGCAAAAGCCTTACCGTCAATTTTCTAGTTAAACTCTGTAGCTTCCTTATATAAGAGGGCCTTATTTACAGAAGCCCATTCATTAGATTCTGTGAAAGTGCTTGGGGAGGTTCACATCAAAAGTCAGCAGCTAATAAACTGTAAGATTTTGTTGTCAGTGGCTCTTAGCAGTGTTATCAGCACTTTAAAGCTCTGCAGTGCCAAAACCTTCATTTAGTACAGAAAGAACATACTCCCACACTAGCAATAACACAGGAGGAACACTCCACACTTAAAGAACAGCTTCCCCCCCCCCCAAAGGCTGATCTTGATCATTTTGTCTCCTCTCTTCCAGCATTTTTAGCACTTCTGAAGTCTCCCCATCTGCTCTCTTAGTAATTTGTCTTCCAGCAGGAAACATACAGGCAAGCAGTCTTACTGGATGAAATTTTATCTTTCCCTTCTCCCAAAACAAGAAGTCAGATATAATGGACATAGTACTCACACACACCCTCCACATCCCGTTTCATTGCAGCAGGTTGATGTTTGCTTTCTTGCTTCTACCCTGCATGTATAGGTAGAGCTTCAACTAAAAATTATTTTCATTTTTAATTCATTCCCCCCCCCCCCCCCCCCAATACGTTCCAGTGTAAAATTGTGTTGTGTAAAATATCAGGAACACAGTGAAATAGGTCTACCACAGATTCCCCAGATCAAAGATCTACCTTCATCCACTTCCCCCAAAATATCTTAGGAGCAGGAACTAACAAGTATTTTGGGCTTTGATTCAATAATCTGAAAAGCGACTGATGAATTCTGTTTATGTTTCAGTTCTACTTATGTTTTGTTTGTGGGTTTTCAGTACAGGCACTCTACTGGCAAACCTACAGACTTTAAGCACAATGTGGTGACACAAAGGACAAAAGAAGGAGATGACGAGATGGTCGGAGACAATAAGCAGACGTCCTTAAACACAAATGGAAGGAAGTGAAGACCACAGCGTTAGACAAACTGATAAGCACTGCTTACATGTAAGACGACCTTATCTGGGGGAAGGAACTGAAGCTGAACAAGAGTTCACACCTGCAGTAACAAACTATTCATGAGCATGAGGACCAGATAACAAGTGATGCAGAGAACGAGTTCTTTATACATAGTCTTTCATACACCAATTACTAAGAAGTTCGATAGTTATTTTTAAAGAATCAAAGTGTAATAGAACAAGACTTCAACTGCAAACTGAATTCCTGCTGGGTTGTGTGCACTTTGAAACCACAATAAGATAACAGAAAGTCCTGAACAAGTAGGTTATCATCAACTGGGAAAACATAAATACCAGTTTCCAATCAGCCAATAATTAGTCACCTGTACAAACATGTAGCAGAGCAACCGCTCACACCTACATATTAATGGAGGAGGGGGCGCAGCGTAATCACAGAACCCACGTTTCTTCGCCTACAAGAACATCATGTCATCCCCACTAAGCCATTCCTCATCATCTTCCCTCATGATTTTGTGAAGTTCTGTTAAGTAGTCATCCCTCCGCCCCCCAGCACCTTCAGAAGTTCACATCTTCTCATTTTTGCCCTTTTCCATCTAAATCATCATTTCCTTCACTAATCCTCATCATTTAACACTTTCTAAAATGCCCCCATATTTCTACAGCATGCCAGAAACACAGGTTGACACTGTTGTTATTCATAATATTCCTGTTAGCAATACAAAGCTGCCAACCAAGACATAAAACAGGGACCTGCTATTAATATGACTAATAATGCTTTAAATATTACCACCACACACAGTAGGGGATTTTTTTTTTTTTATAACCATGTTCCTTACAGTTTTTTTTGTGTTATGTCACTTCACTTTCCCCTTCAGATACTCTAATTTAAAAAAAAAAAAAAAAAAAAAAAAAAAAACCAAACCCCACAATCATTTCAAGTACTGTGGGAACTTTACTTTTCATCGGGTTTAACTCCTTGTCTTGAGTCATCTAAACGGCCATTTAGGTTCATTTCTCCATGCTATCACATCCTAATAAACAGGTTTTGAGTGACTGCAGGAGTCTTGTGCATTCACAAATAAGTCTTACAGGATTCTGCATACTGCTCAGTTGTTTTAATATCACGTCATTTTATATTACTTATCCATCCATTATAACGCTTCATTACCGTGATCGGAGCGCCTGCCAGGCAGCATCTACATCAGCGTACAGGTTCTTCTCCGAAGGCTTCCCAGAGCTGGCCCCATAACCAGAGTAGTCGTAGGAAAAAACGTTGCAGTTGATCCGTGAACCGAGGCCAATGTAGAAGCTGCTCATCTGGCCCAAGTCCACTGCATTACCGTGGGAGAACAACAGAGTATACCGGGCGCTGGGTGAGCAGCGGACAAACATGCAGGCAATGCGGCTCCCTCTTGAGGTGCGTGTCATGAAACACTCGATGGCCTCCTTCTCACGGGCCGAGTACTGCCAGTCAGCACGCTCGGAGAGGTGCAGCGTCCATCGGCTGCCACTGTCATCACACATGAGGCTGTAGGTCGGCTCAGGGGGTAGAAAGGCCAGCTTTGAGGCGATCTTGCTGGGGCACGGTGGACAGCAGAACAGGCAACATAGCTCACTGAGCGATAAGTGGTTCATCCTCAAAGTACTGCAACAGAGAGAACCAAAAGGATTAAAATAGAAATATCCCATAGTGAGGAAGAAAACACACCGATATGCCAATGCATCCCACAAGAAAGATGCTACAAAAGCAAATCTCTGCCAGAGTTTCGAAATTAGGTTTTTCTACATATACAACTATATCTGTTAAGCAAAGCAGGGGATTTCTTGGACGAGGGGCTTGAGCCAGGCTGCTGTCATTTTTAAAATTTTATTTTTTATTATTACACTAAACAATCTCTCTCTCTCTAAAATGCAGAGCTCTCTCGAGACAGGATTTTAAAGGGAGATGACCCTAGCCGAGTGATTTTTCTCTCCATGTCTATCCTGAGGCTTCACAGTCACTCAGAGAATTAACTTGAAAGGCTTTTTTGTCTCTCCCTGCACCTGGACCCCTACCTTAGGTTACCTCTTAAGATATTCTAGCTACTATGAAACTGCAGCAGTGATGTCAGCACAGCTCCTTTTTGGTAAAACATATGGCAGCTGGAGGCAAATCTCCAATTTATCTTAGCCAGTCATGCTGCTTTGTAATATGACTCTTTAACCAAGCAGGGGAAAAAATGCTCACTAATATCAGATTATGACAATGTGTTATATGGATTACCTTTCCTCTTTCCTTTGGCGATAGCTCCTCTGACCAGCCACAGCACTTAGCAGCTTCATAGATGGACATTTCTGTCTGATATATTCATAAATCTTGCAACCGATTTGCTTAGATCAGTCTAAAGAAACGACGCTAAACAGCTGCTGGAAATTACTTGATTAATCTTACTCACACGCTGCTGATTTTTAACTCAGCTGAACGGTCTGTATGATACGTGGGTAAATAAACGGCTGTGTCAGGGATGACTGAGGATGGGGACGACAATGGAGCCTATTTGCTTCCGACATTCTTACCACAAAGTCCATTCCAAGCAGAGGCTAAACGGAGCCCCGCGGCGATTTACTGTAAAATGGTGGTGGATGTAGCAATGTGTTCACAGAGATTACAGTTACACCAGGCTATTTGTGAGGGTTTCGTTTCTAGCAGCTACAATTAGCTGCAAAGTATGGTGTACCAAGTGTACATATATTCCAAAGAAAGCTTACCTGGACGGCGGCTGGGGGTTTGTTTTGGTTTTCTTTCTGTGTTTAAAGGTGATAGTACTGGGTAGACGTCACCGCAGTCTTGAGATATCTTCGCACCAAGCCAACTAACTTATCTTCTCGACACCTAGAGCTTGTCGAGGTTATCCTTGGCCAGATTATCCTCGGTTAGCGATGTCAGTTTGAGTGTGTATTATCCTTCTTTAATTAGTATTAGCTGGCAGCTTCGTTCTCCGGACCACACAGTCTTCTGAACTGTCGTTTCCTTTATTTTCCCTCCTTTCGGTTTTCTCAACATACGGTCCTGGACGATAACGACATCGACTCATTCGAAACGTTCAAGTTTCTAAAGCACAGCAGTGAAGCTGATAGGAAAGATAACAGTTTAAAATGCACTCAAATCTAGGAGACGTGTCCGTGCAGCTTACCAAACAATTCACAGCAGTATCACCTGCCACCGAAACATCACTGCTTTCGTTGTGAATATCGCCCGGCCCTGCTTGTTATCTTGGCTTGAGGAAAAAGAGGCGTTCATTGACAGCTCTGTGGACCAATGGGAAAAGAGGTCGACAAAACGACTCCCCCAATGACTTTGATGTTTATGGGCGGTCCTTCTAGACGCCGCAGTCTGAGGATTTAAGTTTTTTAGGATTGACAACCAATCAGAAATTACTATTGGAAGGCATCGTCCAATCAGCGTCCAAAAAGGTGTTTCTAGTTCTAGTCGGTGATGTCATTGACAAGCTATAATTTATTAAGTGTGTTTGTAAATGTAAAAAGAAATTCTGACTTTAAAAAAATAAATACATACATGAAATATACTGTTTATTAAAATAACACATTTTTCTTTCCTTTTTTACGTAATTGTCAATGACGTTTCATGACGCGTTCTTACTTCTTCCGGGTTAGTGCTCTCGCTCGGCGGCATGGTGCTTAGTTTGTGTATCTGTGTAACGTGTGTGGCTAAAAAGGTTTAATAACATGAGTTCTCAGAGAGGCAATACATCTCGATCGCGGGGCCAGAAGCATCAAAACACAACTGCGTTTAAAAACGACAAGTACGGGGCGACTACACAAGTGAAGGTGTGTCAGCTTTGCTGAGCTAAGTTATTTAGCCTTGTATTGCATTTTGCATTTGGGCCATTTTATCAATCTTCAGAATATTTTCGGCTAGCCCATTTCAGATTTTGCTAAAGGTTTTATGGTCCAAAGTTTGGACGTGTGTGTGCTCTGAATTTTTTTTTCCTCGTGTATCAAATACTTTTCAAGATATTTGAAAACTTGAGGTGTCCTACCATGAATTTAATTTTGAAAAGTATTCTGTGTGTTTAATTTTGCATTATTGTGAAACACAATTATATCTAATAAATGTTCAGAAATTACCTGAATAGTCTGAAGACTTCAATGTGAAGTTTTTATTAGCGTATTTGAATGAGTCTTGAATTTATTATTTTATTTTATTATTCTTAGTTTTTCTATGTTATAACTAGTCAATACATTCTGATACATGGTAAGAAAGTAAGAAAGGCTAGTGAAAGTTTCTGACTTTTATCTTTAATAGTTTTTGAGATACTCGTGTGTCACGTCATTTTACCATAGTGCAAAAAAAATAAAGTTGTGTATGTGTGTGAAGCTATAATTGTACAGAAACGATTCTATAAGCTAACTATGCACCACAAAATTTGTAGGTAAATCTTCAAACAGAATGGTGATTTGAGACAGAGTGGTCTTATTGCTTAATTAATGCTTCCAATAAGTGTTAATTAAGGAAAGTTAAACTTATTCACAATATTCATTTATTTGAGAAAGGCTGAGACTGTAGGGAGTTTGTACTTTTTTCTTCCTGTCATTTCTGCCAGTGATAAATCATTTCCTGTGAAAACTTGTTTATAGCTCTTGCTTTGTTAAACACACATAATATTGGAACATCTCTATTGTCTTTGCTTCTCTAATCTCAATTGTAGAAGGCAAATTCAAAGATCCATGATGGGCTTTGTCAACGCTGTAAAGGTGTTCTTGAGTGGAAAGTTAAGTACAACAAATACAAGCCACTAACACAGCCTAGAAAATGGTAAGTATACATAAGTATTGCAGACTTTGATTTCAGTACGCAGGGCTAGGGGCAAATTCTTACAGCTGCTCATGAAAATGCACATCAAGTAACAACAAAGCAGTCGGTGAATTGAAGAGTTTATTTCAGTTTATCAGCTTCTTTTTTTTACCTGTGCAAAAAATGAAACTACACCACAAACATTCTTTGCTTATTTCATATCGTGCATGATTTTAGCCATCTCATTTTTTCATAGTGGCAGACTTTGAAAATTAGCCACTAAATATTTTATCTCCACTGCTTAGAAGAATTTTCCCAACACATGGATATATTGTTTTAAGTGGCAAGTTAAATACATTGGCCTTAATAACTGATTGTTTTTTTTGGTTTTTTTGCAGTGTCAAGTGCTCCCAAAAGACAATAAAAGATGCGTATCACATCATTTGTAAGCCCTGCTCTCTTCAGCAAGAGATCTGCTGCAAGTGTGGGAAGAAGGAGGAGATTGTTATTCCGTAAGAGGATAAGTTTGCGTGTGTTTTGTCCTTATATACATTAATGTACAAAGTACGAACTCAGCCATCATTTCTTCATATTTTGCTTCCAAGGTGCCAGAGCTTTGTCCTCCGCTCAAAAGCTGTTTAAAAAAGGTCTTGAGCAATAGTTCCTCAGGCTTTCAGAAAGTCTTTCATAGTTTTTCTTTGAACATTGGCTGCTTTGTCCACTCATTTCCAGTCCAGTCCTTGTACCTGAGCATTTTTTTTAGGATTTTTTCTTTGTTAAGCCACTTAATACCCCCCAAAAAAAAACAAAACAATAAAACACTGCTAACTCAAAGGAATAAACCAGTGTCACATCTCCATTTAACAGATATTCAACAAACAACAAATTGTATGTTTAGGCGTTTTGTTCCCATTTCCTTAGCTGAAGCTTTGAAAGTGCCAAAGAGAAAACTGACAGCCAAAAGAAAAAAACCCAAGAAATCTTGCATATGGTGTGCAGTATGTCTTTAAGAAATTTGACGAAATTAAACAAAAGAAGAAGTGCCAGGCCTAAAAACAAAAAAATATCTACAGCAGATGAACAGTATCTAAAAATGATGTTCTTAAGAAATGTGTTCACTGAAGCGTCATTACAAATGCTCTCAGTGGAAGGGTGGTTGTCAAAAAGCCATTCTTAAGGAATAAGGAAAGGCTGAGGTACGCCACATTACACAAAAACTGGACTGAAAATCAGTGGCAACGGGTCTGATGGAGTGATGAAACCAAAGTTTTTGGTTCAAATCATCAATCAAGCTGTGTGGGATCATCTTGTCAGAGAAAAGGCAGCTGACATCCAAAGAAGAGCTTTCAATTTTCAATGTTCTGAGAAAATCAAATTTGATGACACCAGTTAATTTTTTTTCCTTTCACACTGGCAACAAGTTTTTAAAATGAACATGAATTACAGGAGTTTCTACATGTGTTAGATTCCTAAAGAGACGGGATAACACCGAAGTGATTTAAGCAAATGTATTTTCATCTTTTATCACTGACAAGCACATACACATAATACTGTAACTACTGTAAGTCTGCCACCTTGTGGAGAATAAGATACATTGTAGCCAATACTTGACCCTGAACATCATTTCATGGGCTTCTCATATTTTTAAGCATTGCTTTTGGCATCTAAATGCTTCCACTAAGTGTTAATTAAGGAAAGGTAATTTCCTGTAGCTTTTTGAGTTACTGACTTTGTGACAACGCAATACTGGAAGATTTGGATTGTTGGTGTAAAGTTAAACAACAGTTCTTATATCTTTTTTCTTCACCGTGTAGGGTGAACTCACATCTGGAGCAAAACGAGCAAGAAGTTGATGAACAGAGAAAGAAAGGATGTCGACGAAGGAAGCCAGACATGGATGGTTTGGACAGTGATGATGATTATGATGATGATGAAGATGACTTTGATGACTGTGAAGAGGAGGAAGATAAAGATTTAGACGAGGACTCTGCAGCAAAAAAGCCACAGAGAAAATCTGCTGTGCTGCCGGACCTGTCGCCAATCAATATTGAAGATTAAACACAATAAGAGTTCTTTTCAAACCTGTGTAACAAATAGGATTTTTTGGGGCAAAATACAGTATCAGGTTTGTTGCAGAAGCTCTCTTAGACTAATATATGTCAATAAGCCGATGCTGCCTGCTTGAATGCAGAGCATGAAGAAGGAAGTCAGGTGGTGAAATGCACAAAAACTGCCAGATGACATCAGAGGGAGCAACGTAATTTTTCTTTTTAACGGAGTCGGTGTACTTTCTAAAGAATCTTTAGTTCTGTAAATTGTTTAAACTGCCATAAATAATGTTTTATAGCCTTTCATGCATTTTGCAAACATTTTGCAATAAATCACACTGGTTAGTAATGTGTTTGCAGTGTTCAGCTTTATGCCGCTGCTGAGCAGTTAGTACACCGAGAGATGTCCCTAATATTTTGGCTGTTGATGTTTATAGGTTTGGCTATCGGCTATCATAAACTGAAATGTATCCAAGACGCACTGTATATGTTTTCGGTTAAGTAGCACCAATTATTGCCGTTTTTTATTTGATTTTCTTTTGTTTTATTTGTGTTTAAATATTAAAATCTTCAGAATATCACTGATTCATCTAAAATGTACAATCACATAAATGTAATACAGCAGTTTTTCCTCAGACTAACTTTAGAAACACTGAAAATCTTGATGTTGCTGAATTTGAAAGGAGGATATCTTGAACATTTTGATTACAACTCACATTAGTAAACTCACAAATTATGAAAGGCTCTTGGTGTGAGGAAAGCTAGAACCTCTACTACACATTTAAACATTTATCATATTCTATACAAACATTCACCAGTGTCATCTGCTTTTTGTACATACACTCATGAGACACTTTATTACGTATATCTCGTCAGCACTGAGTTGGACCCCTTACGCTGGAAACATTCCCCAAAGATTTTGGTCCATACCGGCCTGATGGCTGCAGATTTTTCAGCTACAAATCTATGTGATGAATCTCCCGTTTCACCACATCCCAGAGCTGCTCTACGGGATTGAAATCTGCTGATAAGTTAAGCCAATTTGAGTGCAGTGAACTCGTCATTTGCCAAAACATAGTATGCCAAAAAGATACCTCTGTTACACCAACAACGACCAGAAATGTTGATCTAAGGCAGAATGGTTGCATGCTTTCATATTGTCTGTGCCAAGTATCACCCTACTGTCTGAATGTTGCAGAAGAAATGAATCATCAAACAAGGGAACATTTTTCCAATCTTCTATTGTTCAATTTTGGCGGCTCTAAGCAATTTATATCCTCAGTGTCCTGTTTTTACAGGCACTGGGTGTGGACTTCTATTGCTGTAGACCATCTGTTTCAAGGTTGAACATGTTATGCGTTCAGAGATGTCCTTCTGCATACCTCAGGTTGTAATAAATTGTTATTTGTTGCCTTCCTATCTGATTGGTTTTGCAGGAAAATCCCAGCAGATCAGTAGTTTCTGGAACACTCAGACCAGCCTATCTGGGACCAACAACCATGCCATGTTCAGAGTCGCTTAAATCGATGTTCTTTCCGTTTCTAATGCTCGGTTTGAACGTCAGCAAGTTGTCTTGACCACGTCTACATGCCTAACTGAGTTGGTGTAATGTGATTGGCTGGGTAGATATTTGTCTTAACGAGTGGTTGCATTAACAAAAAGGCTCGTAAGTTTGTTTGATGAGAACTGTTACACATACACTCATTTTGTTTCTGTAGTGTGAAATCTTTAAGCCGACTTTCCGTTACTGAATAACCTGGAGTTACTTGAAAGCAGGTCTTTTTGTGCGTGCTGGCACCATCTAAAATTAACGTGTGTTGTAATTTATCATGTGGGCTTCATACATTTAAAAGCACATGGTGATGTTTCAAATACTAATTCCTCATTAAAAAATGAGTCATTGTAATAAAGGACAAGAGTGGGTGACCACATCACTGGGCTCCAAGGGTTCCCTCGAAAATTTGTGTCACATGTCTTTGTTCTGCTTATATACTCATGACTGAGAATTTAAAAAAAAAGAAAAAAAAAGCCTAATTTGATGCTGACACATGATTTTTTCCAACTAAAGAGCTTCCAGAAATACATTAATAACTGGATGAGGTAACAGCATCATCATGAGACCCGCTGGTTTTCATTTAAGTTTAATGCAGTGCAAACCAACAATGCCAGTTCAAGGTTGCCTCACATAAACTCCACAAAGAAGTGGCTGTATTAATAAAGGAAGAGAAATTGAATATGTGTTTTTGAAGGTGTAACATCTAATATTTTTATACTGTTAACCGATCTGTTGTTGCCTCACATGTCATGTTGTCACCGTCTGGCTAGCAGACCGTGGGGGTGTAGGGAAGGAGGACCCAGGCGCAGTGCTCTGTGTGTAAACAGTGCGTTTATTTACAGTGTATGAAACTAAACAACAATAAATCCCCGTGCTTTCCCCAGACTCCCGTGTCGTGTCTTCTCCCAGTGTTTGTGCTCTCCGCTCCCCTGTCTCAGCACTCCCCATGCTGGCTGCTGTCTGGCACTCCACACCTCTCGTGGAGTCTAATGGAATGATCCCGCGTCGTTGGGAGCTCCAAGACTCTCCTAAGTAGCTCCCCCGACAAGGCCTGATCAGCAGCAGGTGTGTGGCTTCGGGTGTGGCCAGACCGTCAGCAGGGCCACACCCACCAGGCCTGAAGGCGCCCGGCGAAACACATTTACATATACACACACACACGCAAACAGGGAGAAGGACAGCAACACCAAATATACATACAATAATAATAATATAATTCATAACTGTTCAGGGATCCTGGGTCGCTCAGACCCAGGATCCCTGACACATGTTATTATAATTGTCTTGCAAATTATAAATAGAAATCTATAGTTTAGCAAAATATTTTTGATATTATTACTAATATATTATCTACTTTTACTTTTTATTTACCTTATTAATGCTTTATAATTTTCAATAACCAGTTGCTTATTACCTTGGTATTGAGAAAACAGTAGTAAATGTTTAATGGGAGCAAAGCCTCTACAGCCTTTGTCAAACATGGGCAAACTACAGTGGAAAAGAGTAACGGGTCATATCCTATATTATTTAAACCACATTTTGTGTATGTTTATATATAAAAGAAGGGATAGTTCAGATACTTTCGTGCACAATAAAGAACACATAGATCCACTTTTTAATCCTCTGCATTACGGATGTGGTCAGAAGCTTGCATCCACCCATCATAGGCATGAAAGTCATGGTATGTTGGCCAGATGAGACAAAGATTTAACTGTCTGGCCACAATGACAAAAGAAATGTTTGGAGGTGTAAAGGTGAGGCTTTCAAACGTAAAAATACTGTACCAGCTGTCAAGCATGGTGGTAGTAGTCTCATGCTCCTGGGCCGTTTTGGTATCGGCTGTACCATATGTTGCACAAAGTGAATTGAATAATGAAGAAGGAGGACAGTGACCCCAAGCACACGTCAAGCTTGGTTTTGAAAATGGATAAAGCAGGCTAACATTAAACTTCTGGAATGGCCTTCCCAAAGTCTCGAACTCAACTCTATTGAAAACGTATGGACTATGCCTAAAAGCTGAGTCTGTGCCAGGAAACCAACCAATTTAAATGTACTCTGTCAAGAGGAGTGATCAAGTCTTCAAGCAGAATTATGCCAGATATTTATTGATGGCTACCAAAAAGCATCTAGGTGAGATGCAACTTACTAAATGACGTTTGACCAAATATTTGTGGGGATGTATGCATAATTGAGCCTGTATGTGTACTTTTGAAAATCTATAATAAATTCAAGTTTGTGCCAGGAGTTCTTGGTAAAAAAAAAAAAAAAAAAGTATGTTGTAGATCATTCCACCCTGGAAAGGGAACAGTAATGATGAATGCCTGTAAACATCTGACCAGAGCTGTGGGTTGATTGGGGTGGTTGCAGCTCAGGTAGACCAGGTCATTCTACTGATGAAGGTTAGTGGTTCGATCCTTGGCTCCTCCTGTCTCCATGCCAAGTATCCTTGGGCAAGATACTAACTCCAAGTTGCTGATTGTTGGGAAGCACTAAAAGCTTAGAAGAAAGTGATTGGGTGAATGCGACATGTTGTACAGTATAGAGCGCTTTGAGTACTCCAGGAGAGTAGAAAAGCGCTATATAAGAATCAATCCATTTACCATTGATAGTTCTGTTTCTGGGGTCATCAAATGTATCTAATACAACTTTTGTATTTGTCGGAAATTATAGGCTGTATTTTTTCAAATGAAAGACTAATTTTAAAGACTTTCACCTCTGATTGCTACAGGGAGTGCAGAATTATTAGGCAAGTTGTATTTTTGAGGAATAATTTTATTATTGAACAACAACCATGTTCTCAATGAACCCAAAAAACTCATTAATATCAAAGCTGAATGTTTTTGGAAGTAGTTTTTAGTTTGTTTTTAGTTTTAGCTATTTTAGGGGGATATCTGTGTGTGCAGGTGACTATTACTGTGCATAATTATTAGGCAACTTAACAAAAAACAAATATATACCCATTTCAATTATTTATTTTTACCAGTGAAACCAATATAACATCTCCACATTCACAAATATACATTTCTGACATTCAAAAACAAAACAAAAACAAATCAGCGACCAATATAGCCACCTTTCTTTGCAAGGACACTCAAAAGCCTGCCATCCATGGATTCTGTCAGTGTTTTGATCTGTTCACCATCAACATTGCGTGCAGCAGCAACCACAGCCTCCCAGACACTGTTCAGAGAGGTGTACTGTTTTCCCTCCTTGTAAATCTCACATTTGATGATGGACCACAGGTTCTCAATGGGGTTCAGATCAGGTGAACAAGGTGGCCATGTCATTAGTTTTTCTTCTTTTATACCCTTTCTTGCCAGCCACGCTGTGGAGTACTTGGACGCGTGTGATGGAGCATTGTCCTGCATGAAAATCATGTTTTTCTTGAAGGATGCAGACTTCTTCCTGTACCACTGCTTGAAGAAGGTGTCTTCCAGAAACTGGCAGTAGGACTGGGAGTTGAGCTTGACTCCATCCTCAACCCGAAAAGGCCCCACAAGCTCATCTTTGATGATACCAGCCCAAACCAGTACTCCACCTCCACCTTGCTGGCGTCTGAGTCGGACTGGAGCTCTCTGCCCTTTACCAATCCAGCCACGGGCCCATCCATCTGGCCCATCAAGACTCACTCTCATTTCATCAGTCCATAAAACCTTAGAAAAACCAGTCTTGAGATATTTCTTGGCCCAGTCTTGACGTTTCAGCTTGTGTGTCTTGTTCAGTGGTGGTCGTCTTTCAGCCTTTCTTACCTTGGCCATGTCTCTGAGTATTGCACACCTTGTGCTTTTGGGCACTCCAGTGATGTTGCAGCTCTGAAATATGGCCAAACTGGTGGCAAGTGGCATCTTGGCAGCTGCACGCTTGACTTTTCTCAGTTCATGGGCAGTTATTTTGCGCCTTGGTTTTTCCACACGCTTCTTGCGACCCTGTTGACTATTTTGAATGAAACGCTTGATTGTTCGATGATCACGCTTCAGAAGCTTTGCAATTTTGAGACTGCTGCATCCCTCTGCAAGATATCTCACTATTTTTGACTTTTCTGAGCCTGTCAAGTCCTTCTTTTGACCCATTTTGCCAAAGGAAAGGACGTTGCCTAATAATTATGCACACCTGATATAGGGTGTTGATGTCATTAGACCACACCCCTTCTCATTACAGAGATGCACATCACCTAATATGCTTAATTGGTGGTAGGCTTTCGAGCCTATACAGCTTGGAGTAAGACAACATGCATGAAGATGATGATGTGGACAAAATACTCATTTGCCTAATAATTCTGCACTCCCTGTATATATGCTTACATCTAAATTTGCGCAAAAGAAACGACGGAAAGTGCCAGCTTTTTCTGTCTTTTGCGCTGATTTCTGAGTGGTCATGTTTCTTTTTAGAAACCTTGACCACTACAAAGTTTACTATTCAGCAGAAAGCATTGACTCGTGGATAACTTTGATACTTTGCATTACGCACCTCATACTAAGCCAGGATAACAAAGGCAAAACATGAAATTCATCCTTAAGCTTATCAGATCACACGTTACAAGTGTTATAACATATAGACGGGACGATCCCGACATGCACACCCTGTCCTCTCATTGGCTGCTCAAGACCTCTGCCGTCAGGTGGTGTTTGGCACTGGCAGAGGACAAATACCCGACTCGATCCCGCTGTATCTCACTGCTGCACCGCGACTTACATGGAGAAGAAATGGCGAACTCCGACCGAGCCGACACTGCAATAGCCTTCGTCTACAGGGGCACGTTTGTCCACTCGACTCAGCAAACGGCGCTACAGATCCTGGAAGATGCGCTCCTGGGAGTGGATGCACAGGGAAAGGTTTGTGGAATTCCAGAATACATTGTTTGCGTTTTACATTTGATAAATATCTTGATGACTATTTTTAACTGACAAAGGGGTAAATCAGGCTTCAGGGCGTAAATCTGGTATAACAGGCTAGGCTGTTTTAATTTTCTCATATAATTAGCTGTTGCTGAGCAACTTTGGCAGTATGGCCAACAGTAAACCCCCTGATACAGAACACTTTATATTATAAATAGACGCCTACAATGCACCTGCCTGATTACGTGTCTAATAAAAAAAAAAAAGATATATAACTTTTAATATGAATTTTTTTTTTATCCTCAGAAAATAATAGATTCTGGTCTCGGTTGTTGTGGACAAAGGAATATGTTTGTAAACTGTTGATGAAAATATATTTTAAACAAACGTATTAAAAATATACAGCTGTCTATTTTCTTCCAAAGCCTCCCCCTAAGCTCTCAGTTCTCTCAGCTTGCTTAATTACAAACACCTTTCTGCATGTATGCTTTTAACCCCGGTCTAATTTACATTCTGCGGTCAGATTGCTTTTATTAGGGAAGGGAAGGAGTTAGAAAAGCTGTCCCAGACCTTTGGATTCAAAACATCTGACATCACTCAGCTGGCACAACAGTAAGTTTATTATATAATCTTGATGTCATTTCAGTAAATCAGAGCTTGTTTGCATTATAATGTCACACATATAGATATAAAGAAAAGGGATGGATAGATGGATGCTCATCTTGTATTGGAAGAAAGTGATTTCTTTCATAGGTCATAAAGCATTTTTTTTTTTTTTTTTTTTTTTTTTGGGCTTGCTTCATTCTAGTGAGTTCTTCATGCCAGGACTTGTAGATACCCACATCCATGCATCACAGTACAGCTACGCTGGCACCGCATTGGACATGCCGTTACTGCAGTGGCTTAATGCTTACACCTTTCCTGTGGAGTCATGCTTCAAGGACTTGGAGTTCGCCCGCAAGGTCTACACTCAAATAGTGGTGAGTTTGCCAACATCAAGAGACAAGTGACTTTGGACACTTATTTCTTGATGTGAAACTTTGAACATTTGCATCAGTTCAAAGTTGTTGATTAAAGACATTCAACAAGCCAAAAAAGAAATCGGATTGTGACTCAGCCTGTGAGTTAAGGGTCTCAGAAGTGTTGATTTGGTCTTAATCCTGTGATATGATCCCTGTGCTTTACAGAGAAGAACTCTGAGAAATGGAACAACGACTGCATGCTACTTTGCTACGATTCACACTGAAGCTTCTCTTTTGCTGGGCCAGATTGCAAGTAAGATGTCTTATACTAAAACACATGCACAAACACACTTTGAGCTGAATGTTTATTTTGAAGCATTACAGTAGGCCTCTTAATTCTTTAAATATATATCACATTTGTTTTTTATGTGTAATAAGCTACGATAATGTTTTTAAATTTTCCATAATTTAAGATGACAAGATAAGGAAGCGGACTTTACTGAAGGCTGTGCTAATAATATAAAAGTGCCTAAAAATAATCAGAATACTAGTTTGTCTCACTTCTTTATAATCATCATCATGTGCAGTATGTTATGATGCTTTGACTCAGACTCAGTTATTTAATTTTTTTCTTGCCTTTCTTCACTCTAACGATATGTTTCATAAACACTGCAAAGAAATGGTCCTTCACCTTTATACCCTAGCTTTATCTTTATCTTGTTCCTGTCATATTATATAACACTGAACACACACGCACATGAATTTGTAATGATGTGACCCCAACGCATCAAACCCTGTTATTGGCAACTTTACAGAGTCATTTTGTGCAATCAGGGGCATTGAACTCTTAACTTTGAACTCTGAACTGTTGAACAGAGGCATGTGCTTGTGTATAGGCAAGTTGGAGTATTTCCAAACCGTACATTTAACATGAGAAAAGCTTAAGAATATACTTGCAACAAACCAATTTGTTCAGTCCAGGTTCAAGCTCGGATACAGCGATATAGTTTTTCCGACAGATCAGACACAAAATGTTTTATCATAGCTGGACCACATAATTTTAGAGTTATGAAACCACACCTGACAACAGAGGTGTAGATCTGAGATTTGTAGTGACTAGCCTATCAAGCTACACCCTAAAGCATGCCATGATGTGTAATATTGTTCTCCGTAATTGAGAGGGCCATTTATTAAAAGAACATCATGTTCTGTTGTATGGGCTTGAAACTTGTTATCGAGAACATAAACAAACTAGGCAAATGTTTACTGAGGTCATATATCAAGTGAGCAGTAGAGTCATCATCCCATAGAAGTCATTCACTTCACTTTACAGGGGGAAATAGAAATTTTTCCATCTTATATACACAGATAATAAACAAGCAAAGACGAGACACACCTAGAAAGCTTAAATCACGTGTGGGCATGTCCATGGATGAAAAATAATGCAGCTGTCTAACGATGGGATGTAAAAGAAAGTGCAGTTTTTCAACCGTCTTACATCCTAACTTCTGTAACCTGATCACCTGAGGATTTTACAGCACAATAATCTGTTTAACAAAGCATTTTTTAATGGTTGCAAACAGAACATCTCTGGGATAAACTCAGCCTGGTAGCAGGAGTATTCCACCTGGACTTTTTCAAAGCATATCACGAGAGAAAACACACCTGTGTACCTAATTATTTCACTTAGCTGCCTCCGTATCAGGCCTCTGGTGTCGTGCTAACTGAACGACTGACCTAAACTATCTTTAGTCCTATCAAAACAAAAAGCCATATTATTGCAAGCGGTGCTGCTGAACCTGTTTAGCACTAAAATGCACTAACTTCCACATTACACAATATATATATCAGATGACTGGCATAAGGAGTTAGAACAAGATTTTACTCTGACATGTGTAGGGCCTTTCAAGGACACACAGGTGACATTACGGAGGCTGTTTATTATATGTGAGCATCGCAACTGCACAAATACTCTTCATTTAACATGAGCTGACAATGACTGAGCTTTGTCCTCAAAAATCTAATTAAATCAAATACTCAGTAACAGCTTTGAAAGGATGAATGTTTACTTATGTTCCTGTTTACTCACTGATGCCTTTCTTGCAGATGACTTTGGACAGCGTGCTTTGGTTGGCAAGGTGTGCATGGACAGGAACGATTGTGTGAAACATTACAAAGAGACCTTGCAGGACTCTCAAGACGAGACCTGTCGGTAGGTATTAGATGCTTAATATCGTAAAGCAGATCTTGTGTTACAATGTTCTTTCAATCTAAAGATATTCCATGACAGAACAGGTTTGGTTACTTTGTAATTATTTAGTCTGGATTGTAAAAGAGGCAGTTAAGCTTTAAGCCTTTATGTCAGAGACCCTGATACAGATTTTTCCAGATTGATGCCAAATGTGTTACAAATTTTTTTTTGTGGGAGTTAATCTGATATCATAGACAGACATGTCAACACTATATGGTAAAAAGAAATACTTTTTCAGTAGTGGAAAAGAACAGTGAAGGTATCACCTGTTTGGTTGTAATTGTGGTCAAAAGTCAACATAAACTCATGGGCATGGCTGTCATGGTCTTTTTTAACTGATTGTTTTCTGTGGTGGAATGATTGTACAGCACACATCTTTGATGAGTGTAAAAGCCAAGAATAGGTTCCAAAAGTTTAGATTTACATGGGATTAATCAACACAGCGTCAAAATATTACATACGGTTTCAAATATATAAATACACTTAGCAAGTTGCACCTCAACCATAGTCTTCTGGCATGATTCTGGCTGAATATTTGACCAACTGGTAGAGTTCCTGTGTTTCCTGCACAAACTCTGCTTTTGAGCGTAGTCCACAAATTCTCAATGGGGTTGAGGTCGGAGCTTTAAGAAAACCAGAACCTTAATGTAAGGGATGCTCCCTTATGGCATAACCTTGAATCTAATTCTACTTAGGATCTTTCCCTGAATTAAACTTTTAAGGTCCCAATTTAACAGAATCACACATGAAAACAAAATATATAACATTAAATCACACAAATATGCCAGTTGTGCTTCAGTACACATGATTACCAGCAGATCTGTTCTGAGCACAAGTTTCAGTTGCAAAAATAGATAATGTTTGATATCAGTAAATGTATCT
Organism: Haplochromis burtoni; assembly: GCF_018398535.1. Lineage (NCBI taxonomy): Eukaryota > Metazoa > Chordata > Actinopteri > Cichliformes > Cichlidae > Haplochromis > Haplochromis burtoni. The sequence continues at coordinate 531,495 of NW_024582423.1, forward strand.
GCCACAGATAAATAAACTACATTGTTAATTTGCTCTCTGAAGGTTCATTAAAGAGCTTCTGGAGAAAAAGGTAAGATTCTTTAATACAATAAACAGGACTTTTCAAAGATATTAGGAAAAAATACGTTTTCTGATTGTCTCTCCTTCCGTCCTCTGAGGGCAGTACCCTTTAGTGAAGCCTGTGGTGACTCCTCGTTTCGCTCCATCCTGCACAGGAGCGTTGCTCGAGCAGCTGGGAGAAATCGCTAAAAATAACAACCTGCACATTCAGGTGAGTCAAACTAGGCTATGTCTGCAGGAGTCTTGTATTCCAAAGAGACAATGTAATGTTGGGACGATGAGGTAAAATGCACACATACATGTTTGGCGTAATGCAGCAACTGTGCTGCCACTCAATCTGAATGCTAGAGCTTTTGTCAGAGGTTTTCTTAAGCTATCACTTGAATATCTGATGTGTTTCTTCATTGTCAGAGTCATATCAGTGAAACTCATGAGGAAGTAAAGCTTGTAAAGGAGCTGTTTCCCGAATCAGAGTCTTACACAGATGTCTATCGCAAACACAACCTGCTAACTGACAAGGTTAGTACACTACTGCCTGCACATGATCAGACATTTTTACACAAAACATTATATAAATACTTACAACCACTGACACTATTAATGATGGGGTGATTCACAGACAGTGATGGCCCACGGGTGCCACCTCAGTGATGAAGAGTTGGCTCTGTTCAGAGAGACTGGAGCCTCTTTGTCCCACTGTCCCAATTCCAACTTTTCGTAAGTACTTTATGGTTTCTAGAACCATATCTGACCAAGAGCCATGAAATAAAGTCTATGAAGTTTTACATAATGAATGAGTTTGATTGTCATCTCTCTCTCTCTCACCATCTATCCAGGTTGTGCAGTGGAGTGTTAAATGTCCGCAACGTCCTGAAACACAAAGTAAAGTTGGGGCTGGGAACAGGTGGGAGAGCAGAGCAAGTGTGAACACAGTTTTAATTTTGCAAACACACCAATTCACACCATAAGGAAGTCATAAAATGATGTGTGATGATTAAGCTTTTGTAAACTCTGGCCCACACTAGTGCACATTGTTATTAATTAACTAATCTTCAGCAACAATCACTTTAAAGTTTTATTATACAACTGGGAGGTTCAGAATCCAGCTCAGCTTAAAGGTGTGAAGTTAAGCTCAAAGTTGGTAAAACTTTTGATTTAATAGATGCTTTTGCTGCAGCACGAAGTGGTGGGGAATAATGAGGAAAAGATCCAGGAATCAGTGATGTCACACACTAACACTAGAATGGCGCCACAGCAAATGTTTAAAACGTTTTTACGATTATAGGAAAAACCTGACAACGCCATCCTGGAAATCCTGACAAACCAAGTGGCTGCTTTTCATATTTTTTCATTGCCCTGTCCTGTCTGTGTCTGTGGTGCTGTACCAGATGTGGCTGGAGGCTACTCCGCCTCTATGCTCGATGCTGTGAGGAGAGCTCTGGATGCATCTAAAGTCTTGACCATCCAGGACCCAAAATACAAAACACTCAGTTTTGAGGAGGTGTTCAGAATAGCCACACTGGGAGGCAGTCAGGGTAAGCCATTCAAAACTAGAAGTTCTTTAGTAAACATTATGATTAGCACTATTATGATAACAGAAGTAGTAATAGGCATGTGCTCAGTAGCTATGTAGTCATATATCTCATCTTTTTGATGAACTAACTGTCCCCACATTAAGAAACTGTTTATTTATTATGCCTGTCTTTCTGTAGCCTTGTCCTTAGATGACCAAACAGGGAACTTTGAAGTTGGCAAAGACTTTGATGCCCTGAGGATTAATGTAGCTGCTGAGGGTGGGCCTATCGATCTCATCCAGGACGAGGAACCAAAGGTTGGTCTAAATTGGTTGAAATGAATGAATTAAAGCAAAACAAACTAACTAAATAAACTCTAATTGGAGTCTCACAATAATCTATAATATCTTGAATTTCAGATTCTTTTGGAAAAATTCTTGAATTTGGGTGAGTGTCACTTTCTTTTTGCTCCAGAAAATCTCAGTTTAATGTGACTTTGATGTGTTACGAGTAGGGATGGGTATCGTTTAGGTTTTATCCGATACCGGTGCCAAACCGGTACTTTTGAAACGGTGCCGGTGCTTAAAGAATGGAGAACACAAAATTGGTCCAAAAACCTCTCATGTTCAGCGGTTTTGTTTTTTTTTGTAAAAAGATAACAATGTTAGCCTTTTCTGCAGCTATGGGGCATATATGGTATCACTCTTGGCTGGAAGCAGCGCTTAATCAATGGAAAAAAACACAAACTTTGTCCAAAAACTTCTCGTGTTTAACTATTTTCCACTTTTTCTTTGGTCATTTTAGCCTTTTTGGCCAGGGTGAAGGGAGTATCTGCCATCAAACAAGAAGACAGCCGCATGTAGCTATGATGATGTTTGCTAGTTCACCTTAAGTGCATTAATGTAATAACGTGGTTAGCCTACTCAACATAAATTACACACAAACAACATTAAGCTACTCACGCAGAGAAGAACGGCTGCTGCTGCCATCATCATCCTCATCATTTCTGCTACACTGGCAGGGCTATGGGCCAGGACTCTACTCTTCGGGTTCTCTGGGGATGTTGCAAACTCCGAATCCGATAACAGGCACCACACCCGCAGTAGATGTGCACGGTGTGAGGTCTCGCAGCAAGCTATCAAATACGGCGCATTTCTCGGCTTTTAAAAAAACCGCTATGCGTTGCCAGGTGTTTCATCGGATTTGAGGTGTTACCTCCTTTGACAGTATCACAGTATCAGCTTAAAGCACTTGTTGCAGGCTGCTGAGCATATTTTGCTGTGAAGTACAGACAGACTTGGACCGCTTCGCCTTGGGCATTTTTAATCTGTAGCTCTGCTCTAAAAGAACGTACGTACCTGGGCCCGCCTATCCTCGGAAACGTAAAATGATTGGCTAGAATCTAAAGTGTATCACAGTTCAGGAAAAAAAAGCACCGAAATGTTCGCTGCTTTTCGGTCTGGTTACTACCGTTTATGTCAGAACCGGTGCCATCATGGCACCGGATACCGGTACCCATCCCTAGTTACGAGCCATTTGCTTTATGCTTATCTCCCTTTCTTTTTCTGTGTCAGGTGATGATCGTAACATCGTGGAGGTGTTTGTAGCTGGCAGGAGGGTGGTGCCGATCACAGAATAAATACAACTGTACCTGTCTCACAGCCTAAAATACAGGTCCAGGATATCCAACACGACAGAAATCAACCCTGTGCCTGCAAAAGAGACAAAATTGAATTAATCAGAGCATAAAACAGAGACTGTATTTCAATTCACACAAGCCCAGTGGTAACCTGAGCTGGAATACAGTCTGCTGCATGAGTCTTTAAACATAACTGCTACATTGTAAAAAGGAGAATAAGGGATTTAATAACTGAACTTTGCACTTTTTTTAGACGGTTGTTGCCAGAAGAGAGCCAGGTGTGTGTCATTTTTGCCTACTACTAATGCACCACCACTCTCTGATTAACAAAGCACTTTTTTTAAATCTTCCATTTGTTCACAAAGTCATCATGCTTATTATTTAAACTTCTTCCTTAAATTTTTTTTTTTTTTTTTTTAAATCCTGGAGAAGTTTTAAATACTAGTTTTCTATTGCGGGTTGATGTTTCAGTGTCACAATTGTCCACGAAGTTTTGTGCTTGTGATTTAAAGATGCTCAGTGTGCCACTGCAGTGCCTGACCCGATTATCTTCAGTGGTTGATGCTCCAATTTTTAATGCTTGTGCAGCTAAAGTATGCTTTGTGATCCAAAAACTGGAACTGACTCGACTTCTGATTAGAAAATACCAAATAGCACATGATTATACAACCCCAATTCCAAAAATCCTCATCCCCTCTTCTTTTAGCAGCAACCCATAAACGTTTAGAAAGTGAGGAGACAGATTTCTGGACTTCTTGAGGAAGAATGTTGTCATATATTGGCCTGAGCATTGTAGCTCCTCAACACTCCTGGGTCTTCTTTGCTGTATTTTCCATTTCATAATATGCCTGTACTGCAGGCAGGCCACCACCCAGATTCTTCTACTATGAAACCATGCTTTTTCTTTTTAGTACCACTTACCTTTCCAGCCTTTTCTTGTCCTCTGCTCACTGTTTTGAGACGTGCTGCTGATGTCATATTCATAATCAACCAAGATTTCTTCTTCATAAAATCGTACATTTTCTCATTTTAAACATTTGATATGTTTTCTGTATTTTACTGTAATTTAAATATGGGTTTTTACATAGAGTCCCATCTTTTTGGGAACTGGGGTTTTGCTGCTTAATAGAAAGCTCTTGACTGAGGTCTTACATTTTAAATTGTGAGACTTTTTCTATACATATATAAGATAAAATGAAACATTTCCAAACTTTTTTGTTACTAACTTACCTGGTGGTCATACAAATCCATAGTCAGCTTTAATTCACTGAGAATATTTTCAGTGTGTCAGTGCTGCCAGTTATAGTTCAAACAGACTATGTATAGGTTGCTGTAACAGACTTTTTCAGCTGTTAGGGAATGAAGAGAATAATAATTTGAACTTATTGCATAATATGTATTAGCTTTAATACTTGTATTTAAGACAAGTCTAATTTTTTAACTGCTAATTTTTTATCGCACTGCAATAAAAGTCAAGTCTTGCAAACTTGCTCGTCTTTGATGTGTGACATCATCTGTGATTGAAATAAAGAATGACGCCAAGATTGTATTGATTTCTTTTGATATTTAATTTGCAGTTATCAATTTCTTTTTTGTGGAATAAAAAAAATACACACTGGCCCTTCTTTCCAGCAAAACAGGCAGCTTACACATCCTTCAATTAGCAATTTTATACAGTCTGGAAGAGACAGCCTGGAGACATGAAGCTGGCTGTAGTGGCATGTCCTACTGACATCAAGGCTTCTTCTCTTTTTTTAAAACGTCCCATAAAACAGAAGATGTCACGCTAAAATTCACAGCCACTCGTGGGAGAAAACGGTAGTCGGAACAGTTACAGTATAAAAGCATCATAAAGCACTTTTATCTGAAAAAAAAAGTGCTTAAGATAAGATGTAAACAAAACAGAAACAGCGTTTTTATTTCACCCATTGTAAACATACAACGAAACAGCAATACAATTAACTTGATGAGGTGGTGTTGTGTTATTTGTGAATGATTTGTTGAAAAGAGCAAAATCTTTCAGCCCATAAACTGAGCAACTTTCTTCAACTGAGCTAATAGCTGCAAGCAAAGTAGCAGAGATGCTCTCACATGCCTACCCTCAAGTTAAAAAAGTTCATGTCTAAAAAAAAGACTTCTATTCAACTTAGTTTCACTTCATATTTTTCCACTTGGTTGTCTGCACTCCACCCACAGTGGCGCTGTCTAAACATGTGTCTCTAAAACAAATGGAATATTTCCCAGAATGAGAATGAGTCTGAATAAGACTTTTTTCCTGCTGTGCATGTAAAAGTGACACTTTGGATGGTCCTGATTCTACAGACAGTTTCTCAGGTTTATGTGTGAAAAAGACTTTAGTGATTGTTTTGAACGGTGCATGCTCAGGTATCCTGTTCATGGCTTAAACTGGCACAATTAATTCTATTGATTTAATTGAAATAAATGTAGGCCTATAACCTCCTGCTGACTAATCCATGAGGTACACCAGTGAACACGGAAGCCCAGTTGCCCAAATCTTTTAACAGATTTACAGCTTACAGCCATAACACCTGAGCACACCTGATCTCATCAATCTGATCTCAGGGGCTGGGCAGCATCAGGCCTGTTTAGTACCTGAATGGGACCCCACCTCAGAAACCAGGTACTGTAAGGTTGGAGGGCGGCTCCCGTGGTGGAGCGTGTCATCCACCAGTCTGAAAGCTGATCTTGAAGCATTCTGGGTAAAATACTGAACCTTGCTTTATTTGTGTGCGAATGTTAGATAAATGGACTTCTATGGAGCTTTTGTACTCTAGCTGACCATTTAAAGTGCTTTTTACTACAAGCCTCAGTCACCCAGTCACACACACGTTCATACAAGTGCTTTTTTCGATACCCAAGTGCAGACACACTCAGGTAAAAGTGCTTAGGTATATAGATAAAATATATACATGTGTGACTGTGTGAATGAGACTTGTAGCAGAAAGCTTTTGAGCGCTCACATTGTGTAGAAAGACAAGCGGAAGTTCAATTATTTATCTTAATTGCCAACATCGATATTTACTCCTCTCAATCGTAGACTCAGTCCTACTATTGTCTTGCTGCACCATCGTGTGGTACAAAGTGGTATTACATAAAGTATTCGTATTTTGCGTCGTGGCATTGCAACATAAGTAAATGTTGGATGTAAACCTTTTTAATTAACAACAAGTATCTTAAACACAGTTCAAGATTCATTTATAAGATTCACGAATATCAGCATTTAAAGTTACTTTACAGGCACATAATTAAAAGACTTTTCCTGAGAGTAATACAGAACGCCTTAATTAATGATTAGTATTACATTCATAGACAATTTGCTTGCAGATAAGATAACAAAAGTGATAATAATCAGTTAATTTGCATTTATAACATTTTTTTCCTAAACTTCACACTGACCTTGAACGTAACTTGACGTTCAGTGACACTCGGTCCCTCCCTAAGTTTTTCAGAAAGCCCTACCGGGTTACCAGTGAAGTCTCGAGCACTGCTTTTTTTCCGCTGGACTTTCAGACCGGGGAAGTTCACTTGAGTCAGGCAACCTGACGCGAAGTGCTCCTGGGAGACAAAACTCAGGGAAAAATGTTCCAAGTGACGAGCGTCCAGTCAGGAAGTGTTGAAAGCGTCAGAGCAAGGCACAACTGTGCTTTGTTTTCGCATAACGACAAGACAGCACACTGTTACATCTGCCAGGTAGGTGTCAGTGCACTGGAAACTATTCTAAACAATACATTCTGCTCCTTTCAATCTTTCCGTAACTGCAAAGGCGAGTTAGTTAGACAGCAGCACTGATACTTAACAGTTTACTGTAGCTTGGTTAACCACCCACACTCTCATTCACACACGAACACCAAAGTAGTTATTAACATCAGCTAGTATGTTTTAATGTTTAGATATGAACGCTGATCGGTGAGAGGAGGGGTGTGTGCACCGTGTCCGTTTTATATGTGTCTATATATGGTTGTTTTTTTTAACATTGCTGGTAAAATAACTTCAATCCTAATGACACCATTCAAATTACATAAGAGTTAAAACTCCTTATCAACATTATGAATTTATGAAAGAAAGCAATTTCTACTTTTAACCCTTCATCACTTGTTGCATTTGACCACTTCAGCCCTGAAGTCAGCTGAAATCCCACAATGCCCCTATTTCGGGCTTTGGCTGAACGTGGTGGGGCGAAGGCTATACCTGGGCGCAGGAGGCAGAGAACAGGAGACTGCTGGAGGACAGATGAAGATGGTCCGGTCCTTTCACTGAGGCAGCTGTCTCTGCTAAGCCTTGCTGACAACATGAAAAAAGTGTGGGTGAAAGACTATACCGATAACTACCTGGATCAATATTCATTCAGATACATCATGGGGCCTTTCAACTTACTCAGTGAGTTAATTAAAAAATGATAACTGGAGAAATTTAAAAAAGCAGCAGCACAGATTTGACTAAATCACTATAAGTGATCCCCTGCTGTACGTGTCTTAATGATATCTTTGTGGATGTTTCTTTTTCTACTCTTTAACTCTGCCTGTAGCCAGTGAACTGGTTGAGGAGCTGACATGCCTGCTGTGCAGCAGAAAGAAGTTGTCCAGGGCAGCCCTCCACCTCCTATTGGTGCCCCAGCTTCGAGGTCTGTCTCTGGAAAGTTGTCCTGCTTTGGTCACCCCAGCCCTCTGCACTCACATTGCTGCACGCTGCCAGGTTGGAGAGAAACCACCGCTTCCATGTCCGTGTCTCATCTTTTACTCTGTCTGATTATTTATTGTGAGTCTGAACTTTCTGTGTTTTTGTCTCAGGATTTGAGGAGTCTGGATTTGTCTGGAGCCCAGCAGCTACCTTCAAAGGTCATTTCCGAAACCCTCCATGGCCTTCCTGCTTTGCGCTCCCTCTCTCTGACTGGCATGTCCTGTGACAAGCATGTAATCAGAACAATCGCTCACCGTTGCCGTTTGTTGCGGCATCTAGATGTATCCCACTGTCATTTGCTTTCCCCAGGTGCATTGCTTCCTCTTGGAGGTGGGGCTTTCTGCTCATCCTCAGGCAGTCCCTTTAAAGCTCAGAGTTCTGTTTCCACTTCCTGCTCTGATCAGTCCTCATCCTTTCCTGCAACCCTGGCTCCTCTTCCCCTCAGCAGTCTGCTGGCTCTGGATATTGGGTTTGGGGTACAAGAGGAAGAACCTGTGGCTGCTGCAGCCTACCTCCTTCTCTCGCTCCCCTCCCTGGAAAGAGTAGCCATGGAGGGCATAGAAAAGGCCTGCTGCCTCATCGAGCACAGAGAGTTCAGCCTGGCAGATGAGTTTACAAGCAGGGAAGGAGTTGCCAAGCTGGAACAGGTTTGGCAGGAAAGAAGGGACAAGGAGGGCAAGGATAATTTAAGAATGAGGAGAGAAAAAACAGCAGTGGATAGAGAAAATGAGGATGAAGAGGAGGAGGGGATGTCATGGGAGGAGTATAGGAGTGGGAGTGAGGAAGATACAAGTAGAGAAGAAGGGCCGCCTTGCTCTCAGAGGCAGTCAGGGCAAAAAAGGACACATCGGTCACAGTCAGACTTTGCCCTGAAACTGAAGGATGTTAAGGGCTTAACCTTTGACTCTCTGGATAGTTTAGGTCGTTTATGTCCAGGCATTTGCTCCATGTCTGTGAGTGTTGACAGTAATGAAAACACTAGAGGAGGAAGCAAGGTATCTGTGTTAGCCGCAGGCCTCAAGGCCTGGTCCGGTCAGCTGCAGAGACTCTCAGTCCAATTCCCAGGAAATCTGGACAACCTCCTTCCCTCTCTGTTAGTTGCAGGGTCCTCTCTGATTTCTCTTACACTTGAAGGGGTGAAAACCAACTCCTACACCAGACTCCTGCCAGTCATCAGGGCCTGTCCCAGACTCAGAGACCTGCTCATTTCTGCTGAGCCTCCTCCCTCCTTCCTACAAATAGAACATGAGGAGGATCAACAGGACAATGGAGATCTTCCACGTCTGCCTAACCTTTGCTCTCTCACACTCAGGTAAGGTTACTGCTGAGGTACTATTTATGGTATACCAGGAAGTATTGCCCGTCAGTAAAGATTCTACACTGTTTCTTTGTGTGTTCTTGTAGTAGGCTGCTCATAATGATGTTTCACATCAATCTGACATTTATTCATGCCATTAGAGGAAAATCAAGTCTATTCTTGCTGCCAGGCTTAAGAGGCCCTATTGTACAGATAACGCTGGCCTTTATAGTGTTCATATTCTTCTTTTTAAGCTTTTTTTCTGCCTCGGTAGCACCTATCTGTGTTGTGGCATATAACAAAATAAAGTGAGAGGAAGTAATTATTTGAAACTTAAGAAATGAGGCCAGAAAATTATATTTTGATAAGCAGACAAGACTTTGGCAATCTATCAAAGATCTTTCCTCATCTTCTTTGTCTCTCCCTGAAGTTTCTCCTATGAGCACAGCCAAATAAAGCCTGCCATGTTCTGGATGTCCCTGAAGACGGTCCTCAGGTGTCTCCTGACCGGTTCCCCTTTACTGGAGAAGCTCTCACTCGTCTCCCTGCCGTGCCCCTTGGACTACACTTTACAGAGTGTGCTACGCACAGAGAACTATGAGCCGCGTGCTTCTGCAGAATCCACAGGCTCACCTCTCGTGCCGCTCGGTCGGGTACGCCACGTTGATCTGCAGCGGACAGATGTGACGATTAGAACGGTGAAGAGTTTATTACAGCAGAGCAAGAGACTGAAGTATATGGATGTGAGTTGCTGCTGGCAAATTAGTTGCTCCGAGTGGCTGGCCTGCAAGAAGTGCAGTAATGTTCAAATTGTCTGGGCATAATGAAGAGATTACCAGTGGATTCACGTACAGCAAATAAAACTACTGTGCACCTTTTATAGTGTGAGGTTCTACTATAGCTCTACGAGTTTTGGCAGGTTATCACAGGTTATTTTTGCACTGAGAGAACATATTGAAATTACACTTGATGACTTGTCTTATATAAAAAGAGTTATTACAGTAACTTGGATACATTTGAAAATGTGCTGTATAATTTATACCATGTTTTAAATCATTTGTTATTGTTTTTCAAACTTATTAGAAAGTCAATATTAATGTATTGTCTTTACAGTAAGCTATAAAGCTTATATTAAATACCACATGAGTGGATTTGTGTATGACTTATGATTTTATATCCACTATCAATCCACTGCACATGTCCAAACTATCTCAGCCTTGCCTCTCTACCTTTGTCTCCAACCCGCTCAGCCTGTGCTGTCCCTCTGATGTACTCATTTCTAATCCTGTCAATTCTGGTCACTCCCAATGAAAACATCTCAGTGCAAACATCTCCAAACCACCCACCATAGCAGATCTCACTACCATCTTGTAAATCTTCCCGTTCACTCTTCCTGTTGCCTTTCTGTTATAAATCACTCCTGACACTCCACACTGTATGCTCTCTTTTTCACCTCTCTCTCATTGCCTTGGATGTTTGACCCCAAGTAATTAAACTCGTCCTCCTACCTCTCGCATATTAAACTGTTTCCATCTCATTCATACACGTGTTGTGTCTTCGTTTCAATACCTGTCCTTAATCACCTGAACCTGCTGCACATGATCTCTGCCTGTCAGTCAATAAAAGTCATTTTCCTTACCCTGGTGTCCATCCGTGCGCACAACTCAGTATAAACCTTTGACACCTTTCTTTTTCTTTCCTAACTTCTCCCTTTAAACACGATGATTTCACATCACCTGGGGATCATTTCTTACCTAATTCCAGGAAGTAGGTGGCGGTATTGCACAATAACCCCTACATTAAACGTGGAAGAAGAAAAAAACAAGACGGGCGGCTGTTTGCCCACAGGCTTCCGATCCGGGCTACGCGGAGATAAAAATCAATCACCACGTCTCGACTACCACGTCACTCACCGGATTCCTTCTCGTACCTTTACGTTAGTTAGCCAGAGGTTAGCATCTGGCTGCTAATAAACGCCACATTTTCAAGAAAAGGGGGGATTTTCCACACCTTTACCTACTAACCGTACCTAGTAAGTAATAAACCGGCTAGGAGCTGTGAACACGTCACATTACCGGTTTTATAGTGACGATCAGTAAAAACGCGCAAAAATAGGATCATTTAGCTTTCTACTACAACCAAAGTTAAACGTTATTAAACACAAACGTCTGAAACGCAAATGTTAGATCGTGTGAGCGCTTATCGGCTTTCCTTTTATAAGCAGTGCTTTTCCTGTTTGGCTAATGTCTGTCTGTAGTTTAAATACGTTGCCTTTACAGCGATAATATGCTACATGTCCTGTGTCGTACCGGCTCTGCGGGCCTTCTTGATAAAAGAGCTCAAGTTCCCCTCAAAATAAAATGCGAATAACTGTTAATTTATAACATTGCCCCCTAAAAGGTCACAATGATAAATGAAGACATCAGGACGTTTGGAACAAGGCAGATATTCATCTTCCAGCTTCATGCTTTATAGGGATAAGTAAAGCAACAAGTAGAAGAAATGTCCATCATGGGAAGGTTGGTTTCTCCTTGCATACCTTTCACATATCTGTGACGTTTCATACTTTGCTGAGGCTCTCTTACCTTTTGTTGACAGGATCAGCTTTTCGTGCCTTTTCCCAGCTTCGTGGCACTTCAGCCTCTCATCCCAGGTTCTTCCTCGGCTCCTGATACCATCAATCAGACAGCTGCTCTTCATCAGTCTAGTGGTGTGTCTCATAGGGCTGCTCTACCTGCTGCTTGTTGCTGGAAAGGGGCACGTCAGCTGGATCACAAAGGAAAATCACTTCCACAGGTTTTTCACAACTACTATCCAGTTGTAGATGTCCTAGTAAACATGGGAAGCATCATTTCTAACTTTTACGATTCTCAACAGGCATTTAGCCAGGGTCACTGATATCGACGCAACAGACACAACCAACCCCAACCTGAACTACGGTCTGGTAGTGGACTGTGGCAGCAGTGGCTCCAGGGTGTTCGTGTACTGCTGGCCCCGGCACAACGGTAATCCCCACGAACTGCTGGACATCCGGCAAATGCGAGATCAGAACCGCAAGCCAGTGGTCATGAAAATCAAGCCAGGTGAGATGTCCAGTGTTTGGCTCAAACTGTTATCACAATATTATATGGTGATGCACGCATTTCAGCATCTTGTACTGCCTTTTATTTACCCGCTGCGATCTAATGTGTGTTTTCCTTCAGGTATTTCCGAATTGGCTAAAACACCGGAGAAAGCCAGTGATTATATATACCCACTTCTGAGCTTTGCAGCCCAGCACATCCCCAAACACAAGCACCAGGAAACACCCTTGTATGTCCTGTGCACAGCTGGAATGAGAATCCTACCCGAAAAGTAAAACCCCAATAAGAATACAATCGTGAACTACAAATCTGTTAACACCTGAGCTGACCTGAGTTACAGTTAAAAAAAAGCAAAGTTCTTGTTATTTTGTTTGTTTGATTTCAGTCAACAGGAAGCACTTCTGGAGGATCTGCGCACAGATATCCCAGTCCACTTCAACTTCCTCTTCTCGGATTCCCACGTGGAAGTCATTTCTGGAAAACAAGAAGGTGCGTAAATGGAAACGTAATTTGAATTTGTTTATTTCAAAGGGACAGTGCATGTAAATGAACAAATCGGTGAAAATATCGAGTTCCTGGCACGTTAGACGAAAACAATAAATAAGAAATTTAACACATCATCAGACAATTTACAACGATGTAGTTCAGGCAACAAATACATAAAATTACAACATGAAATTTTATAGTACACAAGAATGAACATCAGTGTGTTATACAGAATGAGAATGGTTTGTGTTGTTTTATATTTAATACAGTGGGAGTTTATTTGATTCATCACTTTGTAGCCACTGAAAAGTTTTCTGACACTAAACCTTATATCATAATTTACTTTGTATTTATTGGTTTTAGGTGTCTATGCTTGGATTGGAATCAACTTTGTCCTTGGAAGATTTGACCATGTGCACAATGGTAAGAATCCAAGAAGGCTGCATGTTAACTAAATCCATGGAGACTTTTGTATCTGCTAACGCGGTGCTCATACGATACGCCTTCACTAACTGAATCTCAAACCCCTTTGCTCTCGATCACCCAAGACGGCGAGGCTGTAGTGGAGGTACATGTTCCAGGCGGCGATCAGCAGGAGATGCTGTTGAGGAAAAGGACTACAGGTGTCCTGGACATGGGTGGTGTCTCCACACAGATTGCGTACGAAGTGCCCAAAACTGTAAGCTTTGCTTCTCCACAGCAGGTTATTATCCACAACCAATTCTGTTTTCGTGCTCTTTGGTTTTTGCCACTCACCCTCTGTTTTTCTCCCCCACTCCCCTTCTTCCACCCTCTATCATTTCCTGGTAAAACCTGTATGATCTACTCTCCATTCATCACTATTGACTCTACTGTAAGCCAGCTGCAGGCTCAGCAAATATGCCACTGATTGACTGTAGCCTCCCTAGATAGTTCATCTCTGCTTCTTTGATGTTTTGAGATGCCTTATTTGAGACACAATATTTAGCTTTCTCTTTTATTTTCTTGCCTCGACTATGGCTGCCCTGCTCTAATAATAAAGGTGTGTCTATATGCATACACGCACTTTAGAAGTGCGGGTGTGTAAATTTGAATATGCGTAAGTAGAGGGAGGGAGTCACTTCTCGTGCTGATGTGTGTTTGCTCTGTAGGAGGAAATCGCCAAGAACTTACTGGCCGAGTTTAACTTGGGGTGTGACGTGCATCGCACAGAGCATGTGTATCGTGTTTATGTGTCCACCTTTCTGGGTTATGGAGGAAATGCAGCACGCCAAAGATATGAGGAGAATCTCATCAGAAATACTGCAGCCCGAAACAGGTGAGATCTGCAGGTCATTCTCTTGGCTTAATTAAACTGTTTTTGGGCTTGTTTGTTTTTTTTAAAGATGGCACTACACAGTATTGCGGATATTTATTATATTTATTCAGGCTCTTAGATCAGCATATTGGTGAAACAGTGGAGTCTCCACTGCTGGACCCATGTCTACCCACTGACCTGCAGGATGAGATCGGCCCACCTACGCAGCACCTGTATCTGCGAGGCACTGGAGACTTTGACCAGTGTAGGCAAATTCTCCAGCCATTCCTAAACCACACCAATGACACCCAAACCTCCCTCAATGGCGTCTACCAGCCGGCAATTGACTACAGCAACAGTCAGTTCTATGGCTTCTCTGAGTTCTACTACTGCATGGAGGATGTGCTGCGCATGGGTGGAGATTATAATGCTTCGAAGTACGCCAAGGCTGCCAAGGTGAGTGGCGCTAAAAAAGTTTAAGTGCCAACAGAGCTCCACGGTACTAGGTTGTGAGCACAGAGCCTGCTGAAGGACTCGGGGCCCTGATGTCACTTTCATGGGCTCTTTCTGACAGTTTAGTCAGTGACATACACATGAGTATCCCCCTAGGTAGTGTAGGGCTCTGGCAGTGTTCCTCCTGGTCCTTCAGTCTTGCTTGCTGAGTTGATGCCCTTCTCCTTGTATGTCCTCCACACTCTTGAGACTGTGCTGGGAGACAGTAAACCCCATTGTCATAGGGATGCACCATGCTCGAGTAGCTGTGCAACTTGAATGGGCTGGGGGAACAATCTCATGCTACCAGTAGTGGCAAGTGCCATCAGTAAGCAGGGATGATGGCAATGGTGCTCACCACCTGCTAAACCACTCCCTTTTTGAGATGTGTTTTGTTACCTCTCCACTGTACCTGTTTTCAATTTGATTGAAAGCAGGTGAAGTTGATTCACAATGGCTCACGCTTGCTATTAGGGTGGATTGATCCCTCAAGTTTAACTTTATTTAGGCTGTGATGATCCAGTGTTCCTTTAACCCTTTTGAGCAGTGGAGTAGAGTTATTTTGAGCACTAAAATGGTTATAGTAATGTTTATCATTCACTTATCATTGGAAACTTTGCAGACATTTTTATTAAACATTTACAGAGTTATTGTGCCACCCAGTGGAAGATTCTGAGGGAACGCTTTGAGTCTGGGTTATATGCCTCACATGCAGATCTCCATAGATTGAAGTAAGTCAGGACTCTCCAGCAGTTTCTGAAAACAACATATAACTTGTCACGTTCCTCCAATATCTCTGCTGCATGAATGTTCAGCATGTGCTGTATTTTTCCTGTCTGCAGGTACCAGTGTTTTAAATCGGCATGGATGTATGAAGTATTGCACACAGGCTTCTCTTTTCCAACCAATTATAAAAACCTAAAGACTGCTTTATTGGTCTACGATAAGGAGGTCCAGTGGACTCTTGGAGCTATACTTTACAGAACACGGTTTCTGCCTTTAAGGTAAGATGGATTTTCTCGCGCATGTTGCCCTTTCCTCGTCAGTTTACTAATCAAGCTTTAAGTCATTTTGCGCAGTGAAAATAATGCTGTTCATGTGAATGAGTGCAGCCATGGTTAGTTGAGCTGGATTTCACTACAGAACTCTCAGTCTTTGTTTCCCAAACTGTTGTAATATGTGTGACTTGTTCTTGTTGTGACCTCTTCCAGGGACATCCAACAGGAAAGCCTGAAAGGAGCGCACTCTCACTGGCGACACAGCTTCTCCTTTGTCAACAATCACTACTTATTCCTGGCTTGCTTCTTCATCGTTTTGCTTTCTATTATACTGTACTTACGGCGACTCCGCCGCATTCATCGGCGCACAGCTCAGCGTTGCACCCCCTCGTCTGTACCGTGGCTGGAAGAGGGCCTTGGCTCGCCAACAATCCTCATCAATCTCTAAAATTTGTAGAGCGTAAAGTCTGGGCAGCGCGTCTGTTTCCCATCGCCAATCTTCGCTCCTTTTCTCTCTGAAGCCATCTCCTTTGTCAGTGACTCTTTGAAGGCTGCTCCACCTTAATGTGTTTTGAGAGATGGTACAAATAAGGAACACCTTGCATGAATCTTCAGGCTTGCCTGAGGAAAGTATGTGCGATTAAGTTAAAAATTCATAATTATATTTTTGCCTGTCTAATTCAGAGGGCAGCTGCCCTTAAGTGTCTCTTATTTATTTCCAGAAATAAATGGTACTTTATTTCCAGGTTATCCATAGGGAAATAATTTCTTAGTCAAACTTTTTAATTTCACAAAGTTTGACCAATAAACTATAGTGGCTTTTTTTAAAATTTCTATTTATGTATGGATATTTACAGTTCTGTATGCCTTTGCCTTTTCTTTGTGCATGTACACATCTTTTTTGTTGTTGTTTTTAAAGTTAGATGAAATAAGCACTCACCTATTTGTATAGAAACCTCAAATGCAATTAATTATAATCAGTAGAAGGAGAATTTTTTTTTTTTGCACTGCAGTTGAGAAGCACGTCTAGCAGGAATAGTCTTTTTCTGTTTGAGTGTGTCTGTGCGCATCGCTCCAAAAGTGACAAGTAGCCTTGAACAGCTATGCTAGTGCAATACATGTCTTATCACTGCAATGCATCTACCCTTTTCTCGTGAGCCTCAGTCTTTTCTAAGGCCTTGCTGAAAGTCTTGCGTGTGGATATCTGGCTGTTCGGTTGGATACTGTTGCATAT
>NW_024582423.1:548291-577846 GCF_018398535.1 Haplochromis burtoni
GGGGGGGGGGGATTGTAAACAAGAGCACATGCCCCATTATTTATATAATGAAATGTTTTCACAAATGAATGTGAAATAAATGTGACACTGCAACCCAGTAATAAAAATTTTATGCTATTCTGATCTTTTTTATTATCTTTTGGATTAAATGTAAATTTCGTGGTCTTTGGGAGTAATGTGAACACAGACCTCTCTGTCCTCTTTTATTCACCAAATGTGGTTTTTAAACTTATTTCCTGTTTAAAAGCTGCATGGGGGGGGGGGGGAAATCAATCAATGGTAATAATCAGCATGTAGCCAATAATGGCCACAGGGCTGCAGAAGGTTTTTTTTGTTGTTGTTTTTTGTCTGTCCCGTTTGGTTCTTTAGTAATCAAAATTGTTGTCTGAAGGCCAACAAAGATGCCCAACGGATTTACTTTACCAAGTGGATCATCAAGGCCTCGCCGTATTGGTCCATTTGATCAACCTTTATTATTCTTTTTTTTTTTATTTTATTTTTAGTTGTTACTGATGGGCAGTGGCGGTCCTAGCCTGTTTGGCGCCCCGGGCGAACACACAACATTTCACCAGAGAAACACACACACTTATGAAGAGAGAGAGAGTATGCATAGTATGCAAACAGCCATCATAATTCGTCATACAATGAGAACAGGACAAATCAACAACTGACAATGACTAATTAATATTAAAATCTGTAACAATGTATTGTTTGGAGTTTAGTCTGTTACTGTTACTATTTTTACCATTTCTTTTTGGAGCAACTGAAATCCACATAATTTCCTTGGGATTAATAAAGTATTCTGATTCTGATTGTTTCAGGATGACCTGCCATTATCCAATGACACATCTGCTTACCTGTATCTTTTGCTCGTTTCTCTTCCTCTTCTTTTCTATTTTTTCTAAACTGAGCACCTGATGGCTTTGAACTTTTCTTGTCCATCTTACATTGGTTTTAATTTTGCACTCCAGTATGAACACAAATCCCTCAACCCGAGGATCGCCACAACATAACCTAATAGACCTTTTCTTACTCTTCTTATATTTATTGTTTGTTTACTTGCACTGCTGTAACTGGAGCCTCGTCGTCTCGTCTCTCTATATACTGGACTGTGTGTAGCGGAGATGACAATAAAGTTTACTTTGACTTCAGCAGCGAGCAGGCACACCGAGGGCTCTCGTGCTCACTTTTCGCGTATAGAATTTCGAAAAAAAAACATCGGTGCAAATTATAAGTCTGTATCATAATGTCTGGTGTTTCGTGTTTGTTGGTTTGTTTTTATTTTGTTTTGTTTTGCGAGTTGGTTATTAGATGCTGCTCCAGCCAGCCAGTGAATACCCCGCCGCCCCGCCCTCTCCTCCCTGTGCAGCAAGCAGCAGGCGCACCTCGCAAACGGAGGGCGCCCTTACTCCCAGCAAATGGGGCAGCATGAGTACGAGCAATGTTTTTTTTGTTTTTGTTTTTTTTTGTTTTTTTGCCGATGCCCGTGATGCCGCCCCCACCACGATGCCGCCCCGGGCAACCGCCCATGTCGCCCGTATCAAAAACCGCTATTGCTGACGGGACAGACATGGCTGGGAGGTAGGAAAGGGAGAAAGAAAGAGAGGAAGCAAAAGAAAAACAGAGGGGAACGGGACGGTGAGAAAGGGCACTTAAAAAGAAAAGATCTCCTGAATCACCTGTTGAGAGAGGAAAAAAGCAAAATAGAGAGCAACATAATAAACACAAAACCACTGCATGAATCTAGCTAAGTGTAAATAACAGTAAATACTAAAAAAAATAAATGTTTTTGTGCAGCACGCAGGACCGACAGCGCACAATGTGCTTTGAGGTAGCAGCTAAGAAAAGTGTAGTTTGTGTCTATGAACAATGAGCACCTGTGTGCACACCTGTGTGGATCAGCGCGCTGGTATTCAAAAGGTTTCTCCATGTAACAATCTGCTAGAGCAGTGATTCTCAAACTTTTTTTTGCTGCTGTTTTACAAGAAAAATGTTCGTGCCCCCCGCCTCCATGCACGCGCACACGCACGCACAAACACATCCTCCAACCACACACACCCATTTTGCTCCGTTGTGGTTTATTTCACACCTCAAACATTTAGTAAACAATTAAACAAATACAAGTAATCTGCAATAAATGACAGGTAGTAATAAAATAAACTACTAACTCTTTTACACTACGTCCACACCTATTTTTTGAAAACGCAGCTGTTTCGTCCACACTTAAACGGCGTTTCGAATCACCGAAAACGGAGATTTTTTAAAACTCATTTTTTGCGTTTGGACGAGGAATACAGAGTTCATCATGCAACGTCAAAGGTATGTGCCTTTTCTCACGTCACGCTGTGCATCGTTATTGTTTACATGAGATGAATTGCACAATGGCAGATAGAGACAAAATACTGATAATCTGACTATATTCAGTTTTTACATACTTACATATACACACGCAGTTACTGTCCCTCCATTTAGAAAGGCAGAGGCATCATGGTGTAATTGTTTTACATGTAGTTTCCTGTGTAATAATATTCAACATTGCTATCAATACATTTTTCAAAAAATGCCTCTCTGTGCAAAATCGGTTCAAAAACATAAACAGCTGTGGGATACTGTTTGTCCGTGATTTGAACCAGGGAACAAATCGTGGCAGGATCAGCCACTGTAACTTTACTGTATAAAGAGCTAACGTCTCCAAAATGTCAGGAGTAGTTAGTCATTACAACAAGTGTTTGTGAATTAAAAATCAAGAATGTGGGATACTATTTGTCCATGATTTGAAGAGCCCAGCGCTGCTGCCGACAAGGGAAAACCAATTATGCAGGGAGACCTACCTGGCACTTGAGCAGGTGAAACCAAAGGGAAGATTTGCTTCACCATATTTTCTAGTCTTTGGCTTAGAATGAAGTTGGTTTGGAAACATATTCAGCGATGCTTCATCTCCTGCTTTGCGTTCGTCGAAGCCTTGTTTTTTTTGGTTTTGTTTTGTTTTGTTTCCCTTTTCATACCGCCCCCCCCCCCCATAGGGGGCAGGCCCCCCACTTTGGGAAGGTCTGTGCTAGAGGGTGTGGGGAGCCATAGGCCTGTCCCCCAGGGCATGAAGCAGGCATGGAGGAGATCCAGGCTTCGACATCCAGAGGCCCCAGAGAGCGAGAGCCAAAGGAGGATCATCAGAGGGGCATTCATGCCACCCTCTGCAGAAACTGCTGTGTCACCATGCAAATACTTAATTTAAAAAATAGTGTTTCCAAGCCACAGTCTGGCATTGTTGTGTTGGATATCTGCTCTGTTACAAGGCTGTAACTGCTGCATCACTGAGAATATTCCACTCTTGGATTTGTTTCCAAGCAAACAAAGTCATGCACACAATGCAAAATCAATGTGACCTGTCTTGAGAACAAAGCAAATGAGCCATGTGGTGTTTGAAGTCCTCAGCAGACACTCCAATAGTAACATAAACTAATGCACTCGCTTATTGTTGCTTTGAGTGGAAGATAAATTCATTGCCACTTTTGCTAGAATTCAAAACATGTTCTAAACTCCCACGTTTGTTTGCTGTGAAGTAACCTCTCAGACTGAACTCGTGTCTCAATATTAGTATTATATATACTGTTGATATTATTAGTCTGTTATTAACAAAGACTGACATGATTACATGCAACAGTTTGTGAAGTACAAAAGGCAGGCTGGTCATTTTCTTTCTGCTTTTTGCTGCATCATGTCTCTGGTCTCCCACCTTCAGCATTGTAATAACCAGCTGTAGCTTTAAAAGTTCATGTTTTATTGGTACACTACCTGTTCATGTTAACCTTTTTGTGGTATGTGATATGTGAACAACAGCTGTAACGGCACCCTGAAAACAAGTGGCTCTTTAAGGTTCTTATATTGCTGAGTCACTGGGATGTCACCGTGCCTCACAAACACACCCTCAGTGATGCAATATGCTTTTCCCCATTGAGCTTAAGTTTCAGTCAATAGTACGTAACATGGGACAGTTTAACTCATTTTTATAGGTATGATTACGATGTTTTTGTTTTGATTGAAGACAAATCCCTTAAAAATGCTATTGTGTGACCGATTAATGGCTCAGAAATTTTTTTTAAAAAGCAGTTGTTCTTGTTCAGATCACTCCCTGTGATGTCAATCAGAGGGTGGGGTGGCCTGACCAGTAACTCTTAAGAGCAGCTGAATCCAGTGATAACCGCTGCACACACTGGGATCTAGTGGAATATCAAAGTGAATTTGAAACTTCTGTCCTGCAACATGAGACAGGTATACAGTATCTAAAGACATATAAATAATTAAGAGTAGAAGATGTAATGAAAAAACAAGGAATTGGTTTAAATAACTGGCCTCCAGCGGGGTCCTTGGACTAAAGCAAATGGAAGGAACCTGTGAGGTAGTCCAACAGTTTGACAACAATGTTACACTTTTTTTGGGAACTGGAACTCAAGCGCGTGTGTGTAAAGCAGCTATTTTCTGAAGCTTCTGCTTTAACTGTAGGCTATTTCATAAGACTATCCACATGACGTGAAACACGGATGATGTGTGCAGATCTGTATGCTCAGATTTAAAACGGCAGGTGAGGGTGGTTTGTGTTAAAATAATGTTTTAAAAAAGAGCTTTTCTTCCTTCCCTCCAGTTGGGCAAACATGTGTTATCAAAGGTTCAATGAGCACTACATTACAATAGTGACGCTAAAGCAGCAGCTAAGATATCACTTAAGATAAAAACAAAAAAGATGTGCACTTCTGTGTTTCTTTTGCTGAATAACAAATACAGATGTCGCCCTTCTTTTGCTTCTCCAGTTGTGTTTCAGAGCTGTAATTGCGAGTTATGTAACATGCACAGTTCAAATAATTAGTAAAATATAAAGAAGAGTTATTTCTTAAATGAGCGTTCATTTCATATTTATGTGGCATTTCCTGGAAGGATAAGTGATCCTGTTTGTGTACTAAAGTCGGTTTTTCAAGTACTATGTGATAGCGCCATATGCGGTGTAGAGAGACCACGACTTTTAGATAACTTCCCTTTGACATAAGACGATTTCCCTCATGGTTATTGCACATATGCTGCCTGATAGGTAAGCCACACCTACTTATCTAGTCAAGCTGGACTATGAGATTGCACTTTTGTCAAACCCATTCAAAAACTGAGAAGGAAATCCAGCATGGATGGACAACTTGTAACAGTGGGGCTGTTGAGTGTGAGAAGAATCTGGCATGGAAAGTTTTCATTGGTCGCCTAAAGCAAAGATCCCGCCCGAACATTAACGACATGAAACGCGAGTGGTCCATATTAATACAACCACGCCCTCGGTCGTTGCGTCACATGGGCGCTGGAACTCCAGTAGTGATGATGTTGTGGTTATCCATGCCGCCGTTACCTCTCTTGAGTGTTGTCTGGTAAGGGAGAGCTTCTGGTAGAGCTCCCCACGCATGGAGTTGTGCTCGGACCGTGTGGTGGCAACGCTGGATATGTCGCAGAACAAAAGCAAAGACGAGGAGCCTTTCAACAGTGACGGGGACTACGAGAGCTTGCCACCTCATGTCTCCGTGACGACCCACATGACAGCGGGAGCAGTGGCTGGCATACTGGAGCACACAGTGATGTACCCCGTGGACTCTGTCAAGGTAACTCACCGCGAAGCACAAGTTCACACTTGCTTCGCCGCCACAGATCATTCACCAACAAGCTCCAGAGCAGCGCTAACTGTCCCGACTGTCTACCATAGCTCGCTAACGAGCGCTAGCTATAAAATCTCCGGGCTGCCCATCCTCGGTTAGCCTTGGTGTTAGCCTTCGTGGTACGAGCTGACTGAACAAACTAGTTTCACAGGCTCGCATGAAGTAAATCAGAGTAAAGAAATATGATAGTTAAACCAATCAAGTACAAACAGTTTCGTTTCTTTTTTTCTTTTCTTTTCTTTTCTTTTCTTTTCTTTTTTTTTTTTTTGCTTCCTGCTCGATACAACGATTAACTTGCTAACATGTGAAGCTTCCTCAACGCCCGGTGTAACCTTAATTCATAAGAGGCACATATTAGCAAGGTTAAAGCAAAGTTCATAATCACGGTTTTATTTTCAGCCAGTGAAGCAAGTTAGGTATTCCCACAGTCGTTGTAGGCAAAGTAAAGGTCAGGTCTGAAGTGTGGTTACATCACATATCAGACTTTTTCCCAATATTTAAGGCAAGATTTATAAACACCTTTCTGTAAGTTATTACTCTGTAGTGCACTTAAAAGCACACTTGTGGTCCCACACACCCTGCCACCCCGACTAGATGATATCACTAATTAATAAAGGCTAACAGAGTCCTACCAAACTGTGTTTGATAATGTGGTTATTATTGTACTGCAGTCTACATAGAGCTTCAAAGTGCATATACACTCGTTATATACAGTGTGTGTGGCAGTAAACAGGTGTTATGTACAAATCTAACCCACTGTTTGGTTTGTGACCTTCGCTGGGTCGTGATGACCCTTCTACCAGGTTAAAGCTGTTGGTCTAACAATAAAGCTGGTCTGTGTTCTTCAGACTCGTTGAAGCAGCTGTAGTTGTCTCTGCTTGTTTAAGGGAAACAAACACACTACACGATAGATGCAAATTTATTAGTTTATATATTTTGTAAGTCAGTACAAGAATAATAATGACATTGGCTTATAATTTGGCACAATTTTCGAAACTGTGAATGCTCCCAGTTATTTTCTCTGTTTTCAAATATGAGTATTTGATGTGTTTGCTACTTTTGGTTAAATGTGGGCTGCTGTTCAGACAGAACATTTTAACACAGCGTGTGATCTTGGTTTCTCACATTATTACAGGCATCACCATCTATTAGCACAGGAAGAAAATAATGAACACAATATACATTTCATACAGCAGTTACACTCCATTAGAATGAGAAAGCCCATGTTTGATCTTGACTGCTATTTATATAATACTACTACTACTACTACTACTAATACCAATAATAACTAGTAATGACAAATGGCAAGCCAAGAACATTTTATTTGCCTTTTATTTTTTAGCTTTGTGTAAAACTGATCTAGTGCAGGCAAAAGGTGAACGTGAAGCAATAAAGGATTAAATTACTGACTCTTTGGAACAATAATGAGTACAGATTATTTAGTTTCATCTAAACACAATGACAGTAAGTCATGAGTAGGAATGACTGGATTTTTAATTGTCTAACCTGTTTTGGTTGTACACTTGATAGTTACCAGACAAGTTTATAAAGAGACGAAAGTCATTTGTCCCTCCCATTAATGCCATGTTGAAACTAACACCTAAAGGTAAGTGTTCAGTAACATAATGAAATGAGGGTCCAGTTTTGTTAAAAAAACTTGCATCTGTAAAGTAAATAGTAAACTGGGCGGTTTAGGTGTGGTGAACTTTGTTCCTTTCATTCCTCTCTAAATCCTGCTCACCAGTTATTTTCTAACAGAGTGGCATTGTATTGATGGTGCTTTATTTTGTAGTGCTGCAGTCTCCTAACAATAATTTTGATTCGGCACAGACAGCTTGATTAGCATAATCCATAAAAGACACTCAATCCTCTTTCCCCACAGTGTGATAGTCTTGACATATTTCCACACTGACCTGTAGGCCCTTTGTTGCACAAGCCTTGTTGCTGCTTCCTCTTGACTTTTCAAAGTTTTCACAAGCGCAGAGAGCTGTGGATGCACTTGCTCGGTCCAGGCTTTATACAGTTTTGAAATTTTCCATTTTAACCCATTTACGTTTTCCACATTACACAAAAAAGACAGATGAGATTTTAAGAGATTGGATTCAGAGCACACTGTACTTTATTTCTAGTTAACAAACTCAAATTAGGAAGCTGTGTGGTATGTTTCACATAGGTTTTGAAATGCGAGTTGCAGAATGACTAATGGTGTTATTTTGAATTTCAAGCCTGGCGAATCAGGCTGACAATCCACTCACTGTATGTTTCAGTCTTCCAGTAAAACATGAGACTCATCTGGGAATCAGGGAGGGGCTTCTGTTACTGCTAGGAGGGGTGTCTTATCTTTGTTGCACACATTCGGAATCAGCCTCACACAGCAAAGGGTGTGTGTGTGTGTGTGTGTGCAGTTGCGTTTCTCAAGTGTTGATTAGTAAACGGCCACAGAATCACAACAGACAAAGCTAAACTAAAAGACAGGACAGTGTAAGCCATCAATGGTCATGTTTTCTTTCAGCACATCATAAAGGCCGCATCGATATTTGCTTCTGGGGATTGTTGTATTACATCAGCTGACCATAGTAAAAGATATATATATATATAAGACCATGAACCACCTATTTTTTTTTTTTTTTTTTTTTTTTTTACTAGTACCTGAAAACACCATTATAATATAATCTGCTTTAAAAAATCATCTCCACTGTTGGACAGTTTTTGCATTTAGTCTCATTTTGAGTTCATAGCTGCAGATCTTTCTTATCCATCCATTTTACACCATGGGCCACATGCAGCCCACTTTGATCTTAAGTGGGTGAGACCAGTGAAACTCCACTTTGTGTCAGTGTAAAGACATTTAACTAAACATGTAATCCCTGATGTCTTTATATCAGTGCAGTTTCATCAAAATTTGTATTTTTTTAATGTGATATATATGTAAAATAAGTAAAAAATATCTGTTTTAATACTTTCCTGTAGTCATAATAATGTACTTTTATTTCTATGGTAGAACATTTCTGTAGTAAATGTAGTAGATACTTGAAAAACTGAGGTCTTTATCAATTGAAAAAGTTGTAAAACTTAAGAAAATACAGTAAAATGTACAACACACACACACAAACACACACTTCTTAAAGCCATCCAGTGGGCCAGATTGGAGTCTTTGCCAGGCCAATTATGACCTCCAGACCTTATGTTTGACAACCCTGCTTTTTAAGCTTCGTACTACACAGGTACTGAGTGTGATGCATTATTAGTATTGGAAGGTTAAATAGTGTTATTCCCCAGTTTTCATTTCACAGTTTCAATTCTAAATACAAATTCCCGGGCTGGTTTAAAATCCCTTATTTGTAATGTTTCCTAGCATGATGCTGAACCTTAGTCAGTTAATTTCCAGAATTGATCTCTTGGATTTGGTTACAGCAGAAAAGAGTTATGTGTTGCACTTCAGATGTTTTTATCATGTATTCAAAAAGTTACCACAAAAATCTAAAACATTTGCTGCTTGTGGTTATTGTGTACCCAGCATTATTTAATGTTCAGAAGAAGTTGGGGGTTTAAAACAAGACCAATTAAATTACCTCTCAGTTCCTCTCCTGATGGTGTGTGACTAACCATTCATATCAGTTCCTCTGTTTTAAGCAGACAGTTTTGTCTTCTTGTGTGTAAATGCAGTGGAACAAGCTTAAACGAAAATTGCGCTGCCAAGTTTTATATGCCCAAAGTTCCCAAATCTGTGTCCTGCGGAAATGTAATTGATATTTTATTGTCAACCCAAAGGAAGGAAACACAGGGGAACATGCTGAGGAAGATAGACTTGGCCTATCTCCTGAGCCAGCCCTAGATCGCCCCGCAAATACAAACATGCTTTGTGTTGTCCAGAGAACTTGGCATGATGGAGTAAAACAAAGAGCTGCCACAGCCTCCTACGCCAGCCTGGGAGAGATAGAAATCACTCAGACTCAGGCTGTGACACTGCCAGGAGCACTTACTGTCAGAAAAATATAACACTTACAAGGACAAATATGCCCAATAGCAATGATTTGGCTTATATCAGGTGCTGATTTTAAGGCCACACTTGTGCGTTCATACCAAGACCTTAGTTGGATAATGTAACTGTTGTGCTGGAATAAATGATAAGCGATCTTTATTATTTTCTTCAGACAAGGATGCAGAGCCTGCAACCCGACCCAAATGCACAGTACAAGAGTGTGTACGAGGCTCTGAAAAGGATCATCCGGACTGAGGGGATCTTCAGGCCGCTGAGAGGTCTCAACATCACTATGATTGGAGCGGGGCCTGCCCATGCACTCTACTTTGCCTGCTACGAACGAATGAAACGCTCACTGAGCGACATCATTCAGAGCGGCGGCAACAGCCATTTAGCCAATGGTACGAGTTTCTGCATCTCAACACAAACCACTTGACTATCTACACTGACTGCTTTTACCGTAGACTAAGCATCACAAGACTTGGAGGAGCTGAGTTAGGAGAAGTCATATCCTGTTTACAGTGGCTGGGACAAATCCCAATCGCAAACACGAGAAATCCAAACAGCGTGTGTTATGATTGGGATATGCCATTTAAGCCAGTGTCTTTTTTTAGTAAGAATGGTAATCCAGCACAGCCTTTACTAAAATGCCAAAAATAAGGGTGATATTAGTCATAAACTGATATGGGGATGTTTTCTTTTTATTACTGTTTCAGATATTTGACGTGTCAACGTGTGTTTGTTTGAATAGGTGTGGCTGGTAGTGTGGCAACTGTTCTTCACGATGCAGTCATGAATCCAGCTGAAGGTAAGAACTGAGAACATTTCCTAACAAGGTACTTCTTTGCCTTTTAACAGTGTTGGTATTTTGTCCTTTGTCACTAATCCTTCTAATAAGAGTTATCTGTGTATGAATGCACTTTTTCCCTCTGTCCCGCTCAGCTTAGCTGTTGTACAAAGTGCACCTGAAAATTTACTTTAGCAAATGCACTGAATGAATTTTAATACGCAGATTAAAGTAGTGTGTGCTTTTTATTTCTCTCTAAGTAAAGTTTTCTCAGACTTGCACCGCATTCCTGCTTAAAATTAGAGTTCTTAAAAAAAAGAAGGGCTAATAAATCACTTTATGGTTGTTGTTGTTGTTGTTTTTTACCTTTTTTATCAGAGATATTGTGTGCAAAGCATGAAATTATATAGAAAACATGCAATCAAACACCCTAACACCCTTCCTGTTTTCAGTGATAAAGCAGAGGATGCAAATGTACAACTCTCCGTATCGAGGACTTTGGGACTGCATCCGAACTGTAACATATACTGAAGGCGTTGGAGCCTTCTACCGCAGCTACAGCACACAACTGACCATGAACATCCCCTTCCAGGCTGTTCACTTTATCACCTATGAACTGATGCAGGAGCAGTTAAACCCTCACAGACATTACCACCCCGGTAGCCACATATTGTCAGGCGCAGCAGCAGGAGCTGTTTCCGCAGCAATTACTACTCCGCTCGATGTCTGCAAAACACTGCTCAACACACAAGAGAACATAGCGCTCAGCTCCATGAATGTCAGCGGTCACTTGACCGGTATGGCGAACGCTTTCAGGACGGTGTACCAGCTCGGTGGTCTGTCAGCCTTCTTCAAAGGGGTCCAAGCTCGGGTTATATACCAGATGCCCTCCACCGCCATCGCCTGGTCGGTGTATGAGTTCTTTAAGTACTTCCTGACAAAGCAGCAGCTGCCTCAGGAGCATGAGGCGGGACCTCGCCCTCTCTAACAGAAAGTGCGTTTGAGCAGCACACAGGTGGGCTGATGACAGAAAACTCCGACATGAAGGTGTAAGAGGTCTTGGTATTTTTCCACATGCTGCTGATGAAATAACATGAGTCATTTTCGCACAAGGAAGAATGGTGGGGGTGTGGCAGAGAGAGAAACACTCCTAACAGTGTGTTATTTTTCAGTTAATAATGTTCCACAACCATGATATGCAACAAAGATCACTATATATATATATATATATATATATATATATGGATGGATGGATGGATGGATGGATGGATGGAAACTTGTAGAAGAGATGATATTGTTCTTCCTCCAGTCCACAAACTCACCAACCCCAGCTTTTCCAAACTCTCCCATGTTGTTTGTTGTTTCTATTTCTTAATATTGGAACTCTATATTTATTTTCTTAACATGTGTGTATGTGGGTGCGTTTGCACAGAACCATCACAGCACA
Organism: Haplochromis burtoni; assembly: GCF_018398535.1. NCBI lineage: Eukaryota > Metazoa > Chordata > Actinopteri > Cichliformes > Cichlidae > Haplochromis > Haplochromis burtoni. The sequence continues at coordinate 560,192 of NW_024582423.1, forward strand.
TTCTTTATTTGCACGTCTCTGCTGATGGGACAGCTACATGTTCCAAGTGCCTTATAAGCATATAAAACCCTGCTTAACCCTTTTTCCTTTTCTGTTCTCGACATAGGAAATCTTCCCATATTTACATTTTCTTTGGTCCAAGTTGCATCATGAAAAGCACACAATTCTGTTAGAATGAATTATGAATGAATACAGGCTCTTTGTATTGGCATCAGTCACATCTGTTAAACGCACACATAAATCTGCATCAATTCTCCTGATTGTTTTGGGGGGTTTTGTATTTTTATTTTTATTTTTTAAATTAAATACTAAATACTTTCTTCCTGCCCCCTGAGAGATCCCGTTTCTCTCTCGGCATGAAGGTGTGTAGGCCGTAGCGGTCCAGCTTTTTGCCTGCACAGAACTGCAGTGCATCTGAATCACGCACAATTTAAAGATCGTTCGCTGTTACTGAAGGCAGGCAGCTTGTTTATGTGTATTCAAAACACGAATACACAGCGGTGACTATTTCCGAGAAGCCTCTCTGTTAGCCTGGTGTGATGTTCAGCTTTCGTGTGAATCGTGCTGACCGTGAAGATTAAAGCTGTACATTGTATGTAAAATGCTTTTTTATTTTTATCTTCGGCTTTAGCCGAACACGCACACCCCCTGTGATGCAAAGTGCAACGTGATGACTTGACGTCAGACGTACACTTTGTTACCATGAGGCCAGTAAAAACTTGATCGCATCAGTAAGGGTAAGCAGGCATTGTTATTTCTTTTATTTTCACTCATCCTGTTGTAGTTACACGTTTCCTGTGTGCTCTCTGCTCTTTTCAGCCTATTGTCATTTTGCCAGACCTTGATGTTATCCAGAAAGCAGTCAGATGTATTTATTTTGAATTAAGGAGGATATTTTTCTTACTCTGGAAAAGTTTGACGCATTCTCGTTGATCTCGCAGCCCCTTCAGCCACCGATTCCTCACATTTGTACAGTCGGGTAAACGATACTAAACCAAAGACAACCTATGCATTCTACTTTTAATCTGCACGATGTTGCGTGCCTGCCTGCGGTGGATTTTTATTCCACTTTTTGCGATGTAGTTTTCACTCAGTAGTGTTAAGATTTACAGTCACATCTTCAAGTTTGGAGCTCAGTGATGTTCTGAGCAAACGCCATTGGACTTTTATTTTTTGTTGTTGTTCTTTTGAATGTCATAAAAAAAAGTTTGAATTAATCTTTAAAAACTACAGTGCAACCTAATTTTTTACATAGTGATATGGTTGACTTGGAATAGACTACATAAACTATTCATATTGAATTGTTTTCACATGGATGGATAACATGTTTCAATATAAAAGTAGATTGATGTTTCAGTCTGTTGCACACATTGTGTCTTTTTTTTATTTTATTATTATTTTTTTTAGTTGGATCCGCTGAGGAAAATCTCAGATTTTGAGGTATCTGTTAATAACTGAGATATAAAAGTAGTGTCAAAAGTATTTTGAAACAGAAAAGCTGATGTTCTATGTGGGAATTTGAATAATGTAAATATTTTTATGATCTTTACACGCAAAAGTGAGTGTCATCTCCAGTGACAGGAATGCTTGAAAGTTTGACCCTGCAAATACAAAATGATTGTGATAATGCTGCTACAGTATGCAACACTGGAGCTGAAATAAACATGTAAGTGAGAAATGGCGCCCTTTTGTGTTTGATTTTTCTGGAGTATTTGTGTTGGGAATGAGTGTTGCAGATTGGGGAAGATGTTTGTTCTGTTTCATAGAACAACAGCAAAAGGTTTTGTAGTGGAGTTTGATTTAAAGTAGCATATTTTACAGTCCTGATATATCATAGTTCTATTTGAAAAGCAAACACGGCAAAAAACCTTTTTACTACTGTTTGTGTGAACCAGCCCTTTAACTTGTAAGAGTAATACAGTTTCGGTAGAGGGCGCTGTTACATAAAGGTTGACATAACAGGCACGCCAATCAGTGATGTTGACTTGCTGTCAAAGTGTTGGTATCTCTTATTTAATAGTTACAAGGAAGATTACTTATTATTAATATTATTATTATTATTATTATTATTATTGTAGAGCATTAAAATAGCAGTAAGGGGCTGACAGCTCACACAGGAAACACGGGATCTAGTTTTCAGGCAGTCAGTTACTGCAAAAGATTGTCATCCAAATAATAATATTTAAACAAAAAAGTCATATGCTTACATTTAAATTACATTACTTTTGAGCCTTTACTTTTGTTGAATTAAAGCTGAAATTTTACACTGATTATTTGATCTTAAGTCCCTACACTGGTGTACAAAGGCAACATTTTTTGTTTTTTTAATTGTCCTTGTAGAGTACTTCCTGATCTAACTGTATATCAACAGTGCTTTAAAAATGGTCTAGAGCAGAGGCTTTACAAATGTCCTTCATATTTTAGAACTGGTAAGATTTGCTGTGGTGTTTCCTAGGCATCAGTTTGGTCAGTTAAATGACTAAAAAAATCAGTCCCAAAAACTTAAAGTAGTCCTGTTCTTAAAAATTAAACAGTGAAAACACAATGCTGTGAAAGCCTACTCCTCTCTCTTTGTTTCCCTCTCTTACATATTTCAAATCAAACAAATTTTAATATTAGACAAAGATAACCCAAGTAAATACAAAATGCAGTTTTTATATACTTTTTTATTTATTAAGGGGGAAAAAATATCCAAACCTACCTGACTCTTTGTGAAAAAGTCACTATTTTTTTGAAAAGCTAAGTTCACTTGCCACACACAGGCCTGATTAATGGCAGACATGCTTAACCAAGAAAACACTTAAATAAAAGCTGTCTGACAAAGTAAAGCAGGCTAAAAGACCTCAAAAAGCAACACATTATGACACAATCAAACAGCTGAGAAACAAATTTGACATCTATCAGTCTGGAAAGGATTATAAAACTATTTCTAGTTTCTGCAGTGAACCACAGTGAGAGCCATTATACAGAAATGGAGAAAGCTTGGAAAAGCAGTGAACCAAAATTACTCCAAGAGCACATCAACACCTCATCCAGGAGGTCACAGAAGTACCCAGAGCAACATTAAAGAATCACATTCTTCACGTCTCAGTTAACGTCAGAGTTCATGATTGAACAATAAGAGAGAGACCGAGCATGGTACTCATCCATGGGTACCATGATGAAAGCCACTGCTGTCCCAAAAGAACACAAAGGCTCGTCTCACATTTACCAAAAAACATCTTGACAATCCCCAAGACATCTGGGAAAATATTCTGTGAACTGACAAGAAAAAATGAAGTATGAGTTCTGCTACATCTGGTTTAATGCTGACAGCATTTCATAAAAACAACATCATACCAACAGTCAAACACGGTGGTGTGTGACTGTGGCTGCTTTGCTGCTTCGATCCTTTCTATGTGGACTTTGCATTCTTCCCCCGTCTGTGTGGGTTTACCCCAAGCACTCCACATTCCTCCCACAGTCCAAAGACATGCACTTAGTGGGGTTAGGTAAATTCATTATTATAAATTGCCCATAGGTGTGAATGTGAATAGTATCTCTCTGTGTTGAAAATTAAAGGATGGATCTGAACCATTCAAGTGTGACAAACGTGCAAAAGAAAAAGTAATCAGGAAGGAGTGGGGCAAATACTTCTCACATTATTGTTTTCTACACAAGAATTAAGATTTCATACAATAGTGTGCACTAAGTTCACAAACACAATCTGAGTTTACAGAAACCATTTTACCAAGCTGTTTATATAAGGACCTGTAACGCTCTAAGAGCTTGAAAAAGAAGGCCAGTGGAAGTCTCTCTGATGACAGATGAAATGTCTTCAAAAAACTTAAACAAGTCCAGTCCACTTCTTTTTAACCTTCTAAGACTACCATGACCTGATAACTGAGAACCTACACGGTCAACCTGAAATGCCTGCTTCTCAAACTAAAGGCTTTGATGTACAGTTGCTCTCTGTGGCCTCCCCCTTCTGCTGTGGTTAGAGCCAATTTGTGCTATTTACATAATAGCACAAAAACATTTTAGGAAACTCAGGAAAAAAATCCAAAAAAGGTGGCAGGTACCATGAGGTTTAGAGTCGGGGGTTAGGATGTAACCCGTGGCTAGGTTTAAGGTTACTAGGGTACAGTTAGGGTTATGGGGTTAGATTGAGGAGATAGAGCCCGTCGCACCCGAAGGAGGAACAGGAAGTGCACGGGGCATCAACCCCGCATCCCTTTCCAAATTGAGGTCAGTCCCCAGGTAAGAATGAATGTCTTTTATTTTCAGTGTTGTCCTTTTTTGTGTCCGAGAATTCCCAGGGTTATGGGGTTAGAGTCAGGGTTTAGTGCATTGTGTGATGTTGTTTCCATATCGCAACTATGTGACTGTTATACTTTCAATGTTGAACTTGGATCAGTATTAATTATGATGATTGTATCTGTTTTGATGTCCACAGAGGCTGATGGACCAGACACTCCTGTAGTGGCTTCTTTAATCAGCAAAACAAATTTAAGTCACGCTAGCATCAGTGGAAACTTCCATTAAGTAACTCAGTGTGCCACTGGACAAGGGGAGCGATTGTTTTTGATTGTTTTATTGGCCTTAATCACCGACTGTCATTAAGAACACCGATGATTGACTGAGTGTTTTTATTATTTTTAAATGAAAACAGGGAATTTGTAGTGACCCCAAACATTTGAGCATCAGTGTACTTAATTTCTTTTCATTGACCTCATGTTGGTTCCACTAATCTTCTTGGTAATTCTATTATTTTATTTCCAGCATTGGTGCAAAGGTGAATATGATATTTCAGATGTGTGTCCTGCCCATGATTCACTGTTTGCTGACAAAAAAATAAATCAGATTTTTTTGAGATGCAGGCAGCGCGGAGCTTTCTTCCAAACCAGCGTGCTGCAGGACACGTACACTTCTGCTGTAACCCTGAAGTGTTTAGTTTTCGCCCTTCTCCACATACAGGTTGTTTATCTGAACAACACAATGAAAGCCCCCCTCACCCACGTCTTCTGTCCTCATTATAGTTTTCTCTAATCACCTTAATCTGCCGTAAACTGTCTCACTACTTTATATCTTTATCTCAAAGTACACTGGGGGGGGGGGAAAGTCTCTTCTCCCTCAGCATGCCTATCTCCTCCCACATCCTTTCTCTCTGTCACACACGACACGTACTTAGACACAATCGATGTCAGCCATCGGATAAGTTGGATGCTGTTATGTATCTGCTGATGAGGAAAGAAAGGCAGCTGTTCTACAGGGTCCGTAACATGAGGGATCCAGTTACACTATTCAAGGAAGTTTATGAGTGTTCCCATGAGAAGATCAGGGCTGTTTTAAACGTCCTTATCAAGTCCAACGAATTTGTAAGACAGTCACGGCATATTGGAGCACTGACAAAGGCTGTCTTTGTGGTCAGGGTTGGTTTTCTCCCCATCTGTTAAGAAGATCTGCTTGTTTTTCAAAGCATCATTGGCCACCGTGAAGAGAAAGGCTCTGCGACCGTGCTTTTTAATGCGTATTGCAATCAGACCTCTGAAAGATAAAGTTATTGCCTTATACCTGTTTATTCCCTAAAAAGCCCAACAACAAAAACAGCTCGAATAGAGGAAAAACAGATGAGAGAGTGATGTTTTCAACTACTCTCTGTTTTCATCATGTGCTTGCCAAATCCAGTTAATCCAGGTAGGCTGCAGTCTGGCACTTACCAAACCTGAAGAACGAAAGAGAAAGAAAAACACAAGATGATATAGTTGTTTTTTTAAGCCTTGTGTGTTTGTGAATCAATGTACCATGTCTCTTCAAGCCTGCGGAAGTGCAGGTATCACAATGGCAAGTATAATAATGGCTCTCCCAACCCTACACCCTTCAACAGGCTTCCTTATCTGATGAGCATGAACATATACACTGAGAGACGCTGAAAGACACAGAGAGTCGCTGAGAGATACAGTCAGAGTTTCAAATGCCGTCAAAACAGATGCTATCTGCCCCTCTTCATGTCTAATTACCTGTTTACTCTGAGGGCCTATGAATAGTGAACAGCACGGCCGCTGGCATCGCTGATAAGGAGTCACTTTAGTTTGAGGAAATATTTAGACATCAAGATTGAGGAATGATTTCATTTCTCCAGCTTCTATACCGGCATGAGAAACTGTGTGCTTTTTCTTAAGCTGACACTGCAATACCTTATAACTCCCCGTACAGGTTTAACCTCATGACCGACGAGCGAGGCTTTCATTTAGAAGAATGATCGACAATTAAAACACAGAAGTGGGCAAAAAAAAAAAATGCCCGCAGTTGTGTTTTTAGCATTTGTTGCCCTGTGGGGTTTGCATAAGGGCATGCGCTGCACAAAGTCAGAGAGATTAGCGGTGTGAAAGAGCTGAAATATCCTATCACCTCCATCAGACCTGTGCTCACACTTCAGTTATTTTACTACAAACATGCCCTTCTTAAATATGTAAAGCCCTAAATCCTTTGTGTCATCTTATCAGCACCGTCCCGAGTCAGACCAGCATGCCATCCTGAAGGTAGCTATAGTTGCTTCTTAGTTTTCAGCGCTGTTCCTCAGCTTTTGTATAAATAAGACAAGTCAAAAACAGCCTCGGCTGCAAGGCGCTGTACACGTTATACAAAATATACACAATAGATAACAGTCGCTAAATCAACAATAAGTACACAACAAATATCTAATTGTGCAAGAAAGAGTGTGTTTGCGTAATCAAAGCCAGGATAGGATGCTCAACTAGACTCAAACAGGTTTTTTAAGGGTTTTTAAAATAATTGAGGGACTGGGCACCACTGAAAAAACTCCATCACCTCTGCTTTTAAGCCTGGATCCAGGGGTAACCAAACCAGTGTAAGGAAGTCAGTATAGATTTAGATGCATTTACTATGATGTAAAATCTCCCCGATGGTGAGTTAAATCTTTAAAATTGAATTCAACAGTAAAGTGGCTTTTGAGTTGGTCATTCTTTCCCAACACTGAAACACAGTATAAAGAGGAGCAGAAGTGAAATCAGTTGCACAGATGATAAAAAATCTCTGAAGTTTTGAATATTACAGACTAAAAAAACACGTTACTATTAGCAGCTGACGCCCTACTTTAGAAAGAGAAAAAAGGTCTACACCCAAATGCCACAGTTTTTTTTTTATCAGTTACTAACAATATTAAAAACATCTCCAAGTGTTCCTTAAATAAAACTCAGTACAGTGTCATCAACAAGCTGTTGATTTGTTCACTTCCCTAATAAGTAAAACTCCCTCATACGGTTTTACTTAGTTTGTCATCATAATTTTTACATTGTTTACTGAGCTGTCTGGTTCTGGACCCCACGGGAGATTGTCACATTTGCTTTTCAACCAGTCAAAGGACTGAGATACCATCTATCTCCACATGGGTCAGCCACAGAAGCTCATATGCAGTAAATTCATTGTCTTTGTTTGTTTTTTGTAGCCATGGACTAATTCATTATCAAGTTTGGTTCTGTTTGGGTCAGTCCACAATCACTCTCAGCTGACTGGGATAGTGCGGTGTAAGTCTCGCTGCAACGTTAGACCTGTTTCCGAATTTTGTCTTTGTTTTTTGTATGTGCACAGCATGTTTAAACTTGGTGTTTGGTGAACTTGAGGTTATCAAGCATTGGGATTTCGTGGTTGTAAATTTGCAAGCCAGAACATAGCAGTTGTTGTTTAGATGCTTGATTAAAAACTCTTTAGGGTTTGGGGGATATGTAAGTGAAGCACAGCATTACTCGGTGGGAAGGAAATGATATGAAGAACATTCATAAAGGAAACTTTGACCTCATTTACTGAGAGGGAAAAAAGAGCTCATGAGAAGTCCAGGTGATAACACACCTGCAGAACACTCTCTGCCACCGAAATGCTTCATAGCCGCAGTGCAGCTGGTGTGAGTGTAAGTCTCACTTTATAAACTGTCAGTCAGTTTGAAAAATCGTGCTGCCAGACTTCTTAAAATTTTTATTTGTACAATCCAGGTGCTTAGAAAAATATGTTGATTTGTAGTATGTGTTACATGCATGAGAGTACAGGGCTATGATTACACCAAAGCTTCCAAAAAGGGGTCACAAAATGTGCCCAGATCTGAAGTGTACATCACATTTTGTGTGTTATCCTCACTTATTGTTATACATCGCACAGAACATACCTTAAGAAACACGTTCTGTTACTTTTTTATCTACCAACTGCCAGGTATACTACACAATCACCATGGCATGCAGGAGGTGAGCCACATGACAGCTTTACCTCCTCATGCCCCACTTTCAAGAGAGCAAAGCTGACAACTGCTGATTGAACTCGATGCCTTATGGAGCTCCGTTTATCTCTGATTTAAACAAAGATGCCTCTTGGCCAGCCTTCATATTTGTATTTATGTCAGCATGTTTAAGCATCTGGAATGCGTGATGTCAGCTGACTCTCTTACTGTTTCGTTTCCTCTCGCTTTCCGTGTGGTGCTGTCTCTAGAAAGAGCAGTTTATCTCCCTGCAATCAGGGCATCAGCTCTTTGAAGAAATCGGGTCTCATTCTTTCAATTTTATCACAGTTTAACTTCATTCAAATGCTCGAATTTTTCTTCAGCTTGAGAGCACTCAGTAGAAAGTTTCACTTTAACCTCACACTTAATGCCAGAGTGACTGTTTGAAAGTCATCCACACAGCTTTTATGCAAACTGTGGTTAATGTATATTTGATCATTTCCACAAAACATTGCCCTGTAATTAGATCAAAGCAACAAATTGGTTTTTTTCTGTTTTTTACAGCACTCTTAACAAAGGTTAAATGTATAAGCATTAATTTATTAATAATTTATTAATCAACAATGTCACAAGTTGGCTGTGCAAATCCATGTCATATCCATACAGCAAGATTTGTATGATAGCACATTTTCATGAGCGAAATCACTCCACAAGATGGATAAAGTCAACACATGAGCAAACACCATGTTCCAAATCTGACAAAGAATCAGCTGTGACAGTAAACATAGATTTTAGAAGCTTGTAGATGATAAACTTTAGGGTTATACATTTATTTTCACCATAACACTGGGCCCCAGGGGCCACTGTAGTCCCACAGGTAGGGTCTGTATTGGTAGGCTTTGTAGAAGGAAGTAATCAGTGATGATCTGACCAAATCCTCTTTCAGACCCAGTCCTTCTGCGTTGTACAAATCCTTACAAAACTCTGATGTCTGCTGCTTCCGCTTCGTTTTGTACCTCCTGTTCTGAAACCAGATTTTCACCTGGGTCTCGGTTAGTCTTAAGGTTCTGGCCAGCTGAGCTCTCTCTGGGGCCGACAGGTATTTCTGGTGATTAAATTTCTTCTCCAGTTCGAGCACTTGGAGGTGTGTAAACGCAGCTCTGGAGCGCTTCTGCTTTCCGGGGGAGGGCAAAGTTGACTCCGAGGAGCTGGGGCATGATGTGTTCAGAGATTCTGTGAAGCACAGATGAGATCCAGTCATTAAACAGGTAAACTGGTTTGCAGCAGGCTTTGTGAACTGGTTTGTGATCATTGTAAGATAAGCAGCTGCCATTACAAATAAAATTTTAAAGCAAGTCTTTTGTTGTTACACTGCACCATTCTGCACATTCTTCACAGTAAACAACACACATCAAACTGATTTGGTCACTTTATCTAAGCGCAGTAAACCTGCTGTTGAAAGCCTGCAGACGCTCACCTGTCTGTAATCCAAAGGCTGTTTCCTGAAGACAGAGCTGTGGTGAAAACTTTCCTGATTCTTCATTCCACTGCGAACATCTTTCCTCCTTCTGCGAGCAGCATTTATCATTGAATCGCGCACTGTCTTTGTTGGAGAGGATGTCCTCGATGAGGAAGGAAGTCAGAGGTTTGGCCGAGTCAGACATTTCCAGCCAGTAATTTAAAAAAATCCGAGGACTCTCGGTGCATCAGAGGCGCAGTGGGAGAAGTGGCTGAAGCACTGTGAGTCCTCACACACTTACACAGTCTGAATTTATACAATAGCAGGGGCGGGCTCAGACTGCACTGACGCGTTAAGGAGACGGGACGGCTAAAGTTTACTTCCACTTTCACTAACTTTCATTCAAGTTTCCTACTCAGCTCTGCTGCAATGTATCAAGTCCATAAAAATACTGAAACATTCAAAAGGAAGTACTGATCCTTTTTTTTATTTTAGAAGTGATCTGTATAGAGAAAGATTTTAAAACTTTAGACTGATTGTAAAAAGATGAATTTATATATTTATAGTTGTCCTTATGCATGCTTTTATGTTTAAATGAAAAACAGTCTGATGTGGTTCTACTTATACACATGTGCAGAAAGGTGTCGAATATGTGATCTAAACTCAAACAAAATGATTAGAAACTCATTTCTGTACAAGAAAATATAATGGGTGCATGTTGGCAATGTACTTTTTTAGCTATGATCTATTCCTAACAGAGAGAACTGAGTGACATCCAAAATTAGCTAATAGTACCAGAAAAGCAAGCAGTGCATGTTCACAAAGTGTGTTTAGTCTTTCTGTGGAGGAAGTTTGAGTCCACAAGGAGGGACGGAGCTACTTGCTCCAGACACACTAAAAAGTCTCGAATTTGAGCCCTCCATCAGCTCAGTATTGTAACACAGCGGCTTCAGTGAGACAAATGTACCAGTAGCGGGGGGTGGGTGGGGCCGGTGGCTGGGGTCAGAGTGGGTGGTCATGCCTCCTGAAGCACTAATGACTTGGACACATTTAGGCCGGCTCCTGAATGGACACGCTCATTGTTTGACGGCTGTTTATTTGTTGTTCTCTGCGGTCCGGCTTGACCTTTCTCCGTCTACTAAGATGTTTACAGGCGGTGTCGGAGTTGCTCTGGGATTTCATGCTTCATTTGGAAATGCGTGAATGTTGGTATGACAGACACAGCCCTCTCCGTGGCCCCTGATGGCGCTGACTCCACCAGCTTCTCTTCACCAAATACACACTTACACCACACTGATGACTGCTACTATTATCAGCAGCACTTAAACTGCATCCTTGTATGCATTATACACTATGTATCAATATCCAGCATTATATATATATATATATATATATATATAATATATATATATATATATATATTATATATATATATATATATTATATATATTATCCCCAGACTAAGTCATGTCTGCCGTGTTCTTTCCTGTGTTGTGGATAGTCATTTATGAAAGCTATCTGTGTGTAATCTCTTAAGGTTCCTCGTTTGCATTACCTGCTGTCTTGTCAACAGCGTATTAAGATTAAATGCTTGATATGTCTCACCGTGAAATCTTTGCATGCAACTGTCTGCCTGTTAAAGTATGTTGAACTGTAAGCACAGAAAATCCCACTTTTGTCTAGACATTGTTTGTTACCCCATAAAACTCCTTACGTTTATTTTTGGATCATACTGTACTGAACGTGGAATCAAGCAAAACCACAGCTGTGTGCAAAATGACTTTCTACTAGAAATGCATACATTGCATTTATTTGAGGCATATGTCACTTTTATTTCACCATCTAAAAAACGTTTGATTGTGGTTAAAAGGATGTTTTGCAGAATAACAAAACTCACGTACCTGTCTGATGACATAAGCAAAAACAAGGTCAGCAATGACAGCGAGCACCTGGGCTGTGTGAGGAGGGGAAGTCCTACGACTGAAGTGGTTCTTTTAAGACTCTGTGCAGTCATCCACCACCCTTATTCTGTGACAATCGGCATGATTGCTCCAAACAATGGCATTTCCTCTACAATCACTGTGTCCTAGACAGTCGTGGCATAGTTATCTAGATGTGCATCAGAGGTAGCATAAGAGAGCTGCTGACCTTTCAGCCTGGAAAGGCATTTGTCCTCCCCGGTGCAGTGGTGACGATGTTTTCTTTGAGCCACCAAACGTGCCATCAACCTTCTGTTATTTTCCTGCTGTTTCATTGTCTGAGATGGTGACTGCGAGGACTTGTCGCAGCAGCAGATTTGTCAGCATTCTGTCTTCTTATCTTCTCAGCATCAGAGTTGTTTTATACAGTATCCCTACGCCTGGCTGTTGCACAAGAATCATCTTTGTAAAGTGTGCGACATAACCAATATGTCATCAGAGGAAACAGGTCAGTTTAAAGTTTGTACAAAAAGTAAATGATAAAGAAACAATTACTCTGAATTTAGTAACTGTGAACCATTTTTTTCTTCTCCAAATTCAGTGAGGGGAAAATTAAAGTAACTTATCTTTGGTCTGTGTGAGATAGTTTTGTAAATGCAATTCTAGTGTTTTCCACCAGAGGGAGCTTTAAAGCCAATCTCACAGCTACTTTAAAAGAAAGGGATTATGTACCATGGATTGTTATTTTGTCTACAACCAGCTCAGCTACAAAAATCAACAGTTTCTTATTTTGTTTAGGCGAGTTGTTGCAATGTGGATGAGCTCCTGCACAATCATATACAACAGTTCATCATTTCATCATCACACTGACATTTGAAGTCTCTGACATAGTCAGGGACGCGTCTTTCTTTCTAACCACAGCATGACTTAAACCCTTTGTGGATTTTGGAAACCATAATGTCTCTTCAAGCGATGGTCAGACTCACGTCATTCTCTATTTAAACTGCCCCTCATCACAAGCAGTGTAATCAAGCACCTTTTATGTGGACGAGGAGAAAAGAAAAACTCCCTCTCCACCTTTTCAAAACAAAGCAGAGCTACTGCGCATGAGCTCACAGTTTTCCTCCCTGAAAAGACACAGATTTGAATATTCATTAGTGAGATGTTGCTGAATGTCATTTAAAAAAAAATCTTTATCTGTCATGAGTGACAGAGGACCTTTTCACTGATTACAGTAACCAATTACTTCAGTTGAAAGACAGTTACTGTGTCATGAGATCACCGGGTTACGTCATTTTAAGGCTTTTCTTTATGCTTCTAAATTAAAATTAAAATAGTTCACACCAAAGGTTATGGCTACACGTGATCTATAATGTAATGTATTTATGTACTGGTGTTATTAAGAAGAATAAGATCTATATATTTTTTTAAAGTTGCATTTTAAAGTCATACACTATAAACATAACTTCTGAAAAACCCTTTTACTTACACACACAAACACACACACACACATACACACATTGAAATGCTGATCCACTGAGAAGTGATCCACACACACACACACACACACACACAGTCATTATCTGATCTCTCTTGGTCTCCTCTCTGTCTACAGCTTCATCCTTATCCTTCAGCCCGTGACTCTTCTCTGAGAGGTGTTTATTCTCTGCGCAATAAAAAATTACACAAACGTATTTTCCCCCCAATCAAGTGATTTTGACGGGAAACGAGTCGCGCTGATATGTATCTCTGATTTATTTGATGTTATGGTTTTATAATTTTAAATGAATGCCACGCTTTGTTGTTGTGGAGATATAAAGGGACCGTTTTAATGATAAAAATAACTGAATTTTATTTTACAGAAATCTGTGTTTTGAAGTTTGATTGGCGCTCACCTGGCTGTGGCTCGTCGACACACGACACGTCAGACTGGAACTGTTTCCCGCTTGATTGAAAGTTTGAAGAAGTTAAAGAGCCACTCTGTCTGCGGGTTTGTTTACCAAGCAGAGCCCCGGGACAGGACAAGCTCTCCGGCCTTATCAGCGGATTTGTGAATGGGGCAATAATGAGCTGAGTTTTGATAGAGCAGCGCTGTCAGGTCAGATGTCACTTCATCCATTAGCTGTTTGATGGCTCTCTTTGATAAACCCGGCAAACGACAACGCCACAACCAGTTACACTTAAAGGTTCCTAATAAGGTATGCTGTCGTTTTTTGAGCTCCTCCTGGAAAACTGGGTGACAAAGTCTTACAAATTTATATAATTCTCAAAAAAGTTTCTCCTTTGTTTTATTTATTTTAAAAGCTTCACTCTACGGAGAAATAAAAAAGGAATAATTTGATGAAAAGCAATATAGTACAGTAATGATATTTTTAAAGCTCACTTTATATGAAGTCATCACATGTTTATAGACTACATGGAGGTAGAGGACGCATAGGGCACTGTGGGTATTTCACGCGATCGTTTTGCACCGGCCAATTTGTGGAATTTGTATTTTTATGAAAAGCTCACGCAACATTAGTCGTTTTAAAAATGCACACTTATGAAGAAAAGCCAATCACTTTGATTTGAATTCGTTTTTTACTGTGGTAACTAAATCAAAATATTTGGAATTTTTGTGTTTGCCAAAAAGTGATTGGTCGTATTTAAACTGCTATAAATAACTTTTGCCATATAATATGTGAAATATATCTCGAATGTATCACTAGTGAATGACATCAAGCCACCTTGAGCCACAAACAACATTCCTGTCACAAAGAAACCGCAATCAGTTTTTGGCAAAGTGACTTTTAAAAACTTTATTTATCCAGATAAAAAGTTGACATAAAAAATCTCTAAGAGTAATCTTGCCAAGAAGAAGAAATTGCAATAAATATAACAATAGTTCTGTAAACATATTTTACGTGGTCAAAAAGGACCGGATTGGTTATAATGTATAGGTGCAATAAGACACAGTCATAAAGATGCTTGAAAAACAGGTGATTTTTAAATTGCATATATAGACCTTTTGTAAATCCTGCTCAATGAGGTCTGTTTACAAATACAAGTAATTTTAAGTAAAGATATTACACATAAAAATCACACTGGGAATCAGTTCTTAGCACTAATGAGGCTTCCGTGTGCTGTTGTCAAAACTGATCTCACACAGATTATCTCAGGCGATCCAGGAGTGCGCATTTGACTCGTGTGATTCTGGGTTCCCACATTAAAACTAGCAACCTTAGAAGAGAGATCCCGGAAACCTTCCTTATCTAGGCGATCGAGCATGACCAAGACTTATAATGGAGAGCAGTTCAGAGTCAGAAAGATAATAATGTAGTTCATTTTTATCGTGTTTGCGCTGACTCGCTCAGTTTACCTGTTGCAAAACCCGTTTTTAAAGTGATACATGAGTTCGAAAAAATATGACATTTATTCTCAGTTGTTTTTGTATAAAAACACTATAAGAATGAAGAATATTAACTATAATAAATAATAACTGTGACTGGTTCAGATTCATGGCTTAAATGGAAAAACGGTTTAAAATTTCATTTCTAAACTTTGATACATTGATATATTTATCTAAGTAGAATAAAAAGTTGTGCTTTTTTTGATCACCATTTTTTACTGAAACCCACTGATAACCAACCTCGTTACAGGGCTGGTTGTCACAGAGTGTCGTTGATGCTTCATTAGTTTTTGTTCGATTCATGACTCATTATTGAAAGTAATCCAAACATCAGCAAGAGCAAAAAGTGTACCAACCAACCCCGGATTGCCCTAATTCAGAATTTGCGTCTAGACACAGAAAAGTATAACTGAATATTAAAGCGTTTATTCT
The DNA here is from genome assembly GCF_018398535.1 of Haplochromis burtoni. Taxonomy (NCBI): domain Eukaryota; kingdom Metazoa; phylum Chordata; class Actinopteri; order Cichliformes; family Cichlidae; genus Haplochromis; species Haplochromis burtoni. Next base: position 575,596 of record NW_024582423.1, read on the forward strand.
TCATAATCGATTCATCAGAAATTTTTTGAACAACGGAAAATTACAATACGACCCCACACCAACTATACAATATACATTTGATACTGAAATGTCTCAGTGGTTCAGTCCCTTTATCACCAGCCTCTTATACCCTGTAGAGAGGCCTGAAACGGCCCGTGGCCGAAGTGCGTCTCGGTGTTTCCTGCTAAATCATTTAGCTTGCTGTTGGACATCTGTGCCGCAGAAGGTGACGCGCTGTGATAACTGCAGCCGTACATGCTGCTGTTTCCGTATCCAAGCGCGGGGTTATAATGTCCAAGTGTTACATTGTAAGGCGCTGAATGGGAACCGGCACCGCACAGCTTCCCGTCCCGCACCAGCACGGGAACCACGACCCTCCTGGGTGCAGGCAGATAACCCGCCAGCTCCAGAGATTTGTCCTGCCTCTGACGTTTACATTTGTACCTGCGGTTCTGGAACCAGATTTTCACCTGGGTGGAAGTGAGCTGGAGCACGTGGGCCAGGTGCTCTCTCTCCGGGGCGGACAGGTAGCGCTGCTGTCTGAAACGCCTCTCTAGTTCGGACACTTGAGACTGGGAGAAGAGGACCCGGGGCTTCCTGCGCACGCTGGGCCTCTGGGGGGGTTTGTCACAATCAGATGGACTGTCGAACCCGCTCATCTCTGCACCACAAAACAAAAACACAGTCACATTCTGACACCATGACCTGTTTACTGCCTAAAATTTGCCAAATCATTTGCAATTGTTCGAAATGTGCAACACTTTTAAGACTAAAGCTTAAATAAAGTGGAAAGTTGTAGTAAAAAAACCCCAACTAATTTGATTGTTTCTGAGAGTTTAAAGGCAAAATTGACAAAACTACAAACATTGACAACATTAAAAAATTTTGTTTAGCTCACATTTTGATCTTGAAGTCTGCAGTTTGCAGAAAATTGTCAGAATTTTTTTAATTTATTAATTTAGGTGGGGATTACTTTAGGGAAACATTTCTCACTGGTTCAGTGAGATTCTTGTGGTCTGTTTAGGTTATCAGACTAAGATCTAAAGGGAAAATGAAACTGTTTCTTTCGGGCCCCGTCTCATTAACGCGTCCTGTATCGTGTTTTTGTGGAGCTGCCTAAATCCACAACCAGCGGCTCCTGAATTGAATCTTACTTTGTTGTCCATCGTGTCACCTCACCTTGCTCGTGTATCTCCTCTTCTGCTCCCAGGTTGTGAGTATCGAGTTTGTCAAGTATCTCCGAGGCGCGCGGCTCCGAGTGGCATTCATAAAAGTCTCTGTTCTGGGGCGCAGCGTGCACGTGCTGATGATGCAAGGGCACAACCTGGTCAGCCGTTAGAAAATCATGCTCATAGTCGTGGTGCTCCATCCTCAAGATATCCTTCACGGAAAAAGGTGTCGAGGTCGTCAAACTGGGATGCATGCCTTCCATTTCAGTGCTTAGATTTGATCCTCGATGAGCTCGAGCTGCTGCTGATGCTGATGAAGCCAGAGAGGTGTGTTAACTGACTGGCGAGTGAGGGCCTGATTTGAATCATTCAATGGTCCAAGCTAATGAGCAAGGTAGATAGTCAACATTATCCCCTATTTGACCAAATGACCAACACCCACAGTCTGCTCACACTACCCTGAAGCCCCAGCTTTCCTTCTCACCTTACAGAGACACCTTTCATCATGTCCGCCCTTCTCTCCCTGCGAAACAAAGGTGCAATTCCCGAGTTTAATTAAGAAATTAGACTTTTGGTGAGCGCATGTATCAGTAAGCACACGGCCTACCGCAAAACTTCTGGAGATGCGGAAAGTATGCGCTAATTAGTTCATTGTGCACAAAATAAAGTGATTGCCGATGTTTCTATGCGGGTTTTTATGACTAATATCTTTGTTCAAGCTGGAAATGAGGCTCCAGTAAACGTGGTTTACGAAAGGCTTATATATAAAATAAAAAAATGAGCTGTTTTGCTAGTATCTCTCTGTTTCTGTGTTATATATGACAATCAACATGGTCTTTTTTGCCCAGTTAAAATATCTTTATTGTTAGGATCTTTCCAGAAATGTTTGAAAATGTCTCTGTTTGAGACATGATTGACAGAACATATACCTGCAAATGATTTGTAGCAGTTTAAATACCTGCAATCGCTTTTTTGTTTTTTGTTTATATAGATAGATAGATAGATAGATAGATAGATAGATAGATAGATAGATAGATAGATAGATAGATAGATAGATAGATAGATAGATAGATAGATAGATA
>NW_024582423.1:577866-604491 GCF_018398535.1 Haplochromis burtoni
TAGATAGATAGATAGATAGATAGATAGATAGATAGATAGATAGATAGATAGATAGATAGATAGATAGATAGATAGATAGATAGATAGATAGATAGTATATAATAGCCAATCAAGGGAAAGCATCGCAGCCTTATTACTCTGTTTTAAAATGGGAGGCACTTATTCAGAGTCTCGCCAGTCCTCGTTCTTTGTGAGCTGAGCCGCTTAATCAGCGTGCAGGTCCTCGGGGGTTGAGTGATGTCGGGTGATGTTGACCAGCTTTACCGTCAACATTGTTTTCAAGCCATGTTATTAGTGTTCTCAGGCCACAACAAACAGTAACATTACACCTGATGTTGTGGAAGTGGAGAGGCAGCGGCGCCAGCCTGCAATGCTTGACTGAAGGCTGAGACGTGCTTCCACAGACACAGGAACACGGATAGACACGGCCTGTCCACTGCCACAGATATATAGCCTAGAGGGCATTTGCGGGGATGGGTGCTTTTGAGAGTATTTAGAGGGCTCTTTAATATTATAGAACAAGTGGGGTTCTAACAGACGAACATGTTCAATTGTAAAGCACAAATACAGAGAACTCGATGGTCTTCAGGGCTTGCCATACCAGGGTGCTGTGTGCCGCGAGTTAAAACAAAGATAACTCTGCCTTCCTGGTCAGGACCCTGACAAAGGTATTTTTATCCTCAATGAGACCTTTACCTGGATGAATAGAGGACTGTGTTTTGTGCAAGTTAAGAGCTAATTCATTTTGAAGTGTGTCCGCCAGTTTTAAAACCACCCTTAAAATATTTTCTCTTAAACAAGTGCTAAAAGCTCCTGAGAAGTTATTAGATTACTTACTTAGACTTATGTGGTACTAACATTTGTTCAGAACCTGATAGTTTTTTTTAGTTCGATGGTTTTCATGAGTAAAAGAAACCAGGAAAATATAGCAAAATGAAAAGTAACACAATTAATAAAACGGCAGCAAAACACCCACAGTCCAGAGGAAAGTCGTGAGTCAGTGAGCCACAGTGGGGCGCTGATCTGTGACAGTTTTTTAAGTTTTTAAAGGGCTTTCTTCAACAGAAGGAACACCTCACGTGCGCTCCTGCGCAGTTTCCTCTGGCCCAGATTTGCACAACAGAAATGAATGTATACTTTCTAAAAGTCAATATGCCAACATGTTTGAGCTTTGAGCTAACAGATTAGGAGTTAACTCATTCTGACTTACTTATTAGGCATGTCTGGTATAAAATCGTCCAGATCCAGTAAAATAAGTCAGCTAATCAATAGAGAAAAGAATTCAAATAGTTTTATGTAACGCAATAAAATCGCAGCTTAAGCCACATTGAATCATTAATTAATTTAATCCTAAAGAGACTCACTTATGTCAGATGTTTGAATAATGAACGTGAATTATTCTGTCCTGTGTGGAAGTTTAATTCATTCACAGACCTTATTGACTACCTGCAGTGCAAAAGTTAATATTCATAGATTTTTACTCCATCATTGTGCAGCATGTGTACAGTGGGGCATTAAAAGATGTAATAAAGGTGTAGTAAACAAGACAAAACAAAATAAGCGATATATCTTGTTTTACACAGAAGATGTGTCAGTGATCATCATGCCACGGAGATTTGCTGCTTGCCTTGTTTTATGTCATACTTGTTGGATTTGTTCTTTCAGTAAGAAATGTGTTGTTTTTGTTTCTTCAGAAAAGGTAAGAAGAACTTTTAAAATGTGCTCAGCTTCAGGTGATATTCTGACAAACAAGCTGACAAACCAAGAAACCTGAACTTCAAAAGCAGAGAGGGGCAAAATCTCAATGTCAACTTTCAATTGTTTAACACCTTGGGTATTTCAGGGTGTCCAGTTTGATGAGTAAATTACTGCTGCAGTTTTCTCCAGAGGCTTGAAGCAATGCTCTCCCTGGGTTTCTGTGACTGCTCGTGTTTAAAATCAAAGCCTTTCTCATTGCTTCCACCACATGTCCTCTAACTGTAATATAAGAAGGTAGCTCAGTACAGTTTACCACAAATACCCCTAATTCATCATACAGCAAAATAGGAGGTTGATAGCAGCTGAAAGAAGAGATGGGGTCTCCTTACACTGAGTGAAACTGAAACCAGCCTTGCATTGATGTTTCCATTCAGGAATGAAGGAGTCTTTCAGGCAGAGTCTATGTAAACTCATACAGTAGTTACAAGATATAAGATCATTTTTGTACACTGAGGGTCACTCAGAAAATTGCTGACATTGAAAAAGGCTATCCGAGGCACCAGGGTGCGCTAGTTGCTTGAAATGACTACACACAGCCTGACTGCCACCACCACAGTTTCTCTGTGCTTGAAAAGTCCAACAACCAGAGCAACATTACTGACGATAATATGTGGTTAATTTTCTGGGACATGCAAATAACATTTACGTTTGCAGCAACTCTGAGTGCAAAAAATTGTCTCACTGTTCTGATTATACGCAACTGGAGATGTGAGTACTTGCTGTACTTTCACAAAGAGGGGATTTGGATAATATACTTGTAGTAGTCAGCTTTGGAAACTTTATTATAATTGCCGATCATATCCGGTATCTATTTTTGGGATTAACAGAATTTAGATGAATTTCGATTAAAGATAAAATTTGAGCAAACTTTTCTAGGCTATGCATTGAGTGTTCGGACATGCAGTCGTCTTCTTGAGGAGTGGTACTCAAACTCAAACTGGTACCAGGAAAGAAAAATCTGGAGGGGGGGGAAATACTGATGCCACTCAAGATCTTTATTTCACCAAAGATCACCTTGGGTAGTTTATTAACTGTTAACTAATTTCTCTAGAAATTGTGGTGGAATTGTTGCTACAGCCAGACATTGTCTCTTGTATGTTTTTACTGTCTCTCCTACTGAAAAAGTTACCGCCAGATACACAGAATCAACTTTTTGAGGCTGGACCTGAATGTTGCTTGCTATTAAAGGTTGAATGTTTGGAAAAAACAAAAAACAAAAACAAAACAAAAAACCCACAGCAGACCTAGCACAATAAAGCACTGAAAATAAGTAAATATTATATGCTTTATTTTTGAAAATATGGTATATACGATATCCATTAAGTAATTGGGAACTACTACAGAGAAAAAGAAAGAGTTTAAATAATTCTGTTCAATTCCTAAAATTATTCCAGGGCTTTTATTTTGAAAAAAAAAGAGAGACTGTGGTCAGCAGAAAAATTTCCTGTATGAAACTGAGCAATCTTATTTAGAAAATCTGAGACACCTGTTGCCTCCTGTCGGTCACCGTAAACTGGGATTTTAAATGTGGAGAGGAGGGGTGGGGGGTGCTGTGATTTCAAGGTTACCACGGAGAAACATCCACTATTTGCCAGTTACTGCATTTTATATGTTGAACAGCTGAAATAAGCCGAAACTCATAGATGTATTCAAGTCACTGGTTAAAGATCAATGGATAGGTGGAATGAACTACAAAAGATAAGATAAGATAACTCTTTATTGTCCTTGCACAGTCATACCTAGTACAACAGTACAACGAAATTGGAAACTGTCCCACGTCTGCACTGCGCACAACTAAACACAACTAAACACAACACAGTAACTTAACTTAACGCAACCTCAGCAGCCTGAATCTCCTGCCAGACGGCAGCAGCTTCAACACCCGGTGTCCTGGGTGTGTGCAGTCTTGTAGGATGCTGCGTGCCCTCTTAAGACAGCGAGTGCTGTACAGGTCCTTCAGGGAGGGAAGAGGATGTTTTTTGGGCCACATTAATGACCCTCTGGAGTGCCTTTTTGTGTGCCATGGTGCAGCTGGAGAACCATACACAAATGCAGTCAGCACACTTTCAATGGAGCAACGGTAGAAGACAATCAGCAGCTCCCTCGTCAGGTCCATGTTACTGAGGATTCTCAGAAAATAGAGACGCTCCATTGGAGGTCTGTGTCCATGTGCACACCCAGGAACCTGAAACTGGACACCCTTTCCACAGACTCCCTGTTGATGCTGACGGGCTGCACTTCAGACTTCCTCCTTCTGAAGTCGACTAGCAGCTCTTCTGTCTTTGTGGTATTGAGGTCCAAGTTGTTGTCTGCTCACTAATCCGACAGCCTCTGAATCTCAGCTCTGTATGCCGTCTCGTCTCCCCCAGAGATGAGCCCCATCACAGTGGTATTATCTGCAAACTTAATGACTGCGTTGTCGGGGTGGGTACTCACACAGTCATGTGTGTGCAGAGTGTACAGCAGGGGACTTAGTACACAGCCTTGTGGAGAGCCAGTGTTAAGGTTGAGGGCTGAGGAAAGACGAGGCCCCACTCTGACTGCCTGGACACGGTCTGAGAGAAAGTCTCTTATCCAGCGGCAGGTGGTAGAAGGAAGTCCAATATCTAGCAACACGCATTTATTGTTAATATAAATGTGATTACATTTGGCTCAGTGTGTCCAGTTACAGGTTTTTCTTTATATATATTCATAATGAAGGCCATCAGGATTTTAATAAATACATTTTATTTTATTACTTCTGATCATGAAAAAATTCTAATTAGTTTTTAAATTGTGGTTTCATTTAGTCAATTTTTTTGTTGATCACATTCTTCAGAAATAGCCAAAAAGCCATAGACAGCTAGGTCTCATAAGCAGTGCTTATGTATGTAATCAGTTTCTCCCTAAGATGGTGTATTAATTCAGCTTCACTAAACAGCACGCTTAATGAGACTGAGACTCTCATTAAGAGCCCAACACATAGAATACATAGAAATGTATGTCCAGTGCAGCCTTTTTTATCTACAGTTTGGTCTGTTTAGCCCTGTACTAATGACAAAAAAAAAGTTATTAGCCTTAACATTTACTTAACCCTTGTGTTGTCCTTGGGACATTTTTGATAGCAAAAGAAATCTTTTGCTATCAAAGTTATTCAGTACTATGCTAATACGTAATTTGATGCTCTACATTCAATTTAATTCAATTTTATTTATACAGCGCCAAATCACAACAACAGTTGCATCAAGGTGTTTTATATTGTAAGGTAGACCCTACAATAATACATACACCTACAATAATATGCTCACAAGCCTCCATTGCACTGGAGGCTTTACCATGTTGTGGAAAGGAATGACCAGTAGAACAATGCACATATTGTCCTCTAGTATAATGAGGAGGAATAATCAATGTTCAGGAAGATCCAGGGTTAGAAGATAAAGAGAATATTGCCAATATTTAGATCATATGCTACCCTTTCTCTGAAAAAGCACATCAGCCACCTGCAGAAGTGGAAGAAAGCTATGAAGTGAAGGAAAGTGATGAAGAATCTGAACAATGTTCAAGTAAGTTCTCAGGCATCCAGGACATGGTAGTCTGAGGAGCTTGGAAAGAAAGGGACTGGGCTTCTTGAAGTTTCTTGAATTTTCAGAATGTGAAACTGAAATAGAAGATGTGTCAGAGGACTACACATCTTCCATTTCAATTATGATGAAGATCAAGCAAGAAAGAGGAGTCAGCTGAGACAGAGGAATATTTGCAGTAATGTGAGGAAACATTGATCTGGTCTTCTAACCTTCCCAGTGACAGACGATGCATGACTTTCTCGTGCGTCACAGAGAAAGACAATCTACCATGGTCTAAGCACATATGCCAGGTCCCATACTCTTTAAGTGGCTTTTCTACTGGAGTACTGAAAGCATTATACACAATGTATTATGTTTGTATTATGCGTTTTAATTTTCACATGCCCATGGATGCATCAGAGACCAAGTTGGGGTTCAGTAACTTGCCCAAGGACATCTTGGTAACAACTCCAGACTAGAGCACACAGAGATTGAACCAACATCCAGTTAGTAGATGACCTGCTCTACAGCCGACGCAATGACAAACAAGGAGGGACAACAAGTGAGGAAGAAAAATGGATCGAATGCAGCTGTAGGCATGTGTGGGTATGTTGATTCTTACTGCCGTGCATCCAGTAAAGTCGCCACGGCCAGTTTATGACATCCTGAGTCTGGTAGGGAAGTTTTCATGCTACCATGACTGACACAAGATTAATCATAGAATCGCAAAAAGCATATCATTTCATGATAAAGACACAATAGATGATCATCATTCATGACACAATTATTGAGGTGTATGGGACAATGGGTGTTTTTCCTGCTGTTGATGTAAGATCCAGGTACTGATGTGACTGTGTATGAGCACCACGTCCCCTTCAGAGGACTCTGTCCATTCCAACAGAACATCCCAAGTAAACCGGGGAACTATGAGATAAAAACATGGGCAGTATGAGATGCCAGGTCGAGCTGTGCATGGACATGCTAGTGTACGATGGCAAACCGTCTGGCCTGCAGTCAGGACACGAGTTGTCCCTAACATTGCAGGTTTCCAAAAGAAAACAATCACCTGTAACAACTTGTTTACTTCATGTGCCCTTGGCCTGCAACTGCAACTGTGTCAAATATGGACACCCCTTCGTTCTGATGAAAGTTTGCCTTCACTAAGACCCATGCCCTAGTGTACCTACCATACCAAAATATAGAAAAATGTCATGTAATGAGTTGGAATAAAGATGAATAAAACCTTGAAAAACAGAGAAACAAGGTCCGGTGCCCCTAAATTGTAAAATGAAGGGTAAATTTGTGGTAATGTGTTAAGGTGTAACACTGAATTGATTGACAATTTCTATTTTATACTTTAAAAAACACTCAAATGAAGTGAGGACATTTTTGTCCCCTGAGGACCACAGGTTTATGGAAATCGGGGGGACATTATGAGGGTTAACCCGTGACACCCCCTACTGAAGGTGCTTCTTTTAGGGATATACAGAACACTGTGGGTGTAAATCAGAAGCCCAACATGGAGGAGGACACCAAGACTAAAATATACTACTGTAGTTATACATTCAGTGGCTCCTTTTAACCCTCTTCTTCAACCAGATACCAATATTATAGAGAACTGGAAGACCTTCAAACCAGGAAGAAGGCAATATATATGTGTGTGTGTGTGTGTGTGTGTGTGTGTGTGTGTGTGTGTGTGTGTGTGTGTGTGTCCACCCGTCAATGGCCATAGGTGAGTCTGAAAATGTAGATCGACCAGTAAATCGAGAGCTTCACTCTCACACTCATCTCTCTCTACATCACATCAGCGTCACCATCACTCGAGACATAGCTCAAATCCATCTGTCAATCTCCTGTTCCACTCGCCCCTCATTCATGACAAAGATCCTGAGATACACTTTCCTCGCCCGCATCAGCTTGGCAGTTGTCAGTTGCTTGCACCTCTGTCTGTTAAGCAGCAGTTAGTGATGGCATTCTGCGTTTTACTGGAACAAGTCAATGTGTCTCTGAATCCGCTTATGGCTCCTCTCACAATATGGCTTATAAAATCCAAAGTATTTTTAGTTTAGTTTTGTTAAAAATATTTTCAAAAGAAGGATTTAAAAGGAAAATCCTTGATCGAATTATACTCCATGAGGCAGTTATTGCATTCCTGTCACTCAAATGCCTACAGATGAAAAGATGTACACCTCTTTAAGGAATGCATTATTTGAAAGGAGACACATTTTTCTGCAACTTGGTCGTAGGCGATAACAGCCATAGACTGAAAACTGGGCTCACAGTCAGGCGGAAGAGAATTTCCTCCTCAGTTAACTGAGCAACTGTAGCACCGCACAGTTTATACCAGATGTAACAGCAATCCAACAAACCTGCTAATGAGTAATTAAAACTTTGAGAATTAGTGTGGAGGATCTTGTCAGTTATTACAACAATATCCATGCACTCTTGAAAACAATTCACATAAAAAGTAATTTTTGAAAACTAAGAAAACTCACGTTTCAGTTACTTTTACTGTTATTAATAATAAGTTATTCACTTTCCAACATCTGAATCAGCTTCCATCTCTTCTGATAGATTTGATCAGATAAATGGGAATCCAAATGCTTCACGAACTAACTTCCTCTCTACATTATCCCCGTAAAGCCTGAACCTTGAAATAGCTGCCAGAAAATTTCCCTAAACTGGAGTGTTTATTGAATCGTCTGACAAATTTTAGAAAAACAAAGGAAGGTGCATTTGTTTTTAATTTGTTTCATATTTGCTACATACAGCATTTTTTGTGCAATTTATTGCTCACTGCAAACTGTTAGGGGTTTAAAAAAATCCCACTGACAATACAGAAGTCTCAAAAACTCAAATACGATACACTTGGTGTTATACGGTTAAGACTGACTTAAATTCACCGTCACATTCCCAGTAGGCTGGTAGTGATAAAGACTGTGTTTTTATCATCATTTTAAATCCATTACAGGTAGAAAAACAGTCAATCCTTTGAATTAACCACAGCAAAGCTGGAGTCAGCTCAAACTTTGTGTCCTGAATGGAGAAAGAAATCTGTGAGACCTGCTTATGTCCACTAGATGTCTCTGCCACTCTGTATTCATTTCAGACATGCTTTTGTCCACACTCTGCGATCAATAAACAAGAGTACATGACTCTTGCTGTCAATCTCTTGAATCCACATGTCATGTTCAGTTCACATTTCATATGCAAAACTGCAGTAAACGTATTGTGTCTACAACACCAAGATCATCTCAGAATGAAGTAGTAGCAGCAGTGTGTTAATGTTAATCTCATCTTGTTAGCTATCCTGTTAGTCTCCAGCATCAAGAAAAATCATACAATATCTAATGGTGGCTTCAGCCATACCAGCCTGCGTTTTCCAGTGTTCGTCATTCAGCTGGAGAGCTGTTAAAATAGCCAGGCCCTTCAAGAGAAAGCAAGATTAAAGAGTGTTCAAGAGCATTTCAGCTGCACTCATGGATATGATGCTCAGTTGGCCCCGTCACTTTGATTGGCTGAGGCAAAGATGGGTGCACAAATCTACCCATCTACCTGCGTTTTCTGTGCAACTGAGTAAATGTTTAGTTTTTTGCAATCAGCACAGTCACAACTATAAGCTGCACTCGATTCTAAGACAAATCCTTTGAGAGAGACGCTTTGGCACAAATGGAAAACGCTCCGTTTCATCTCTTTCCCCTGCCACTCCAGCTCTTTCTTGAGTAAAAAAATTTGATCTCATTTTCTTTCCCGTCCTTGGGTATTTCCCCACAGAAATGAAGGGATAGTGATTGCTGGGTAAGATTGGAGTGGATCTAATCTTCCACTGCTCTCAGTCATACTCCATTTCACTGCACATCTAATTTGTCACACTGCTGATGAATATGCCACAAGTTTCATGGGAAAGAGAAGAACATAATGAATATAAAACACACTGGGAGAGAGGAGAAGTAATTGCCGTACCGCACAAACCACAGTGCATTGTTCATTTGTCCCATCAAATTGCTGACACTTTGCATGCACTGTGGATACATTGCTTTGCTCCCTCAGAATTCAATCAAGAGGTTAAAACAATGACAAACAATGGTGGGTCTGTTGCATGCCTGCAGGCTGGTATCAGAGGCTCTGTGGTCTTTTATGCCTTCAGGATCATTCTCCCCATGCAGCGCTATAGGGAATGCACGCATTTATGGCTTATATTCATGCGATGCTGTGATATTTGATGTTCTTTACGGACGTGCATGTACTGTAAAGCTGAAAGGATTTTGCAATGTAGCGCTGTTTCACAACTGCTTTTCAAAAGGAGCCACATTGAGGTAAAATAAACACAAGCAGATGGTATGAATTGCATCTGCATAATGATATTCTAATTTCGTCATTATTCATTATTATTCTGGTTGGGATTGTCAGGATGGTGATACACTCGGCAGCAGTCCAAGCAACAGGCAACGAAGTGAATAGGCAGGGTCAAAAATCTGTTCAAATGTTTCCTGGCAACAAGATGTTCCTGTGTGTTGAAAGCAGTAATTCCATCCAAATTGCCTTCAAAAGTTGCCCACTATATATAACTGCAGCTGTGTAGACAGACTGTGAGACGCAGACCATATGGAAGAATTCATTTATGTTGCGTTCCTGTCCATCATGCTTGCATTAGAGCCACTGATTGAGTTGAGATTGGATGTCTCTTTCAAGCAGATAATAGAATCTGTGTGCAGAGCTGCTGCATCACCTATCCACGAGACTGGAGAGCGGTTGATGAGAAAGCCCTTCAGGACTCTTCTCTAAATAGGCATGAAATTATATCTCCCTCTGACTGAGATTAGCGTCCATGGAGCCTCTTACGTTCTGCCCCCTCTTTTCCTCAGGCTCTTAAACCAAACAGTGCAGTTTCAGCTTGTTTGTGCTGAAGTTTAAGAAAGTTCATTTTCATCAGGAGGTGCTCGCTCCGTCCTTCAGCTTCCTTCACGGGTCCTGCGGGATTTGTCACACATACTGAGGGTGTTTGGTAAAGCAATTACTTTGCAAGTCAGCCGGATTCTCTTGTGATCCTTTTACAGTCATAAAGACTGCGCAGGCAAAGACAGATCATAGATGTGAAGTCACTGAAAAGTAATATCACAGGCTACCACAGTGATTAATACGAAAGTCTGATATCACCAAATGGGACATGATGCTTCGTTATATTCTCTGGCACTAGTAATCACAACCACTGCGTGTGCCAGGTTACTTGTGTTTAAAAGATCATCTTTAATAGTGTAACCTTTATAGATGAGGCCTGGTTAGGCAGTGGCAGAAAGCCATATTAGATTACCTCTTCATCTCTTATACAAACACAAATAAAGCAAAGCTGGTGTGCCCGACAGGCGGCCTGTGTTCATTTATTTAGACTCACTCTTGTGACAATGCACCTTTCTCAATGGTGGCATATCATAGTGATGTTCAAGAGGTGCTTTAAAGATAAAGTTAACTAGGCCTCCCACATGCCAAGCTTTACAGTTTTATTACATAATGTTCATTCATATAACCGATGTTTGAGAAAGTCATCTCTATGACAGCAAATGGAAAACGTTTTACATCTAGACGGTGAATGTAGTGGTGAGCATTTAGCAGCTAAAGTGCTACAGTTGGACTGAAAAGCAGAGCTAAAAGGAAAAGGTATGGTAGTCAGAAAATAAGGTTCAATTTTTGCCGTTCCCGCTGCCTTGCTGCTCACCTATAATCTGTCTTGACTCTAACCTGCTGCCACTGCTGCAGTTCATTTTGCAGTTCACTGCATTTCACCCCCTCATCCACTTGCACCGTAGGATCCACAATCTGACATAATCCTGCAAAGCCCCTTATTTTCGCATTGGTGTGAAGATCAAAATCTATACATGCCATTGCTTTATGTGCATTTATAACACAGTGCTGATCGTAGTTTCGTGATAAAGGTTGTAGCTGCACACTCTGACTGCACTGCACCATCGCAAAGCTGGAGTGTGCAGTGAACTTAATATCATTTTAAGTGTCTTTCCAGTGTGCGGTGCAATGGGCAACACTGTTTACGGTCTAATAAAAAGCATTGTAATGAGAAGGATCAGCAAAAGTGTTGCAGAAAAGAACACCCAGCACAACACTGACACTTTGGATTGGATAATTGGGAGGTCGTCGTAGTTTAAAATCTTTTATAGTCTGAACATAAATGCATCTCAAAGCTTATGTAATGAGAAAATTCTCTCCTCAGTTTCCATCATTAAACTGCACATGTTGCAGTTTGCCGGTAGATAAAATGAAGGCGTCAAGTTTGTGAATATTTTTAGGCAAGCTGGTGGGGAAAAAAATGCGAGCCTAAGGGACTTTAAATCAGCATATTATAAAAGATCGGAACGAGTGAAAGAAGAGCAAAGCAACATATTGCATACCATATGCCAGATATGATAAATATTTTATTTCTGATCAGCAAAAGACAGACAACTGATGCATTTGTATCTTTCATGACTTTTCAGTACAGAGGAAAAACCCAACCATATACACAGTATGGGCATATATGTATATGGGTATATTTTAAAGTGCAAGTGATTCACAAGGGTCAATCATGCGTTACATAGCATCTGTATCAGGAACTTCAGTAATTCCCTAAATTAGCAATACCTTTTTGAATCTGATATTAAAATAAGTGTCGTATATATATATATATAACAAACACCCAGCACGCCCCTGCGGGCGGTTTATCCTTCAAGCTCGGGTCCTCTACCAGAGGCCTGGGAGCTTGAGGGTCCTGCGCAGTATCTTAGCTGTTCCCAGGACTGCGCTCTTCTGGACAGAGATCTCCGATGTATTCCATCTGCTGGACAGCCACCGCAAAAAGGGATCTGATGGAAATCTTGCCCATACGCCTCGCATATAAATTATAATGAAAGTATTTTATAATTATAGCTAAGGGATAGATTGCTTAATGGTTGCTGATCAGTATATTTGAACATAATGCTAATTAATTAGGTGATATATATAGTATATCTATACATAAATCATATTAAGTTAGTAATAACTTAGTGATATACATATCATAATCATTATGAAAACTAAAGTAGTAATAAAGTAAAGAATATATGAACATATACTACATACACACAAAATAAACTTTACTAGTCACTGAAGCATTTCGATTTCATTTAAGCACAACAACATTTATTTATGCATTTCAAGTCTTGAGAGGAAAGAGTACCACGAAGTGCCAGAGGTCAGGGAGATTTTCGTCTCTAGCATTGACAGAAACAGTTTCACAAAACTCACCATGGGTCAATTGAACAATATTCCAGTACCACCTTAAGCGCCCTATACCTGAATTCAAATCTGAAACAGTAAGAAAATAAAAGCTTTTCTTCTCTTTTTTGTTGTTGTTGTTTGTTTTTTCCCCAAATAACCTTCACGGGTCATCTATCTCGGTCCTGTCCTTGTCGAACGAGACATTCAGTATACAGGTACATTCTCTAAAATTACCAATACATTTTACTTGGTGAGGAAACAGTCAATTTGCCCGTGCCAAATATATTTGACATGGAAAATGTTCATAGGAGATAAATATGAAGACATGGATAGACATTAATGTGTGTTTAAATGCAAATATGGACCGATGCTGAGCTCACTGCACGTTGACAGATCAGAGCGGCCAGAGTGGAGGGGCATCCAGACAGCATCGATCAGGCTAGTAACAGTTTAGCAGCAGCTGTTGGGTTTTGGATTTACCCATAGACAACAAAGATATAGACATATGTATCAATAGCACATGAAGAAGCCCTGACCCTTCAGGATGCAAAATATTCCTACTTATCTCCATTCGCTGCGTAAATAAAATATGTCTCAGTTGCACATGTACTGAATGTTTCAATGCCCTTTATAGTGGTTAAGATGCAAAGTGCATATTTAACAGAAAATATAAGCTAGGATATACTACAGTGTGACTATAGCTCTTAACTTCCTAAGAGATTCCTTCAGAACAGCTGTCCGTTTGCACCACACGACACAAAAGAAACGATTCACAGAACAAAACAAATGCGAGTGTAAAATAAAATCTGAAAGAAGTAAAACACAGAACCATAAAGCATTATAGAGGAGCATCGCCTTCACACTGTGAGTGCAGTATGAGAGCACACATGCTGCTGCTTGATTCACACAGCATCAGCTGGCACTGAATGAAATAAAGGTCAATTTCTGTGTTGCTGTGAATCCTTTGTGTGTGACTATTGCATAGTTTGGAATTTTAACATAGCTATTAAATTGACACTGAAAAATAAAACATCTCTTTTTCTGGTCTGAGCGTCACTCGGTTCACTAGTAATCCTCTGCATTTTTTTTTAAACAGGACTGGGTCCAGCTCATTTTCTATTGACTGAAGTCAAACGTAAGGCAATTACTTCTCACGACTTGGGAGTAAAAGAATTTCAAGACGACCGAATTGCGAGGTTTAAGATTAAAAATGGGATAGTTGCTAAATAAACCTGTATAGTAGTGAACTCAACCCATTCTTAGTTCAAACTTCAAACCTCCATACTGCATTTTCAATGTGCACAAATATTTACTCACTTACTCAACATACTTTTATTCTCTAAACTAAGCCATGGATTATCCTATTGAAGTTCCACCATCTATCTATAAAAGCAAACACCAGCATCAAGACCCTTCTTAGTGACTGTGGCTCTATGATCGTGCACTGGTTTGGGATGATTGTCTTGGTCTCTCAAAGCTGTGAAATTTCTTTTTGAAAGATAATCACTTAACGGATGCACGACTGCTTGGCTACAGCCTAAAGCATGAGCGTCCAAAGTAACCCAAAATCATTACGCTATTACACAAACGCTGCCTATGTTTATATTTCGCCTTGCTACCCATCGAATCATTAACTCTAGCTAAATACAAGGCCAGTCTTAGCAAAAATAGATCAAAATTTTTGCTGTGAGAGATGTGGCGCAACCTAAATCAAAGGTTATGTCTCGGATTATGTGTCATATATTTGTTAAATTTATGCCTCACCTTCATTCCGCGCAAAGAAAAGCACTGCAAGCAAGTGTAGAACCATCGAGAAGCTTCCCTAACAGGCCCCCCGGTGCTGATGTTTGTTTTACCTGGTTTAGATTCAATAACGTGCACGACTCCCCAGCACCACACGTGAGCATCTAGCAGCTGCACCGACAACCAGAAACTGTGTCAAAAAACTAAGCTAATGTTTTGCTGTGGTCCCGTGTAACCTCCGCGAAGTAGATCACCTGACCTGAATGACCAACCTTGTTCCCCTATGGCCAGCACAGAGTCATGACATGGGTCCCATTCAGTCACCAGAGTGTCAGCTCACTTTTTTTTGGCATAGAGCTCATGTTCAAATAGGAGCCATGACTGAACTGCTCTTTAAATCTGTAAATTAGTTAAAACTACAATAATGCATTAAAATAAAAAAAACATTAAATAATATAGTAGGAAAATAAATATCATTCCAACAAGGCTTTTGTTTTTCTCTTTAAATAGTCATTCTCCATCTTGACCTGGAAGCCAGTGTGCATGTCACATGATTCACCTCAGAGAGTGATGCTCATCAGTCCGAGAAGACACTCTGCTCTCAGTCTCAGCGGTGAACGTGCTAATCAGCTACTGCGCGCACACACGACTGCTTCGCACTCAGTTAAGAACATGGACACAGATCTCACTAAGCATGGTCCCATACTAGATATACTATAGAGCTCAACAGTCTTATGCATTGCAAGTGTCTGGATACAAGATATGCTAAAAGGACTTCTTCTGATAGACTTGGCCATGACCTGAACAATCCTTACATGCAGGATAATGATTTAAAACACATGACCATGGCTACATCTGCCATCAGAAATAATTTTTAAAAAAAAATCTATAAGTGCTATAGCTATACGCAATTTTGGTATTTCATGAATAGCATTCAGGGCAGTTTGAAGTTTTTTGGTCAGTTTAAGGTAACCTCTCAAAGGTTAGCATGAAACCTCTACAGACCTCACTCCATTATGAGCGCTCTCTTTTAGAGGGCTAGCTATGGCTGTCTCTGGTAACTTAGTATACAGTACATTTAAGTGTTATGATAGTGTCAAAAACAGTTATGAAACTCATTGCCACATCTCATGCTCACAATTCGACTGATCTCAATGCAGAAATATTAGATAAGTCTACTAGTAATTACCCATTCCTACAAATAAACCAATATTAACCAAACTACTGATTTCCTATTCATGAACAAATATCAGGATTATGAAATTGTATTTTTTTTTCTTTTTACTTTTAAAGTACTGGCTTGTGCTCTAGATTTATGAAACACTTTTTTTCTCTTTTTTTCTCTCCTTTTTTTTCCTTTTTAGCTTGTCGTCAAAAGACTTACGAATTAATCTCTGTTAAAGGACGATAAGAGGAGCGAACAGGAACACGTCGCACAATTGCAGCAGCCTCCTGTTCAACACTAACTGTGAGCGGGCACATTTGAAAACAGTCTATGGAAGATGGGGTTCTTTCGAGTCTAAAGTGTAGGATATATAATATAACAACAATCAAACTGATATCGACTCTATGGACTCTACGGGTGGTCCGGCATTCCCTAGAGGTGGGATTTCTGTAACTTCCAGTCTAGCAGAGGAATAGATTGGTATCACCTCTAGGGAATAGAGGAGCTTTTGTGGTGTTTTGAGGGGGTGAGTGGAAGTGGAAGTTAGGAGCTGTCGCTGGCGGAGCGCTTTTTGCCAAAATGACTGGCAGAGTCTCTGTTTCGCAGATTAGGCTGGATCTTGTACACATGGGGACCCATGGACAGCCGCCAGCTCCCACGGCTCTCTGCTCCAGTTGGGATGACGGCAGCTGCAGCCACAGCGGTGGATGGGCAGGGCTTGTTCTGCAGCAGCTGAATAAGCATGGTCATCTCTGGACCGAGCCGCGACACCATGCTGGTCCTAACGCGATCCACCGTGTCCTCATCACAGTCCATCAGGCTCTGTAACAGCTTACCATAAAACCTTGGACCACAAAGGCATCACAGAATGAATTTTTACATTTTTTTCAGGGGCTTAAAAGGGAAAAAGGACAAAATGTGCAGCACAGCAAGAAAGCATGTCGTCGTAATCTGTAATGGTTCAAAATTAGCATTTCTATGCACGCATTCTAGATGGCCTGATGTCATCTCTATGGGCGTAACCATCCCGGCTCCAGTCGCTGGCCTACTAAGCTTCGTGCTCCACCCTTCTATCCTTTTGTATCCACTCCCAAACTGCAATTCTATATGTATTAGAACAACAATAGGAATGAAACCATCCAAAGTTGACATTCCTGTTTGATTTGCTTTTGTTGCATGAAAGAATGCAAAACGCTGATGCTAATCAAAACATGCAAATCAAGACAAGTGTAGTCATTGCTTATGCTGCTCATAAACAAGCTGCACTCTCTTATTTGCCTGAAATTCACAGAGGTTTTTTCCTCAACTTGGTTTTGGGAAAACTTGTAAAGCACATACAGCAGAGGACGATCTCACCTGTTGGGAAAGTGACTTGGCAGCTGTGCCACTTCACCAATAGCATCTGGATTTGATCGGGCAACCGTGCAGATATCCAGCTTGCTGTAACACTCCTCTTGGACTTCGGATATCATTCTTTGAAAGGCGGAGCAGCGGCGGATGGTGAGGAATGCCTTCGAGGTGATGCCATTGGCAATGCACTTAAGGCTCTCCTTCACAAACGCTTTACCCTGTAAGAAAAAACAAAACAGCAGTGCTTTACACACGCTTGTCCTGACACATACGCCCATATAATCCTCCACAGCTCATGTGCACATAGCAACAGAGAATGAAAGCATATACCTGAGTGTCAAATTTAGCAGCACTGTATAGGAAGGACTTGCAGATGTCATGCATGCCATCTGTGTCGCAAGTTGAGTTTTCCAGGCAGGCGAAGGCTCCGCACCCAACTTGGAGGGCACTGCTGAGACAGCGTGCCACATCTGCTGTGGGCACAAAGAATGAACCATCAGCAGGGGAGTCAACAGTGGGTTCACTGGGAAACATTGCACACTCACTAAGCTCATTACTGAAGGGTTGCCAGGGTTTCAGCTAAAAGAGAAAATGCAGCGAACAAAAGAGAATTTTCATACTTTGGTGCTTCACAAAACACAGACAGTCACTCGGGGCAAACAGTGACTTGACTGAAGATTGGACACCTTACAACTCAAAGAGTCTCAGACATTATTTGGCACCACTTCACTTTTCTTTTGGCAGGAACTTATATTCCAGTGTTTGGTTCTTTTCAGCAGCGCTTGGATGAACAGCGCCAGAAATACCAAAGAGTTTCCTGAAAATTGTTGGCATGCCTGTAGACACACATAAACATACAGTTGCACCCCTCAAACACACACACACACACACACACACACACACACACACACACACACACACACACACACACACACACACACACACTCTGTCACCAATCTTTGTCTTCAATTATTTTACACAAAATAGCTGTCAAGTTGATCTTGAGGACTCTGCCTCCAGAACCGATCCCATGTACAACTACATAATTAATTAAATGTTCACAAAATGCTGCCATGCTCACGTCATGATTAACCCACTAGCAACCCCCATCTCTATGACAGAGCTGTGACACAGCCATGCTGCAGCAGCATTCGATCCACGTGCCAGAAATTTAGAAAAAATTATGTTAGCCGCACATGCACACACCCGGAGCTGGCTTAAATCTTGACACTTCTAGACAGAGGTCTAAAACAATCCGTTTCTTTATCCTTGATCTCAGAATCCGCTAAGATGGCAAAAAGCCTGGCTGAAGACCTTTGTAATAACCATTAAGACATGTCACAGAGGAGCCCAGAGCCTTCTTGGGCTTTGAATCTGGGCCCTTTTGTTGACCTGCACAGTCAGATTAAGTCTATCTGCCACCAGGGACTAGAGATTGCTCTGGAAACACAGAGAGTGAGCTGCAAATCTTATGATGATGATGAAGCAATTCCTGCAGATGGGGAAGAGCATCCCTGTTACCCACTGCCTTTTATCACTGAGCTGTGCCTTTGTAGTCAAGCAATATTAATATTTTTTTAACACTCACCATTTGAATGAAGCCAAACAGATTTATGCTGTACAGCGGCGGATCTTTTTTTTCTTAGTGGTTATTAGAAAGATTTGGGCTTTTTCCCTTTACACATAAGGAAACGGGAAAAAAAGAGGTTGCATTTATTAATCCCAAAGACACAACCCAGTGACAAGCAGTTTTGCTTTTTTCTGCTTCGTGCAACGGTGCACAATGCTGTGATCTACTTCTTCTAACTTCAAGGCTCCAGAATGCTCCGCGATATCCAGAAAACGCCGTGTTTAAAGCCTCTCAATCCGCTTTAGTGCTAAATAGTGGAACCGATGCAGCAGAAGGAGGAAGCCAAGAGAAAGACACTAACAGCATGACACAGCCTGCACTCTCAGGTGTCAGCACCAAGCTCCATGCTCATCTGTTGCCGGCAGGACACCGGCAAAAACCACAGCGTTAATCCCGCAGCCTTCTCCGCGAATCAACGCGCTCGTTAAGACAGAAACGGCTGCATAGGCCAACATATTTATGAGAAGGAAAGATCTCTATATAGATTAGGCTGAGCATTTGAAAAAATAAATAAATAAATAGATAGAAGTAAATAAAAAATAAGAAAGCAAGCAGTGCACTCTGAGATGTGCAGATGGAAGCAGCGTGTTACTTACTAGGGCTATTGGCAGAAAAGCGTGCTCTCCTGGGCGAATAGGACTCGTTTTGATCCACTTCATAGGCTGATGCATTCAGCACCAGCAGGAGAAAAAGTCCGGTTCTCAAAGGCATCGTCCTGTCAACACAGATAACACAACTAAACGCAAAGAGACGCCTCCTGCTTTGTGTGTAATTCATAAGAAGAGCGCCCCGAAAAAAAAAAAGAAAGAAAAAAAAAAACCTTCTGCAGCGCAAAAACAGAACAAATGAAGGCTACTGCGAGTAGGCTGTCAGCTGTGGCTCTACACTGGACTCCTCGCTATCCTTTTGACTTGCATGACAGATTGCACGTCAAGTCTGCACGGGTTTATATGGGAGCGCTGAATATTACGAGCTCTGCGGTTGGACCAATCAGATCGTATTCAAGACCTTGGGCTTAGTCCGTCCACTATTAATTGATGAAATGATTTAGCAGCCGCCAGTTTTGTACATCATACAGCTCCATATTCAGGTTAGGAAATTTATTTGAGTACCGTAAGTGTTTTTGGTCATGTTTTTCAAATGAGATTCAGTTTTGGGGCTAATTAAGATTATCTATCACATGCTACAGGCATGTGGTCTTTTTCCGTCACCATTTTCATCAGTTTTCAGCTCTATGATCCGCTAATAGTCCCTAATTGCAGAAGATCAATGTATTCCTCATATGTAAGACACAGTTGATCTGCCATTAGATCAGCCATGTCTCGTATATGTGGAATAAATTGATTAAAGTGATTTGTATCCAATGGTAACTGAAAATGTCTTTTTCTGATTGGCTGTATAATCAAAGTGAAGGTAAGACGCTGTTGCAAAACGATTATTATTATTATATAAGAAGGAGGTACCAGTTTATTCCTTCCCTTTTGTAATTTATTTTCCAACTGATATTTATTGGAAAATCCAGATAAATAGCTATGCATTTGTCATCTAGGTCAGCTTTAACATGTGCACAAATCTTGACTTGGTATCAAGACTTTATTTTTTCCGTCACAATCAACAATTACATAGACAAATGTGTCAGCTAGCGGCGTCACATGATGCTAAATTTTATATTTTACTATGAATTCAACATTGTCTTAACATTTTTCCATTTTTATAATGTATTTCACCTTTCCAGTGAAATTTGAGGCAAAGCAAAAATATGGAAGCAGAAGATTGGATTGTAGTTCACATAGCCACACAACTATCACACATTTTCATCAGTACTGCCACGGACAATTGGCTCTAATCACGGGGTTGGAGGGGTTCGAGCCCTGGTCCCTAAACATGCTGAGGTGTTATTGAGCAGGAAACTGAACCAGACACTGCTCCTGTTGCCAGAACAATGCCTCGCATGGTGACTCACTGCCATTGGTGAGTGTTTGTGAATGGATGGCTTAGAAACACATTGTAAAACATTTTGTAGAGCTACTATACATCTGCCTGCATTTACCAAACTGATACTGGCAGACTTTGCAACTCTGCTTTATGCTGACTATCTGGTGCCTTGAGCTACTGTTAATGCCACAAATTTGCTCATAACCCCATTGCTTATTGGTGGTTCTTGTTATTTCTCTTGCTCTGACATTATGGAGATATTATTACATTTTATTACAATACCACTTCTTCTTTAAAATGCTTAAAATGCTTTTTGATCATTTTGGCTATAGGGTATTCTGAGATGCCAGGGTTTGGGCTACATTACAAGGAAACACTAATACCGCCGGGGCAAGTCTTGCTTGCCTTAAAAGGAAAACACGAGAATTAGCCCTCTTCTTAACCCTAAATTATTTTTCTAAAGCCCCTAAGCTCAACAAATGCAAATCCTTTCAACCGCTAATATAAGTGTATTTAACCACCTTCTTTTTTTTCTTTAGTCAAATGTTCTGGGTACTTTGCCGGATTTAAACAGCTTTGTCCAAATATCAACCCAGAGCATTCAAATGACATGTCTTCTTTATCAGTCTGGCATTTTCCTGAACTGTGCTTAATGATGGCACCATTGTTGCTTTAGCCTGGGGAATTCATGTAACAGCGAGATAAACTACCTGTAGTGTTGATGTGAAGTGCGGATGATTGCTCTTAACTATTTTCCTCTTCCTAAAACTGGAAAATGTTCAGTCTTGCAGTGCACTTACTTGCAGTTGCACGTGCCGGCACACAGAGGATGATGTGTGGGACTCTAAGCTATCATTTATCATGGAAGCCTCACGCCTCTTCACCCACTGCAACGCTCAGCCAATTCAGGCCGAATCAGACATTGAGGAAGCTGAAATGTCCTGATAATCAGAGTGTGGAACATTTTAGACTTACACCAGAACCATGCTTTCCTTTCTCTCTCCTCCAATGTGGTTTTCTTCTCATCTGTCTTGTCACACGTGTAGTTCATTTACTAGGTTGCCTCTCTGTGCCAAGTGTAAGTGTTCACATTAGTGAGGGGATTTTAAATATTTTCCATGAAACTAGCGTAACTTTTCAGAGAGCACAGCTTCCCCTCGTCAAGCCCCTCTGCTGCATTCTGGTTATCTTTGGCAGTAATTGCACTATAACCCTAATTTTTCCCACAGTGCTGTAAGGAGACAGGCATGATGTAAAGCTGCTGGCACCTTATCTCTCGCTGGGGAATCCAAATATGGCCACATGCCGACTACACCAATAGCCTTTGTAATGAAAAGATAACATGAACTTAGCAGGCTAATGAATGAATCACAATAAATCATCTGCGAAGGGGCCTAAGTTGCATGTCATCTAATTCATTTTAATCCCCTTGCGGCTTCCCCTCTAGTAAAGAAAGAGACACATTTTTTATTTCGAGGTTAAAGTTTTGGTGTTTGATGCACATTTTTACTTTTGTATTTACAGTAAAGTGATTTTTTTTTTTTTTACTGCCTTTTCTCGATACAAAGTAAGTTTGGAAAACAGCGTGTCAAAGCTCATCCTGCATGCTTACTGGTTTTGTCAGCGCTCCCTGGAAAAAATATGTAACAAAGCAACAATGTGAACAATGTAAGATTTGAGTCAGATGTTGAGCTGATATCCATGCTTTCTGAATTTGTTGCTGCTCTTGCATTTATTGTTCCCCCCCAACCCCCCGCAAGCTTTGGTGTGCCTCAACTGAAACTGAAGACATGAATTGAGAGTTTATTCATGAGTTTGGAAGTCTCATCCTTGTTAGCACATCACTGCACTCTCTTGCTTTTTTGGAACGTAGCCATGCCACAAACACATTTGAGAAGACCAATCCTGCGTCCTCTGGGAGGGGGAAAGGATAATGAATTCCTTTGTCAGGTAGAAGAAGGTGATTCACCTTGTTTTCAGAAAAATAACGGGCAACATCAGCATGGTGCTGGAGACAGAGGGCAGAGTTCACTGAAAGGGCAAATCTGTTACAGAGAATAAATGTACAGTAAAAACAGTCTACTGAAGCGTGAGGGTTTTGCATTCATTTCCATTCACGTGGACGGACTGATTCTCTGATTGGAGGTCACTTTGCATCTAAGTTGAATTTTGCCCGAAGCTTATTGCGGTTTGCCTGATTGAAACTTCCTCTGTAGTTCTAAGATTGGTAATTGTGAGCAAGAGATTTGAAACTTGGGCAATGGACGGGAGTTTGATACTACTAATACCTGTGCATAAAGCATTTTAGCAAGTTCTTGTAATCATTTTTAGCAAAGAAAAGGAAGCTGAAAATCCTAGTCTGCCTGCGTCCAAAAGAGGGACTTTGGTCAGATGCAATCAATTTTTGTAAACAGCAGCTGTGGTGCAGCATCTTCAAACTCCTGTAGATTTAGTTTGGGGTATATTGGAGGTGTAAAGAGAAAACACGATCCCCTTGTCAACTCTGAGAAAAGTGGAAACCGGGTCGGAAGCTACACGCACCAGTCAGCAATGATGTGTTTGCACCGACCGTTAGAAATGTGTGTGTGTTTTGATGTGTGATGTTTTGCCAAGGGGGTAATGTGTTTTTCTTTCTAGCAGCTGATGCTATTGCTGTTCACATGAGAATAACACTTAATTTTTGGGGAAATATTTTGAGCAGGAGGTGGGCTGTGGGCAGCCTTCCATTAGACTCAGCACCCAATGGTTGCCATCGAACGAGATCACCGACGGTAAAAGAAAATGTTGTTTTATATGTCGAGAAACACACTCAGCCCCCTGTTGATGAAAACACTGTGTTTTATTCATTATAACTGTTGCTACAGATCCACTGATCCCATCCACTGCCTGCTAAAGCCACAGTCATAAGCATCTATTGTTAGAGGGACATCTACTGAAACAGCAGAAGTAGAGCAGCCAAACTGAGATTTGGTTTCTGTGGGTGCAGTGAACAGCTAAGCCCATTTACTATTGTGAGTGACATTCACCACTCAGAAAATCAAAAATTTGCACACACTGCTGTGTTCAGATCCCTCATTCTGTTCTGGGCTTGTGGAATTTATAATTGTTAGAAGAAATAAGATTTAATGGGATAAAACACTAATTTCTGCATCACCAGAATCGACGGTCTAACGTTTCTTGTCTTTATTAAGAGTCTTAAATTCTTTTTCTTCGCCTGCAGAACCTGAATGGGTTTTAGCATTCCTTGGGCAGATGCATGCATGACTACGTAATGCAAAAGCTCAGAGGATCTGCATTCCTGTATAATGCGAGTAGCATAGCGGAGCTGTGCATCTCGAAGCTGGAATGAAAACACGCTGCAGCTCGTGTACATGAAACGTTAGGGCCAGAACAATGCATAGCACAAAATAAATAAAAATGAATATTTTCAGGGGGGTTTTCAGGTTTTTCAAGCACTACACAATTCACTCAAATCACAGGAAAGGCAACAAGAGCCATGAAAATGTGGAAACATACAATGGTCATATGGCGTAAACATATATCATATTTATATTATGAAAATGCATAAAGCGAGGGCAGTGTTCAAGAGCCTGGAAACCGACTATTGCTATCAAATCCAGGGGCTAAAGATTCAGCGAATAAAAGTACAACCTTGTAGTCAATTACATGAGCCGCATGCTCGTTGTGCTTGGAGTGAAAGCACTGCATTCTTCTGCAGATTGGTCTACCTTTTTATTGCTGCTCTCACCATCCCTTTGGTAAAGGATTCCTGCTCAATATTTCATTAACACAAAAAACTCAATAGAAGTAACTAATTAACTTTGCTTTATATATGACACCAGGCAACAATGCTGTAATTCATAAAATACTCCTTAATTGAGTTAGACAGATTATTTATTTATTTATTGCCCAATTGAATTTTCATTGCTAGAGCTCGTTCACTGCTTCAGAGTTTCCACTTCGTCATTGTTAAGATGTGGAGTCACACATTGAAGCACCTGCGATGAGAAAGTGTCCTCGAGCAGTTTGCTGAGAATCTTACCTCCCCTACCGCTGGTGCTGTTCTGCAGCTGATCACAGTCGTTACCTCCTGAAGTGAAGAATTTAAAAAGGACACTGCTGTGCAGATTCGGGCCACACAGCGATTTCAACAAAATATATTTATATATATACTGGATATATATTTTTTCCTTTGCATCGATGCCTGTGTGTCTGTTTCTCTTTTTGATGCTAGAAGCAGAATCTAAATTGGAAATATTTTAATGGGACTGCTTTTGGTGGTGGAAATAAGTACTGTCTACTTACAGTATGTGAGGAGTGCTTGGTGTTAAAAATACACTTGAGATGCATTGATTTATCAGTCCCACACTGTTTCCCAAAAGCCAAAGCCACTCACAGAGTTCTGTACAAATCTGTACAATATTATTCCCCGAGCTTCAACTCTCCCTTTGCTTTTTCAGCTCGAAACACCTGCTGTCTGCTAGAAGGTGTTTTTTTGTTTTCTTGATGTCCTCTGGTGCACAGGTGTGTTTGCTGCAGCATAGGCTGTGATTTCAGGGCAGCAAACAGATCATCTGCATGGCTTCATCAAGTTTAACATCCGCTGCAAATTATATCCAAGGAGAGAATCACAGTATTGGAAAAGAAACGTGACCTCGAAAATGTGCACTTCAAGAAACACAGACTTGCATCTTTTTCTGTGTTGTTTTATTTGTGTCAGATTCCAGCGCCATGCCTCCTTACTCGAACATCTAATGACTTCAGTAAGTCCTGTTTTAATGTCATGGACTGTTGTGTTCCAGTAAAAAAAAAAAAAAAAAAAGAATACTTTAGTATATTCTTATATTCAGCTATGTTTACGAGGTCATTTAAAGAATAATTCTTCCTTTTTTTCTGTTCAAAAAGATCCTTTTATGGACTTTACATAATTAGTGAAAAGGCTTTTCACATTCCACTGCCCACGTGTGCTTTTGCGCATTAACACTTCAAAAGCGTGCACACTCACGCAGGCCGATCAACCAAAAAACCAGGGTACCTGTACCATAAAAGGAGCCCGTCTATATGCAGCACGCAGTGGTTCTCTTCACCCAGCCATCTGGTTTCAGTTCAGACCCATCTGGATCTGACTCCAGCCCAGGCATCTCAGGAATACATTTTGGAGGGGTGCCCACATCCGTTCACACAGACAAGTGTTTTCACTTACTCAATTTTAAATGTCTCCAAAACCCAAGTGATTGAGCTCTTTTTTTAAGGCAGCAGTGAGGTAAACACTGCTTTAAAAATCTGCTTCAAAGGGAGATGGGTAAACAGTACGCAGCGTGTTGACTGAGTTATACCTTGGTGACTGGAAGGAGCATGTGACTGCTCAGCTCTTGCGAGCACAATTACAGCTTACACAGACTGCGGGGGACTGCAACACCACAAACTTTCCCAGAGTCTACGCGAAGAAACCAAAGATCCGCAAATTGATGTGAAGCATTGAAAGCATTATCTCATACTAAAACTGACATGATGATTACACCAGCTCACTCACCAAAGGGAACGAGTTATGTCTAGCTGAGGGTTGTATGATGAAGAGCAGAAGATCGTTTAGGTTTATAGCAGTATATCAAATTTATATTGGCTGTAGGATCATGTTATTTGATGCATTTGTGGAGGAGCAACATCAGTTTTTGATTTCAAATTTATTATGGGCTTGAATTTATTATCATCGGTCATCCCAACATGCTGCATCAACACTAGTCAGAAACCGGATAAAGAAAGCTTTTGCATCGCTTGAACTTTTGAGTGTTTTGCACAGTTTTGTCTGACACCAATCAATTTTCTGATTTTGTCTTTTGTTTTAAGTGGTGGTGTACGTGCACATTTGTACAGATGTGCATGTGTGTCACACATTAATCCATGCCAACGGTGTTGGATGGAGTGATGCTTGCACTCCTGTATACTCTAAATGGTTACCAGTAGGGACTTCTTTACTGAATTATTGAAGACCTTGCTAGAAAGCCCAGGGGCATTCACTCCTACGTAATAAGGTTTTAACAGTTAATAACAAGGAAAAACCACCATTGCTGATTTAAATTTCATATTAAAGCTTTTGATCCTTGGAAACAAAGAGAGTGTTAGCGTCCACCGTTCAAAGGTAAAGAAAAAAAAGAGAAATTTGAACTGTCATTGAGCTACCACAGATCTATGAGTAAATACTGTCTGTGAGATACTGGTGAGTTAAAAAAAAAAAAGGGGGGGGGGTAAAAGTAAAG